>NC_040909.2:127793672-128101505 GCF_004126475.2 Phyllostomus discolor | reverse complement strand
TTCAGTGTCTGCACCAGTGATTTGCACCCCCCTGTGGTGGGGTGCACGAGGGTGCCACCCCCTGGTTGTCCTTCCACTTCGTCCCTCACACCTGAGCTGGGAGCCCCTGACTCCCCACCCCCAGGAAAACCGCTCCCCAACCCCAGTGTTTTGAATGTCAACGTTTCTCCCCCTTCCCTTTTACTTCCTCATCTCTCATTGGGTTCCCTTCAGCCCATTGTCCCTAGGGTGCCTCCCCCACACGTGGGAACAGGTCCGGCTCCAAGAGAAGGAAGTGGACGCGGTGTGGGGGAGGGGCTGGGTAGGCAAAGAACATTTCTATGGAGATCGGGGAGGGGGAAAGCTGGGAGCAGTCACTCATTAATAATTTTTGTATGTGTCACACAGAGAAAAGCCTCAACTATCGTTAAGATGAACTGCCTGCAGGGGTGGGGGGGCTCTTTTTAATATTCCCATCCACGTGGTCTATGATGGGGGAGTCAGGTGCTAAAGTGAGGAAACAGATTCCCCCACGCCCCTTCCCCAGCCCCTTAGGGAAGGGGTGGGAGGGTGAGGGGGACACGGGGGTATGGGGCTTGCGGAAGCGGTGTTGAGCAGGGGCAGCTGGACCCTAATCGTGACCCTTGCGCTGGGGAGCTGGAGGCTCCTGCCAAAAGGTCACTAGTCACAGCTCTGACCTCACCTGTGGCCCCCCGCCCCGCCCCATGAGGAGCACTTACTTGGGTGGGAGTGGGGGGTGCTGAGGCCTGAGAGCGGCTGAGCATCAGCTCCCTGGGGAAATGCATTATCCTCCATCAACATTACCAGGCCCCACTCACACTAAGTGGCCTCTTGTGATTAGGAACGGCCCTCGAAAAGAAAAACACCGTCTTTCAGCATCTTGAGCGCGTGCGTTGGACAATGGCTTTCTTGACAGCAGTGGGGAGTCAGGAGGGGAGATTGCGGCTCAGGGCCCTGGTGCATGTGTGTGTGTGTGCACGCGCGTGTGTGTGCTTGTGTGTTGAGGGTGCAGGCCTGGCCTCAGGGCCCGAGGAACAGAAACAACTGGTGGAGTTACAGGTCTGGCCTTAAAGGCGGGAGAGAAACTCTGTCCAGGCTTTGGGGTGATTCTGATAGGGCGCCCCTCCCAGGGCAGGAACAGGGACCTCCAGGGGTGAGGAGGACAGCGGGGGGCTGGATTCCCTCCGGCACTTCAGAGGGACGCAGGCAGGACACACCCGGAGCTCCAGAACTAGGAGGAAGGCATCCGGCTCCCACCGTGGAAGAAGACTGCCGTGGGACCCCAGTCAGGGAGTGTGCTAAACCATTCCGCTCACTGCGGCAGTGTTAGCCCCGCCCCCTGCCCCGACCCCGCCCCCCAATCTCGAACTCATAATCCTCACAGTTACCTTCTGATGGCATTGCTGCCCCCATGCTGCGAATGAGGACGCTGGGGCTCCCAGGGAGCCTGGGTCACCCCTCACCGATTGGAGGCAGAGCCAAGGCCCTACCTTCTGTTCATCGTCAGCGTGGCCTGGGGAGTCCGGCAGACCTGGGCCGGGCTAACACTGCCCTTGACCAGCCCTGTGACCTCGCGCCAGTCACTAAACCTCCATGAGCTTCAGCTCCCTTAACTCCATCCAGGGAAGGGGGAAACCCGCCCACCGCATCAGGTGGGCGTGAGAACCCAGTGAGCTAATGTTTGGGAAGCAGTCGGTGTGAAGAGTGTGCACGGAGAATGTTCATTCACCTGCCGTCTTCTTTCCTGCAGGTCGGCCACCAGTCTGACCCTGGCAGCAGTCCAGTGAGGTTGGTGCCGTCCTTACAGGGGCGGCGGGACCCAGGCACTCCGCCACGTCCCGGCCGGCCGGCACAGTGCAGCAGCTGCGATGTCACTCAGGGCGCGCCTGCCCCCAGGGCGGTGTGGGTCACAAGGGACGCTGTGGGCCCAGGGAGTCGCCCTCAATTCTGCCTTTAGAAACAATTCTACTTGCTTTAAATCCCATCAGTGAACTTTTTAAAAAATCACCTTTTTTCCCTATAAAAACCCACATGGGCGCTGTTCTGCCTCTCCTGATAAGACTGTTGACCCCTGCAGTGCGCATGGAAGACGCGGGTGAGAACAAACCTAGACTAGAAACGGCCCAGTGTCCACCACCAACCAACAGCATGGGTCACCTGTGGTTCATGGAGGCCGTGGAATACTATACAGCTAGGAACAGGAACAAAGCCCTGCCATAGATAGGAACACTGGTGAATCTCAGAAACATAACGCCCAGTGAAAGACACAAGGCACAAAAAAGGTGCATATTGTCTGATTCCACTTACATAAAATTCAAGAACAGTTACAATGAATCTGTGGCACTAGAAGTCAGGTTAGTGGTCACATTTAGAGAGGGCGAAGTTCCCGAGGGCCATGGGGGTGCACCTGAGGGTGATATCCCGCTTCCTTATTCCTGTGGGCGGTGGTTCACTCGGTAAAAATGAATCGAGCTGTACCCTTGTGATGTGTACGGTTTTTGGCAGGACCTCACGCTTTAGGGTTTCTGTTTGTTTTGAGAGGTTCCTGGGGAACCGAGAGAATCATTGGAAAGGCTGGAGCAGCAGGCTCGAGGCTGAGCGCCAGGCAGTGACGTTGATAACTCTGCGCAGGATGGGCCCCACGAGGGAACGGCCACCACCGAGCATGCGCTGTAACAGTGGCACCGCCGTGGCCGCTTCTGCCCCGGGAACTTGATCTACGCCCAGACTCCGGCTCCAGGGGGCGCTCTGCCTGGGCGCCGCTGCCGCCTCCCAGAACAGGCCTGTGGCCCGGTGCCTGCGCCCTCACGTCGCCGGCCTCTGTGCCATACCTCCTGCCGGCGTCCTGGCTCTTTTCGAGTGAGTGGATACTCGTTCCCAGCTGCAAGGGATGCTGGCAAAGTGCGATCATAACTTCTATTTTGAGGTGGAAGGCAGGAACCCCTCCACTGCACGGGGACTGCCGACTGGTGTGGGGCAACCCCAAAACACAACCAGTCTCCGCGGTGCCGGTGGCTCTAACAGGGGCCTTTGGGGGCCGTCACCTTGTTCTAGCGGCCCTAAAGGTGTACAGATGTCGCCTGTTGGCGTTCAGTTCGATGCGTGCTGTTTCATATGTTTTCCTGTACCACCATGCCGGAGGAACTCTGTTTTTCCAAGTCCTTTGCCAGCCGGGTTCCAGTGCATTTTTGCCAATGAAAGGCACCTGTGTGAGCTCAGAAGGCGGGGAGAAGGTAGAGGTGGTTTTTCCTGTGCAGCGGCGTCACGGTGCCTGGGCTCGTGAGTTCGGAGCGATGCTGCGTTTCCCCGTGTGCACCTGCAGCCCTGCCCCCACGCGTCACGAGCTCTGGGTAATCGCCCGACTCCTGTTTCCCCGGTGCACGTGCACCCGTGCCCACGGGCGCCCGGGGCTCAGACACGTGTAGGAGGGCTGGGGGAGAATCGAGCCTGTGCTATCACACTGAGGAGGAGGAGGAAGATCAGGAAGCCCCCAAGGGTCCCTTGTGGAGTGGTTAATGTGCCCCTGAGGGGTCCAGGGAGCCATTGCTCACCCGGCTCTCAGGCTGACAGGGTCTGCGGGCCCCACTGGGGGACGCGGGAGGCCCAGGACGTGCACGGAAAAGCAAAGGAACTGGCCAACTGTGCCGAACTGGAGTTAGACACACCTGGGCCAATCCTCCCTCAGGCACCTCCCAGTGGGCATCTCAGGAGCCCACCTAGCCAACCTGGGCCTTGGGTTCCCTATCTGTGAAGTGGACAGAGTCATCCCTGCCCCCGAGGATGGCGGGCAAGTTAAATAGAATCGTGCATGGGAAAGCGCTTTGCAATAGAAGAGGGAGGTTTTCATGTACAGGGGGCACTCTCGTACCCAAACAAGGACCCTTCAGCTGAGGAACACGCTTGGCTTTCTCATTCTGCTGACGGTGCCTTTGGCACATCCAGGTGTGATGCTGTGCTGGGCGCTGGGGACACAGAGATGAGACAGCCTTGGACTTTAGCCCCAGCAACTGGCGACCACAGTTCAGCGTGAGCCGTGCATGGAAGGGCTGAGTTGAGGATGCTACGGGAACTCCTCTAGGCCGAGGGGCAGAATCCCAAGAAACTTCCAGAAGCAGGGATTTCTAAGCTGAGACCTGAAAGAGGCACAGGGGTTAACCAGATGAAGGGGCAGGGTTAGAGAGAGGGTCTCAGGTAGAGGGGACAGCATGTGCAAAGGTCTGGGGGCAAGGGGAATGTAGGCCAAAGGTGAGCAGTGGGGAGTGATGGGCTGGGGGGCGAGGGAGACTGATCGGGTCCTCCAAGGGGTCTGGATTTGGCCGGCACATTCTCTGCCCCAGGAGAGGCACTGCCGGCCCTGGGCCCAGCTCTAGGCTGATTTATAAGCTCCCAGTGCCAAGTGTGGCCGCATCACCTGTTTTGAAACCCGAAGCAAGGCTCTGGGGTGAACGCTCTCTGTGCCTTTGTCCAGCATTAGCCTGAGCTGAGGGGAGAGGCTGCCTCTGGGGCCCTGCGGACTCTGGCCCCCGCCCCGCCCCGCCCCCCACAGCGGGCAGGAGGAAGGTCGCAGGAATAGAAGCTGCTCCTGCCAGGGCCTTCCCCACCTCTTCTCGCCTCCCGTCCCTGCTCCCGTCAGAACTGGATACCCTCTGTCTTCTCCATGAGTCCAGCCAGGCAGCAACGGCCCCCTCCAGACAGGCAGGCTTTGTACGGAGACCAGGGCAGGCTCACGCTGCTGTCTCCATGGGACACCGAAGTTGTTTTCCCCTTGGGGAGCGCAAGTCCCGTCAGCTGTGTAAGGAGAGGCAGGTGGAAGTGAAGCAGAAGAGACAACAGCTAAGAAGAGAAAAAGCTAAGCTCGTATGGCTCACTTCTGCCAAACCCTGTCCCCTCCAACCTACGTCTCTTCTTGTAGTTTATCATTATTTGTCTCAGAATCAGCTCAGAGGGCACCTCCTCCAGGAAGCCCACCGCATCCCTGTTCTGAATGGATGTCCCTCCACCATTCTCCCAGTTCTCTGTGTACGTGTCCAGTTGCAGGTGGTGTTGACCTGGCCGCCTTCCGCATTAGACAAGCTCCTTCGGTTCAACAGAAGCGAATTGGACATGGTCCTGAGTGTGCGAGGTTCTCGGTGGGCAGCAGGTCCTGGAGCGGGCCCATGGTCTGCTGGGGGCACTGACCAGCTAAGTGGACCCTTCTTCGGGCTGCCAGCAATCACTGGGTTCTAGTTGTACTCTGCTGGTTTTTGTTTTTGTTTTTTAGGCCCTAGAGGTGGCAATAGCTTCGCACTGCTGCTAGTCTTAGGTGCCTTGCTTATTCCCGTCACCCTGTCCGCATGTCCAAGAAGTTCCCTGGATAAGGTCCCTGCAGGGGAACCACCTGTGGTGAGTCACATTTGCTTGTGGGCTCTGGACTGCTGGAGCCACACCGGGTCCGCAGCATTGCTGTCTAAGTCAGCCCTTGCCCACCTCCAACCCAGCCGCCGCCTTCCCGCCTTGCACCCTGGGAAACCGGGGCTCAGGTGAGCTCAGTGACTCGCCCAGAACCACAGAACGGGGATCTTCTGGCCTCTGAGTCTGTGTTCTCCCTCCCCGGTGACGCTCATCGGAGTGAGGTTTCCATCTCCTTCCCTGTCTCTAGTCTGAGTGGCTCCTAGACCTTTCCATCCTTCATATCTTTCCTTTCTGGCATCTTGGGACAGGATATTCGTCTGTCTAGGCTCTAACTTTTATGTCTAGAAAATGTCAATGTGTTTCCCCGGAGTCTTAAGTCATCCGTGTGGACAATAACTGGTGTGAGTCGTTAGTTTAAATCCAGCTTTCACACTTGGTCCACTCTCAGCACAGGCTGGTGGGGGGGGGGGATGGGGGATGGGGTGGGGGAGGGAGCAGCTAGGAGCTTTATTCCTGCTGCAGAGACAAGACACAGATCAGGAAAAACAACCTGTAGTCTAGCGCCACTGTCTCCAACTCAGGCCTTAATCACTCAGGTTTGGCTTTGACCTTGGAAGCCAAAAGCCTCTCCCTCATTTATCCTAAGGAAATACTCAGACACATGGGAGAAGGCTGAACAAAGATTGTAGTGGTAAAAAAAAAAGTGGAAAGAACCTGCATGTCCGTCAGCCAGGGATTGGTGAAATTAATCAGGGCCCCACACTGGAAATGACTCATTTGCCTATCCACTGAAACTGATCTGCATTCGTTGACATGGAAACAATGTCCAGAGCAAGTTGTGAAATGAAAGGAGCTGGTTATAAAACAGTGCACATGGTGGGATGCAGTTTTGTAAAAAATAATCTCGATTTCTATCGCTGAAGCTGCATATCCCACCTGGCAATCCTACAGGCTCCAACCCTGAGGCTTGTCCACTCCTCCCTGATTCCCCAAATACCTGCAAGGCCTGTCCCCCCAGCCCTCCCAGGGAGCTCCTATTCCTCCTCCAAGGTGTTCCAAATGCAACCTCTGGTCGCTTCTCCCTGGGCTCTGCCCGGAAACACTTTGCTCCCCACTGTGGTAGCTCCCTTTGGGGGCCACTGGAGTCGCTCACCTAGTTTCCTGTCTTCCTCTTTGGTGGTTGGGTTCAATGCGGGGACATCAGAGCTCGGTCGCTAGTACACGCTCTGCATGTGTTTGTTGAAATACAAGAATGAGTGAATGAACCAAGACAGGATGCTGGAGGGAAGGGTCAAGATGATTTAGTGTCTTTCACATTCATGCTTTGGCCAGGGTCCTGCTGATGCTGCATGTGATGTTAGAGGCAGGAGAAATTGGCACCAAGACCCCGAATTGCTAAGATGTGGACCACGCCTCTGTAATCCCCCATGGAAATGTTTCTCTGTTAAAAACATGTTTCTGAGCCCACACTGACACTACAGAACGCATGCAGAGTGCTAGGGGGGAGAAGGGGCAGCCCTTCCTTTCAGTAGGGTGCCAACTAACACACGTAGGAGGAAAGAGAGCTGGACAGTCGCCATTTTGCAGCCATCACGGTCTTTGCCGATTCGAGCAATAATCGTCCGTGGATGACAAAACCATCAGGGGAGGTGTGGTCGGAGAGCAGGGCAGGGAGGTTACACAGCCTGGAAGTATCTGCCAGATTACGAACTGTTTGCAGGGGGAGACCAAGTGCCTTTACCGCGGGGAAGCCTGGCAGACGCCCTCCACCAGTGATCAGCAGCAACACCACCAATGACGGGACAAGCCAGCAGCCCAGGAGTTGCGCCCGGGAGGCTGCCCCGTCGCCTGCAGTCTTCCACGCTGGATTCCCCTAGCACTCGAGAAGCGAATCACGAGGACACAACCGGACACGTGCAGCAGGGCAGTGAGCCTGCAGGCTCTTAAAGGGTGTCGGTGTTGCGAGAGACAAAGGCAGGCCGAGGCACTGGTCCAGGCTGAAAGCGAGCAAAGGAGCGAGGCCAGTAGCAGCACACTGCGGTCCAGGCTCAGGAAACGGAGCCGGCAGAAAGGGCAGTCGGGGACAGAGCAATGCGAAGGTGGAGTGGGGGTTGGGCGTGAGACGTGTCGTACTGGGGTAATGACGGCTTCCTGACTTGGGTCACTGCTCCGTGGTTACGTTAGAACACTGCCCTATGGGACGTTTGTGTTAGGAAAAATTTTAAATGTACAGAAGAATGGGGAGAATAGTATGATAAGCATGTGTATACTCGTTACTTAGGTTTAACGATGGTTAATTTGCCACCCTTTGTTTCCTGAAATAGTTTAAACATTCAAAAGGAAATTATATATACCTCATGACATTTTGCCACTTGAATATGCATGTTTACAAAAGAAGGATTTTTTTTGCATAACCCCAGTATTATTAAGTATTTAATGGTTAATAATAATTTCCTAATATTATCTAATATTGACTCACATTCACATTTTCCCATTTGCCTCTAAATGCCTCTTTAAAGTTTGTCTGTTCAAACCAGGACCCAATCAAGACTATGTATCGCCCTGGCTGGTGTGGCTCAGTGTATTGAGTGCTGGCCTTCAAATGGAAAGGTCACCGGTTCGATTCCCAGTCAGGGCACAAGCCTGGGTCGAGAGCCAGGTCCCCAGTGTAGTAGGCAACCGATTGCTGTATCTCTTGTATATTGAAGTGTCTTTCCCTCTCTTTCTCCCTCCCTTCCCCTCTCTCTAAAAATAAATAAATAAAAATATCTAAAAAAAAAGACTGTCTCATGCTTGGTTGTTATATAAGAAAAGTCTTAAATTTTTGTTTTAGCTCCTTGTTTTCTTTATCTCCTTTTACTCCGTTCCTCCCTTCTTTCCCTCCTTCCTTCCTCCTTTCTTCCCACAATATCGATCAAGGGCCTTACGATGTGGTAGGCTTCGGGGATACGAAGATGAATAAGGTAAGCTCCTTGCCTTAGGCTTCTCACAGCCTAATGAAGAAGGAGCAGCCATGTGACTAGATAATTATACAGCTGTGTGAGAGCCTGCCCAAGATAGACGCCGGCTACTCCACAACTCTTTGTAACATCCATCAAATGATGGGAATAAGAAAAGGAAAAAAAATTGATTTAGGGAGACAATTGGGAAAAAAAAAACAATTAAATAAAGGATTACAGGGATGTGGATTTCACATTCCCTTGGTCTCCTAATCCTTCATTCTTATGAGTCCACAGGAGTTGGTCATTAAAATCATTTGATGGCCCAGTTGTTTCAAGTCTATTTTTACTTCTCATCACAGCTCCTTGAAAGGCTCTATCCCACCCATGGGTTCTGTTCCCAGTCAGCCTTCCATGACCGCAACACGGAAGCCAGAGTCCTTGCAAGGAAGACAGTCCCCTCCTTGGCCTGGGCGTGGATGGATGGTCCCCACGGGTTGTCACCCTCAGGGCCCGTATCCCATGTACTGGCCCGTTGTGAGTGTGCGCGTGCCCATGTGCTCTTTTCGGCGTTGTGATGGGTCCCGAGCCACACGATGTGAGGCGTTGTGGTTTTTAAAAGCAGGGGTTTTGGTCTCAGAGAAACCTGGGTTCAAATCCTGCCTCTGACACTCGCTGGTTTGTGGCTTTGGGCAGATTCCTGAATCCAGTGTTGAAGAAATCTCCTGCAGTCCGAAGCTGACTCCTCTGATGTGGAAAATGTGCCACGTCCCTGTCCCGACACAGAGCATCAGCCACGTCACGCCCCATCACGCCCCGTGGGAGGTCCTGCCTTCTCGTGGGCCTGGCCATTCTCTCACAATACACTGAGCTGCCTCCCAAGGCAGCCGGGAGCACCACGTGAAGCTTCTGGAACACACATGGGCTGAAAAGTCCCTTACAGAGAAATTCGTCCTGCGAAGGCCAACCCAGCCCGCAGCCGGGTGCCCAGGCCAGGGCCTGCAAGGTCCGTCCACCTCTGCAGGGTGCTTGGGAGACTGCGTCCAGGCAAAGGGCAAGAGCTGCCGGTTGGGTGACCCCAAACAAAGGTCCTCTGTTTCTCTAACAAATGCCATTGAGACGGTGGCCGGGCTGAGCAGAGACCCAGAGAGACACGTTCCGGGTCTGGAGGAATATTTCTGAGCAGCCTGTGTTTTTCAGTTTTCCACGCTACCGTTTCTGCTCTTTAATTAAATGCTGTTTATGGGCACATACGCTTCAGAGCCCCTCTGGGAGCTCGCTGACAGTGTTCGCTGGGAGGCTCTCTTTCGCGCTATCCCTGCAGCTTTCTTCAGCTCGCTGCTGTCCCGAAAACTCGCCCCGCGCCTCCAGCTGCGGGGAGGGGCCTGGGGGATTTTGCAGGGCGTTGGCCCAGGCTCCTCCGATGAAAGACTCTCAGCGTTGGAAGGACAGTGGGTGGCCCTCTGGTCTAAACCTCCCCATTTTTTTGAAGGAAGAAACTGAAACTCACAGAGGGGAGGTGACTTACCCAGGGTCCTGCCACCCGTCAGGGCTAAAGCAGGGGCCAGCATTAGGGCCCCCGAGTCCTGGGGTGGCCTTGCCGTGGAGAGTCTGTGTCACTGTGGAAAGTCACTTGTCCCGTGCGGCTGGACGGTGTTTCTGTCCATTCAGGGCTCAGAAGAAATCCTGCCAGATGGAGAATGGATGAGCGAATGTGAACACAAGTGTGTCCGTGGGAAATGGGTAGGGAGTCCCAGCCTATGGAGAGCAGGATGGGGGGAGGGTGCCGGGTCTGATTTTTCAGGTTCGTTTCCCACGTGCTGAGCCAACGTGCTTGTGTGCCCTGCAGGAGCTGCGACCCTTGTGGTCCGGCCCTAGAACCAGTCGTAGAACAGAGTCCAGATAAGCCAGAACGTGATGAAAAGGGAACTTCATTTGTTCTCATCTTCCTGGAAGGACAGTGCACAGACTTGCACGTACACCCCGCAGCAGTGTGCCTCCTGGGCTCTTTTTCTCGTCATTCACTTTTTTTATCCTCACCCAAGGACATTTTTTCATTGCTTTTAGAGAGAGAGAGAGAAACATTGATGGAGAGAGAAGCATCAACGGGTTGCCTCCTGTATGCGCCAGGACTGGGGATCGAACACACGACCTAGGTATGTGCCCTGACTGGGAATTGAACCTGAAACCTTTTGGTTGTAGCATGATGTTCCGGCCAACTGAGCCACAGCGGCCAGGGCTCCCCATTCTTTAGTACATAGATCAATGTGACCTTTTCTCTTAAATGTTTCTGTTTCTCCTTCGACTCCCCTCCCGTTCTCTCTGCTGACTCCAGACTCCGCATCAGAAATGTCAAGGAATTGGTCCCTCGGGGAGGTGGGGGAGAAAGGAGAATTAGGCTGTCAGTTTGAGGCTCTCTTAGGCAGGTTGGACAAAGGGAAGACGTTAGTAAAATTTAATTGATTTTATCCCATCATGGGTATTTTCCCACCAATGATTTTTTCCAACTACCTCACTACCATCCCTAGTGTAATTACACTCCTGATATTGCTAGTGCATCAGTGCAGGCTTATTCGTGTGACACGTGGTCGCATGCGTGCTTGCCTCGTCCCAAGCCTGGGAGAGCATACAAAGGTAGAGAAGACCCGGACCCTGGCTGCAAGGAGACCACAGGCTTATACGGCAGACAGACAAAGAGACGATGGTAACACGGTGTGCCCGGAATTATGACGGAAACAGGCAGAAAGGGGTTGAGGAGCTGGAAGGGGTCAGGAGAGGATTTTTGGAGGACAGGCGTGATATTTATCTGGGACTTGTATGAGTCAGAGGAGTGTGCAATGAAGAAGAAAGAGGACATTTCGGAGGTGGCAGCAGGTGCGGAGGCACCAGCAAGAGAGAACCCGGAGAGAGGGGGTGGGGTGGGGGACGCAGGGGCTCCGAGGCTGGGACACACAGGCGGGGCAGGAGCCCACAGGGCCTCGGGGGCTTGGGTCTTGTTCTGTGGGCCGTGGGAGCCACTGACAGGCGGACGAGAGGCGGGATCAGACCTGGGTGGCAGAGAAGACACTGTAACTGCAGCCTGGGGAACCGACGGGGCAGGTGGGGCGACACTGGGCGGGAGACCAGTTAGGAGGCTGTGCAGGGCAATGACGAGAGGAGCTACGGGGTGGGGCAGGGGTCATCTGCAGAGATACTTGGACACTAGAAGTGAGAGGGCTTGGTGTTTGATTAAAACCTAGGGATGAATGATGTGTGAAAAGTGCCCCCCACTCCACCCCCCTCCAGATTTCTGGTTTGGGCAATTGGATGCTGTTACTGTCATTCACCAAGACAGGAAATGTAGGGGGGACAGGTTCTGGGGGGGAAATATAACCTTAAATTTGGGCTCTGTGTGTGTCCTTTAAATCAGATTTCCCTGTAACTCAGGATTTAACTTTTTCTACTTGGCTTCTAGTTTCTATGAGCACACTAAATATATAGTTATACTGTTTTATTGAGGTATTACTTACCTACCACACGATTCACTCATTGAAGTGTGCAGTTCAGTGGTTTCGTGTATTCTTGGAGTCGTGTGACCATCCCCACAACCCGTCCCAGAGCACTGTCACTGCCCCACAAAGAAGTGCCTGTCTCTTAGCCCTGAGCCTCAAACCTTCCCACCCCCGCCCTGCCCCCGCCACCGTCCCCCCGCCCTTGACTCTGTGGGTTTGTTAGTTCTGGACACTTCATACCAATAGAATCACAGTCAATGTATTTTAAAATATAACCGAATCTGCCTTTGCCTTTTCCTCTGTCATCAGTTCTGCAGATGTGCTTGGCAGTGGGGTGACAGGATGGGTCTGATCACGACTCTTTCATTTCCAAGTGACAGGAACACACCTCACACTAACTTGAGCAAAACGGGGATTTGCTGGCTCACGTGACTGGGAGACATGGGGTGGACCTAACTTCAGGGTTGACTGGGTCTAGACACTCAAGTGATGTCAACAGGTTTCTCCCTCTCTGTGCTCTCTCCCTCTTTGTCTCCCCCCCACCCTTCAATTTCTATATACCCCTTGGATCACTCACTGAGATCAGAGATAATGATTGGCTAGGCCCGGGTCACGTGACTGCCCGTGTCCAGAAGGGTGTGCCGGTGCCACACTGACATTCTGTAGTCAGGGAGCAGGGAAAGAGGGTCCGCAGAAGACTTACAGGAGAGGGTGTCAGTGTTGCTAAAGAGAGGGGAGAGGGACGCTGGGTGCATGAAAACAACTGATGTTCAGCACATTTTCTGACCTAGACCAGCATCGAACAAAGAGGGGATTAAACAATGAAACTCCCGTGTGATGAGCACCAGATAAAGGCTGTTGATGGAGTTGCACAAGTTCAGAGCAGCAGGGCCCCCTGTGAGCGAGCCAGCTGGGGTGTGCGTGCCTTCCTCGTGTGTGACCCCGATCTCCGCGATGGGAACCCGGTCCGAGGTGAAAGATCTTGAATGTATTTTGCTTCACTTTACATCTGTTTCATATAATCTTTTATTTGTTTTGAGAAATCCCAAACCGCGTTTTGATTTCCCATCCTACAAGCAAATACCATAATTCTTTGGCCGTTTTTCAGGTTCTTTCCAAGTAGATAATCATTTCTGTGTTGTTTGTTTTTTTCATGACTGACTTTTAATTAGGGTGACGGGCTGTTTTTCAAACTGCTGTTCAAAACCTACAGTTTCTTCTTTTGTTACACGTTGCAGATTGCGTGTTGGGTTCCTGCTGCTTCACGCCCTGACATTGTGTTAAACTCCGTCATTTCTGCTTCCCGTGCCTTCCTCTGATGCATCCACTTGGCTGAGTCCTACTCATCCTCCAAAACACAGATCGGGTTTCCTTGGGGAGGGAACAGATGCCGCCTAACTTATTTCTGTGCCCAGCCATTAGCACGGGGGAAAGGAACACGGGTGTGAGTGAGGGGATTCGCATCTCCCCAGCCTAAGGTCAGTGCATGGGTTTTGTGTCCATCAGGAGAACATTTGACTGCAAGCGTCAGACAAATCCAATGAGTTTGACAAACACAGGTGTCCTTTTCTCACATTTCAAGAGGTTTGAAAACTTTCAGATGTGGCGCAGATGAAGGGGCTGAGTGAAGCCATCAGGGATGACGTCTGAAGACCCCCAGAGCACACAAGGCAAGAAGGAGCAAGGAGAGCGGGCCCAGCTCTGTGCAGTGGTCTCCTGGGTTATGGCTCCTGAGCCGCCCCGGCTGCCCGGGAAGTCAACGTCCTCCTCTGGGGCTGGGACAGGCGCCTGGCTCTGTTTGGAAGGAAGAATGAGGGGATGGATATGAGCTGGGTGACCAATGGCACCGACCACATAATTCAGGTCATGTTCCAAGGTTAACAGATTCACCTTGGGGGAGCTCTGTGTTAAGACTCGTCCAAGCCCAGCAGGCGAAGGCCCTTTGGAGTGTTAATGTCTGCTGTGGCCGTGGCTGTGGCTGTGGTGTGCTTGGTGTGCCCTTTGGGTCCAGGGCATAGGCTGACCTGTGTGCTGGACCAGCTGCTTTCCCCGCCACCCTTACCCCAGCCGCTCAGCGTACGGGGAGGCAGATTCTGAGGGACTGGATCACCAGATCTCTCCACTCTGACTTCTGGTTGGGTTTGGCCCTTGGGAGGTGGTGACAGAAAGGCTGAGGGAGGAAGGGGACCGATGTCAGGATATCGACTCCCTGACTCCCTCCCTTCCACATTGACATGGTTTACTGAAGCCCTGTCTCTTCCTGTGGCCCAGTCTGGACATCTCTCCTCTTGCGGGCTCCGGTGGTAACTGCCCTGTTCTTCCCCCTTCACACTGTGGATTTCCCAGACTCTGTCCACACCTTGTAAACTGTTCTTTTGAATACACTGCCCCTACATCACCCAGTTCGAGTGTCCTGTCTCCTTCCTGCATGGATCCAGACGGAGGCAGTCTGTAGGGCTTTGGGCGCTTGTTCTGGGTGAAGGTGTTGGAGTTATCGATGGACACCTTTGTCTCCCTCTTCCTCAAAGTCAAGGGCCATGTGCCTCCTCCACTTGACAGGATGGCTGACTTGCAACACGCATCCTGGGATGTGATCAGAAGTCTTCTTTATTCACTTTGATCAATCAGCGCCCCCACCGCTCCCCAGGCAATGATGGCGCAGGGGGCAGCTGCTTGGGCTTGCAGGTAGCTCCAGCTGTGAGGCGCTTCGGAGGGGAGCCTCCAGGAATCAGCAGGAGGGAACGCACCGTGCTCCCGGTTCTCTCCAGAAAGCATGGCGGCAGGCCAGTGAGAACGGTCCTTTCTAGAGCTGTTGACTGGCAGGGCCTGTGCACCAGCTGGCTGGGAAGGACAAGGGCAGCCACACGGGTGCCCCACGTGCTCCCCATCCCGTTCCTGCCTCGGCCTTCCCGCCGCCCAGGGCGTTGGAGTCTACTCTCCGAAAACAGGCTCCGGGGTGTATTATTAGATCCCCACCTCCCTCCCTCTTCCTCCCACCCCCAACCCCACGGGGTGCTGGCGGAGGGGGTGGGGGAGCGGCCCTTGAATGCCTTCAGAGCAGGGTTTCTTAAACTTGAATGAAAGTGTGAATCACCGGGGGATGGTGTCAAATTGCAGGCTCTGATTCAACAGGTCGGCATGGGGGCGGAGAGTCTGCGTTTCTAACAAGCTCCCTGGTGATGCTGGCGCGGCTGGTCCGGGGAACGCCCGCTGGGTAGAAAGGGCTCAGAGATGAGCCTCCAGTTGGTAGCCACCAGCCACATGTGGCTATTTACACTTATTGTCGTTCCTTTGGTTTTTGTCTCATAATCTCATCAATCCATCAGAACTGAGTTCCCAGTGAGAGAAGCCCCATTCGAAAGGTCGATAGCTTGGGTAAAAAGAGAACTAGGTGGGTTTTCATAAAGCTGGAAAGGAGATGACAGGGTGCAGGGACTCAAAGGAGTTTGCCATCGTCGTTGTCACCACCACCACCAGGACCGTCGTCAGTCACGCCTTCCTCCTTTCCTTGCCCCTTTGCCTCTCTTCTTGAAAATTTTGTCCTCATTCTCTCTACCTACAGACTCGTCGGCAGGTGACTCCAGGCTAAAATGATCACCCTCGCTATCTAAGTGGAACAGGGAGCTCTCCCTGCCAGCGTCTGTTTCTGCACCGCGCTGCACCCGGGTCCGTGACAGGGGGCCGAGTGCCAGGGCTCGCTTGCTCTGTGGGAGGGGTTAGGACCCTGTCATGGGCAACCCCCAGAATCAGATGAGCGCAGGGGGAGACACGTGTACCCGAAAGGAAGAGGTGGTGATGCAAGGAGGAACGGGGCGGACAAAACTAGTGATGTTCCCTCCGCCCCACTGCTGTCTTCCGCCCCACTAAGAATCCCATCCAGCTGCTCCCCTTTAAGAACCTCTCTCCTGGTTTCTGCCACCCCTTGATCGTTCCCCATGGAGAAAAGATAGCTTGACATATTTTGCTAGGTGGTTGCAAGAGTACAACTGTAGCCCTGGCTGGCGTAGCTCAGTGGATTGAGTGCGGGCTGTGAACCAAAGTGTTGCAGGTTCAATTCCCAGTCAGGGCACATGCCTGGGTTGCAGGCCATGACCCCCAGCAATCGCACATTGATGTTTCTCTCTCTATCTCCCTCCCTTCCCTCTCTAAAAAAAAATAAAAATAAAAAAAAATAAAAAAATAAAACCTTTAAAAAAAAGAGTTCAACTGTCCTCCTTGTGTATTTTCACTGCGACCAGTTATGAAGGCTTCTCTTTGGTACAGAAATTAAAATCAAAAGACAGGACGATGTCCTGGCCAGGTTTCCCCTTTGCTTTCTTCAGGTGTTTGGTAGCACACCGCACACGGCCTTGCTTGAAGAGTTTATTTCAGTAGCTGGACACTACCAGGTGGGACATAGCAGGAGGGGAAGGCCGCTGCCTGCCAAGGACGAGACAACACAGGTGGGGGCAGGTCTGTGGAAGGTCCTTGCTGGCTACGCAGAGAGGAAAGGCAGGGTAGTCAGGGACCAGGAGATGAGTCAGTTTCAGCCACTTTTTGCTTTTTTTTAAATAAGAAAAGTACAGGTTAGATTTTTTTTTGGATGGTGGGGGGGCTGGGGAGAGTTTGAGGGTCAAGTAGTGACAAGGAGAGGCTGGACTGCATGTGGCAAAGTCTCCAAAGCCAGAGGCACAGGGGTTGGGCATGTCACGTCCCAGACCTGCATCCAGCTCCCTCCCGTCTGCCCACCTCTCACCAGCATCCCATCTGGGCAAGGAGGGGCACAGTCGTTGCCTGGCCAGGGGCCTGTCCCCAGTCAGAGCAGGGGGTGGGGGCAAGGACTGGGGGTGGAGCACCTCTGAGTGCTGGGCACTTTGCACTCACGACCTCAGTTACTGCTCACAGTGGACCTGTGGGGAAGGCCTGCCTGAGCAGGTCACAGATGAGGAACTAAGGCTCCGACCACGTTGAGTAAATCTTACACGATCACCCAGCTCCTCAGCCAGAGAGCTGGGACTCAAACTCAGGTTTGTCTGATTACAGAGCTGGCATTCTTCATCCATCTATCCATCACCCATCTGCCAATCCACTCACCCGTCATCCATCCATCCATCCATCCATCACTCATCTACCCACCCACCCATTCATTCAAAAAATACTTAGGGAGCATCTACCATGGGCCCAGCACTGTGCTAGGCACAGAGGATGTGGGAAAGGGAGTAAGACAGACACAGTCCTTGCTCTCATGGATCTTGCAATGTAGTGGGATGTAAAAGACAGTCAACGCATAGATATAACGTGTTGTAAAAAGCGAGATGGAGGAATATAAAGTAGGGTCAGAGGCCAGCATGCCAGGCCGGGAGGGCCCGGGCTAGGGTAAGGTGAGTGAGGCGCCTGGGATGCAGGACTGAAGGAGGTGCCCGCTCTCAGGGCCTGGCAAGTGCAGGGGTGGCACTCGCATGACCCTGGCTCCTTAAATTTTGCACCTTTAGCTGCCTTGCTGGCTTTAATCTCATCCTGGTCCTACAGATAAGAAGTCTCGGAGGGCAGGTGGCATTTGAACAGAGACACGAGGTGCTCTTGCAGTGGTCCTACAGCACGAGTGTGTTATCTGCAGGATGAGCTTTGGGGTGGGTGGGGGCACTGGGCAGAATCCACTGAACAGAAGGCATCCTTGCATCCCGAGTTTGCCATAGACGGGGGTGAGGGGGTGGGGTGGGGAATGCAGGGGACCAAGGGATGGAGAATGAGGAAGCGGTGAAGGAGGTCTGGGGGAAGACATTAGTGGGCAAGTATCTCCAAGGCAACTGGAGCCCACGGCAGCGTCAGGCAGGGGTTTGTTCTCAGCTAAGGACCAGAGCTCTCCCACGATACGGCTGCACTTGATCTCAACACTGAGGGCATCTTCCTGAGAAGCCCGGCCTCTTCTGCATCCCCGATGTTTCAGTGTCTCCTGTATTTGGGGGTAGGGGAGGGAAGAGAGGTCCTTTGTCTGAAGGGGTCCTTTTTCTTTCATATCTGAAGAATATGCTTATGCTTGCTTTCTACATGTGCTTAGTTTAAATGAACTGGCCAGAAGCCTGTAAATCCCTGGAAAAATGAAACCAGAGGTTCTCAAAGTGGGGTGCCCGTGCCAGCAGCCTCGCCCATGAACTTGTGAGCAGGGCACTTCCTTGGGCCCCACCCCGGGGTGCTGCATCGGAAATGGTAACCAGCCCCCAAGGGATGCTGGTGCCCGTGCAGGTTTGGAGGCCACTGGTCTCGATGCGTGCCACCCAGGAGCAGGGAGGGTCCCCGGGAACCCCACCTGGGCGGAGACACAAGACACGGCCTTCTTGGAGGGATGGCAGTCACCGGCCACCGGCAGCCCAGGGAGGGAAGCGAGCTGCCTGAGGTCACCTACGGAGCTGCCTGCGGAGAGCGACGGGGGTGCTAGGCATGGCCCACAGGTCCCACCCCCGCCTGGACACTCCTCTCCGCAATACTTTATAAACCTTGTTGTAAAGACCCTGGAGAAGCCGGGGCCTATCGCTTACTTCTTCGTGTCCAAGATGTATGACAGTGATGCCCACGTGGACATTCACAGTGTTTTTAAAGTCCACACCTGCGATGTCCAGCCTCCCCAAGGTGGACGATGAGAAATGTGGTCGTGATGGATTTGGAACGGGAGGTGGCTGGGTTGGAACCCTCTTGCCGTGCCTCGGGAGCGGGACAGAAATGAAGGACCAAGAGCAGAGGAAAAGGTTATAAAAATGTTTAGTCTTTGCTTTATTGAGTTACAACAAATGATCAACAAGTTAGAAAAATTGCTTCTTTCCAAACTCCCTAGCCTTTTATTTGTGCAGTGTAGTCAAATTGGGGTGGTGGGGGGGGGGCGCTGCAAACCGAGTTCATCTTGCAACATTTACACCAGATACGTCTCCTGCTTTCTCCTCTTTAAAAGTTAGGACTAACGGGAGAAAAAAGTGCACTCAGGAATCTAAAATTGGCCCAAAACAAACACACCACCAACCAAAAAAAAAAAATCAGTTCATGGTGAGGCTTCAAGCTGAAATCTTGTCAAATACCACACTGAAAAACGGCAGTTAGGGACAGAAACAAAACCCAAAGCGGTCCGTCCTCGTACCATCTGGACAGGAAGGTCCCTTTCCGTAGTAATTTCATGAAAGTAAAGCTAATGCTCACAGACGGGACAGCCCTTTCTGTGGGAACCCAAAAGGGTGCTTGAAAAGGACAGCCGCCTGCCCCCCCACCCCCCACCGGTCTCCCAGCGCTGGCTGGGCCCAAGCTCTCACTGAGAGGCCGAGCCGTGCAGAAACCTGCAAGAGGCCGTGCAGAAAGCCTTGTGCCTGGCTGCACGGGAAGTCCAAAGGCGGCTGGGGGAAGAGGAGAAAATGGATTTGATTCGGAAGATCTGCCATCTGTAAACTCCCTCCAAGTGGAGGCTGCCAGCTTCTCCCCGAGAAATCTCCTGCATTTCAAACTGCCTTTAAAAATGAATTCTCCCTACCTAAAATCCAGTAGATACAATGGCACTAATGCTAACGTTACCCCCTCCCCCAAAATTATTAAAATAAAAAGGAAAAAGAAAAGGAAGAAAGAAAAAAAGCACGCGTGATCAGCCCTCCCTCCTGGAAAAAAAACAAAAAACAAACCTTCCGATGGTAGTGTTGGAGATGGAAATTGCGCTTGATTAAAAAGGTAGCAAAATCCCCCCATGGTACAAATTGGTTCCAGTAGCGCGAGAGGCGGGGGACAGGGCAGAGGAGCAAAGTATTTACAAGGAACCGTTGAAAACGCAGTAGTAGGACTTTGGCACAACCAACAATTCCCACCCATCCTCTGGGAGGCGCCTGTGAGAGTCGCTGGGTTCCCGCCCAGGCAGGGACGGGCCAGCGGAGTAGTTCTGCTTGGAGCCTCTGGCCAGGTGGCCCCCCGCAGGCCTGGGAGGGAAGTTCTCTTCTTGCTTCAAAGATGGAGCGTCCCCTTCGGTCATCAGAGCTGTCCTGACCGACCTCCCTAGAAGATGACACAAAACCAGAGAGACAAGGCATCAGGAGGATGGCGGAAGGTGGCGGGGATGGCCTGTTCCTGGCGCTGTGTTCCAGCCTTGAGGCTGTGCACACGTGGCTTACTCTGTCTAGGGCATTGTTTCGCTTCTGTAAATTGTGGAAGATAGCATGATAGCATCCATCTCATTGAGTTGTTTTGATTAAACAAGTTCATATAGGCACCAGCATTTGGAATAGTGCCTGGTACATGGTATGATATTGATGCTTTCATTGTTTTTGTTAGATGGAGCCTTTTCCAAATATGGTAGGACATGTAATGATAACCACAACAAGGTGGGACATTTTCAGTGTATTTTTAATTTAATGTTCATGTCCAGCCCTCAGTGGCGTTGGTATTACTAATATTCCCATTTTGTAAGTGAGGAAGTGAGCACAGAGAGGCTAAAGAACTGGTCCAAGGTCACACAGTCAGTGAGCGGGCGGAGCCAGGATCCAACCCCAGGCAATCTCCGGAGCCTGTGCTCTGAATAAATGAACAGGGTTTGCCAGGAGTCAGTAAGGAGAAATGTTTCCTTATTATCTACATTGAAGTGATGAAAATAGCCCCGGGACTTTGTTATGAGTTGAATTCTCTACCCCCTAAAATGCATGTTGAAGTCGTAACCCTCAGCACCCTAGAGCCTACCTTGGCCAGCCCCACACTCAACCCGAGTCCTACACACACAGCCTCTCCTTGCACAGCCTGCCCTTGTCTTCTCTGAAGGCAGGGCTGGCAGTCCTGTGCACAGGCACACGCCCGCCTGGGTGGGTCCACGGGACACCGCCAGCCCTCTCTTGTGTCCCCAAGCAAGAGGCCTTCCCTGGCTAACAGGGTCTTTCACCGCCTCTGGAAAGGAGGCTGCTTCTGTTAGATGACCGCCCAAACAGTTCTCAGGGCCCCCCAAAATAAGGCCCAGGGCAGACAGACAGCTACTGTTCTTCCTCCCCCGCGACCGGGAAGCCGGATCCAGGGCGAGCTGTGCCCCGAGGTCAGTTAAGCTCCCCGGGCGTCACTGCTGTGATTCACACCTGAGGGGCTGCTGGGAGGATTACAGACGAGTTGTGCAAAGCGGGCAGGTGCTCCGGAAATGTTGCTTCATTTTTCCTCCAGGAGGGCCAGGTGCAAAATGAGGGCCTGGGGTGTATAGGCAAACTCCCGTGCGTGCGTGCACGGGTGAGAGTAAACACATTTTCTCCCTCTCTCATAAATGAAACTGGATGCTTTCTCTCCAAGCCATTAGCAAAAACTCTCACTTTTTAAGGTAAACCTCAACATTAAGGTGGTTCTGTCTCTGGTAATGAATATTTCTGAGCCCCTGTGTAATTCCTTAAGGAGGCGAACATGCATCAGCCTCCAACCATAAGCATTAATAAAGAAAAAGTGCTAAGCCAAGCCTTCAAAAAAAATCACAAGACTAGAGAGGTGACTTGGAGAATGGGGGACAGAGCCCCTCTTTTTTTTTTTGCTTTGCAGAGACCCCTGGTGTCTGTGGAAGCAGGCTGGCACCGCAGGGTGTGGAGCCTCCTTGGGCCTTTCCCAGGTGCGCGACTGCCACAGGGCCCAGGCAGGGGGCCGGTGGCGGGCAGTGCTCTCATGGTGAGTCGGGGAGACCCCGCTCTGCCCGGAGCAGAGGGCGAGGAGAGGAGGAGGCAGGGCTGGTTTTCCATCTGGGCCCAGTCGGAGGGCAGCCCATCCCAGCTTGCAGGCCACTTCTCCCACAAAGGCCTTGCCCAGGCTCTGTCAGTTCTCTCTGTTGAGTGTCCCTGGGCTGGGCCTTCCCCAGCACAACTGTCCTCAAACTGCCTGCTGAACCGTACATTTCACGAGGTCTGTGAGGACTCAGACACGACTGCAGTGAACTCTGTGGACCCCAGCCACCCACTCCCCGCACTGTGTCCGGCCCACTCAGGACAAGTTCACATTTTAAGCTTTTTTTTTTTTTTTAGTATCACTGAAATTTTGACTATGTGGCCTCTTGCTAATCTCCTGGGAGCGGGCCTGGAATCCTACCCCTCGGGCACAGACATTGGCCACTGCAGACTCTAAGCACCGGGTCTGAGCTTCGGGAGGAAGCTGCAAGGTCCTTGGCCCCTGTCCCGACAGGCACTGCTCAGATGTCTCCGCCACACAGATACCTGCCTCTCCCCGAACACCCCCGGCGAAGCAAACACACTGCCTCCCATGCTGTCCCTGGCCATCTCAGGGACAGTGCGGAATGTTAAAAGCACCATCTAATTCTTTAGCAAAATCTGCTTCTCTCTCACTGTATCTGGGGGGAACACGAAACTGTTAGAATCCCTTCCCCTCGTGATGGCTTTGTTTCTCTTTCTCTTTCATTTCCCCTGCAGGGATCTCCAAAGCCCTCTGCACTCGGAGAGAATAACACTGTATTCCAAGAGAAAGGGAGACAAGCGCTGTGAGAGTGATTTATTATCTTATAAAAGTCAAGTCGCCTTTCATAAGAGGGGGCAGGGTCTGATTTTAATAAGAGTTGAGATAAGGGAAATGCGGCCGCCTGGGGAGGGATGAAGCAATCTCCCGGCGAACAGGGAGAAGCCGGCACCACCCAGAACCGACCCGCACCAGGCGCGGGCCGACTCCGGCCCATCTGGCAGGAGCGCTTTCCCTGCAGCGGCTGGGGAGCCTCAGGGTTGGGGAAATCGCTGAGCCTCATCAGCCAGGTAAGTCTCCCCCAGGCTGCTCTCGGGGAGTCTCAACATAGAAGGAACCAGAGGGGCTGCTGGCCCCTCCTGCCCCCTTTCCATCACAGAGTATGAGCCAGGGCCTTCAACAGAATTCGAGCAAGCGGGGTCACACCTGAAAGTCACTAGGCAGACTCCCGAGGGGGTGACACGTGCGAGCCCGAATCCCAGCTGCACCGACTCCCAGCTCCACGAGCTCAGACGCATCACCTCGCTGTGCCTCATTCTCATCACCTGTAAACCGAAGGGAATCGTGCTGGCTTCGGGGAAGTGTGAACACCTGTGAGGTGCCCGAGCGGTGCCTGGCACGTAAGTGCTCAGCAACGTTACCCCTCGTCGCTGCTCTAGGACCCCCACCCACCTGAGAGGCCATTCAGTCTGAGCTCATACAAGTGGGGCCCCAACCCCAAAAGTCAGCTTTGAAAGGCCGGAAGTGTTTGGCCAAATTCTCGTCCACACAGAGAAGAGTGTGCAGCTTCAGAGTCGGTGTCCACTGAGCAGGTGCCGGTGCTAATGCTGGTCCCTGTGCAGGGCTTCACTTACCTTATCTCACTTAATCCCGACAACGGCAGACAGCCGTGTTAGTAAGCGTTCTGGGCTGAATTACGGCTCTCACTCCCTTGCGAAGCCCTAATCCCCAAGGACTGCATTTGGAGATGGCGCCTTTAAGGGGGTAATTAAGGTTAAATGAGGTCATTGGGTGGGGCCCTGACACAGTAGGGCTGGCGTCCTTATAAGAGGTTGTGCATGCAGAGAAAAGCCCACGTGAGGACACAGAGGAAAGGGTGCTGTCTTCAAGCTAAGGAGAGAGGTCTCACCGGCAACCAACCGTGCTGGCACCTTGACCTTGAACTTTCAGCCCCCAGAACCCTGAGAAAATACATGTCTGTTGTTTACGCCACGCAGTCTGTGGTGTTCTGTTATGGCAGTCCCCGTTGACTAATACAGCAAGTATGAAGGTTGTAGGAACTTACACAAGTATAAAATAAAATGTCTAGGCAGGTGGTGGTCTAGAATTTTCCACCCTCCACCCTCCACTGACCACTGGAGCAGAAAGGTGTAAAAGCCCGGGCATCTGCAAGATGCCTTTCCTTCTGCTCCTTCCTAGACTGTCCCACGGGACCACCTGCACAGAATCACACACAGTCTTTCCTGGTGAGTCAGAGGAGTCCCCGGAGAAAATCCGATTACATGCGAGTCCACCTGACACTCTGGCTGTTGTCCCTGCACCTCTGTGACAGTGGGAACACAGGCGAGTCAAAGCCACAAAAGTCCCCCGATGTGTTCCATTCCCTCTGGCCTCAGGGCCTTCAGAGTATGTTATTCCTGCTGCCTGGAATGTTCTGGCCCCTTCTCGCCTTCCCCAACTTCTGTGTAACCCTTTATATTTCACGTCATCCAGAACCCACTCAGAGAGGCCTTCTCTGACCCCTTCTATCAGCTTAAATTTCTTTCTTCTATATTCTGCCAGCACCACGAACCCTTCCTCCAAAACACTGGACAGCGTGGCAACGTTTGCTTTTTGTTTGATGGAAGGTTGATTAAAGCCTTGTTCCCCATTACGGAGTGGGCTCTGTGGGGGCAGGGCGTGCGGGCGCACTGCCTTCCAGAGCCGGGCACACTGGGCAGCATGCAAATACCTGCTGGGTGAGTGAGCCAAGGCACTCATCACTAACGTCACTGAACTAGCTCCTACCTCTCCTCGGGGCCTGCATCCTTCCTCTGAGAAACGAGGGGCGTAGCTTTCGAGATTCTTAAGTTGCTTCAAGCTCCCCAAAGCACAGTGAGAATTCCTGGTGTGAGAAGCTCCAGCATATTAGGTAAGTGGAAGTGACAGCAGTTAACTCTCCATTGGGCACCCGGACAGTGAGGCTGCTCTGGAGTCCCTGAAAAGCATCGCCCAGGAAATATCCAGTGACCCAGTCCCCAACAGGTGCTTCCCTCAAGCTGCCCCTACACTCAGAGAGCAAAGGGTCCCGAACTCCTCTCCTCTGACTGCTGTCATCTAATGTGGCCAATGAGTGACGGAAAAAAATGAGAAGCAAAAGGATGGAAATATCAGACCCTGCATAACCGGGAGCCAACTCTCTTTGTTAATTCTTAGGTTGGTTCCATAAGTTGTTACTGAGCATCTGCTTGGGGTTGGGCCCTGGGGATTCAGAACTTAATGGAATATGGTCCCTGCCTTCAAGGGTTGTGGGGGAGAGACAGGGAAACAGATGATTAGAATATTTTTATCCACCCACTCATGCATCCAGCCACCCATCCGCTATCCATTCATGCGTCCATCCATTCGGATCTCTGTATTCGGACCGTGGATCCGAACAGTGTGGATGCACACGTATCCTGGGTCCTGAACTGTAGCCGGGGTGCAACACTTGGCGGCCGTGAGTCTTTTGAGCCAGGTGGACTGTGGAAAATATTTTTTCCTGACATTTCACAAAACGTATCTCTTCCCCAAAGCCACCCCTGATTATCAGGAGATGAATTTGTTGGAAATCAGGAGGCGGCAACACAGTGAATGCATGGTTGTGCATTGCTCGCCACTGCCACACAGAGCTAAGAAAGGACCAAGTCCCGTTGGCTCAGCCGGGGGGTTTGGGTGGCGTCGCTATTGGAGCGTCAGTGGGCTGTGGTGGCCGGGCCAGGCGCTGGCCTGACCAACGAGAGGATGGCCTCCCGGCGCCACCGGCTGCTGGCCGAGGGACCCAGGGCAGGCATCTCTGAGCCCCCGGTTCTGTGAAATGAGCCGGGCCCACCTCCTAGGACTGCCTTGACGCTTAAATGATTTCATCAATGTGCTCAGAAGAACCCTGAGCATGCAGCGCACACAAAGGAACAGAAACCTTTAGTAGAGTTGCAGTCGAGCTGCAATATTCCATCTGGCCAAACAGCAAGGCATATGTGTCTGAAAAGGTCTTGTTCAAGTGTTCTGACTCGTGTTTTAGGAAAGGAGACGTTTATTTTTCAGCTCCTTCCCAGGATAAGTCTCTCAATGGATGGCTCAATAATCGTCTGGACCCAGAGACGGAGTCAAGGCAACCTGATTCCAGGCTTGGGAAGGATTCCTCATCTCTGTGTCTACCTTCAGGGCAGAGGGGGGCCTGGACCGAGTTGCAAAGCAAAGTGTCAGCCAGAGGAGCTGACCGGGGACACGCGTAACTCCTGCAGAGGAGACCGCCCTGGAGTCAGCTCTCGGCCGGCCGCTCGCCCAGGTTCCTAGTCTCTCGCGTGTGAGCCTCACGCAGCAGCTCTCCTGAAGTCAACCCGTGCGCTGTCTTCAGGGCCATTACATGCGTAACAACCGAACTCAATGGCAGGTTCCTAAACAAACATGTATTTACAGAAAGGCATCACTGAATACTTATACATTTCACAAGACCCACATGTTTGGTTCATACACGCTGTGAAGAAATTTGGAAAGTTTTTTTTCCCCCCGAGTTGAAAGGCCCAGGAGGCCACCACCAGGGCAGCCCCTCCCTGAACGCAATGGTACCTCCGAAACATCAGGAGGCCTGGGAGGGACAAGAGGTGTCCCAGGTGTTGAGTGGGTCCTAGCATCTTGTTCAGGAATATTCTGCAGCACACACCAGGAGCATTTATGAAAAATAAACATCAAAAATGGTTTCTGAGTGTTTCCCAGTTCTTCTCGGAGACAGCAAGTTCCTGTATCTCTGAGTTATCTAATGTTAACTCAAAAGTCATTTCCAAAAACCCTAGGTATGCCTCCATCCCCTGCCACTGCGGGGAGGGCACCCAGAAATGGGAAATACCGGTACACGTGAGAAAGGAAGAGGCAGAGATGACAGCGGGAAGCATGAGGCTCTGGGGTGGGACCAAGTTTTACCTGGCTGGGGGCATGCAGGTAAGTTCTTTGGCTTCTGACTCTCAGTTTCTGGGTTTATGAAGGTATAAGGAGCTTATCTCCCAGGCTGAGGGAATTGGACAAGACCCCCCTGTGGCCAGAGGACCTAGCTCAGCCTCTGCTACTCAGGAGGCTCTGCTCCACCCTCCTCCCTTTCTTCCCAAAGCTTCTCCCTATGGCTCCATCTTCAGCTCCCCCGGGCCTCAGGTGAGGGTCAGGCACAGTGTCAGCTGGCCCAGACGGGCATTTTCAACCCAGATGGGTGGTGGTAGCTGGGAGAGAAGGGGTGGGGACAGGTGGCTGCAAGGGCCTCTGGGGAGCTGCCACCCACAGACAACCTCCCACTTAGTGAAGGGCATTGGGAAGCCCCACCTGAGCTCACTCCGGGTTACAGGGACACTTAGCATCCTTATACTCAAGCTCAGCAAGTACGGTTAGTTCAGAATTGCTTTTGCCAGCTGTGGGACCATTGGGGTTCCTCATAGTTTGCCTTTCCTCATTATTAACTCAATCCTCACACTTGACTTTCCGTCTACGCCAAACCCCTTTCTGTTTCTCAATGGCACCATTCTTTTTCTTGTCTCTGGACCTTTGCCTTGTCTATTCCTTCCCCTTGAACCACTCTTTCCCCTGTCTGTGTACTTAGCTAACTCCATCCCATCTGCTAGCCCCTGAGTCAGATGTCCCTTCCTCCAGGAAGCCTTCCCTGACCCCCAGCCTGGGTGCCCCTCCTGGATGCTCTCACACACAGCTGTCCATGTCTCTCTCACAGCCCAGATCACCCTGGCTAGTATAAGGGGGACCGATTGCCTCTGTCCTTGGCCTGACGGGGCCCCTTGTGAACGAGGACTGTGTCATCGGCCTTCTTCGTCACGTGCTCTCCAATGCCTAGCACAGCGAGGGGCACGCAGTAGCTGCTGGGGATGCATTTGCCGAATCGGACTGAACCCTGTTGCCTAAAGCAATCACGTCGAGTTGTGTCCTATACCAGAAAAGGCCAAGGGCAGAAGACAGGGAAAGCTAGGAGCTTTCGGGCAGATTCTGATTGGACAAAAAAATACTTCTCCTTTATTTCATGAGAGAGAGAAAGGCTGGACTGGCAGGGTTTTACCAGAGAGTGGCCAGAGGGAGGACGGCACCAAGGTGGCCCGACAGAGGTGGGGAGTTGGTGCCGTTGGTGACGCCAGGAGCCTATCCCTCTCTTCCTGTCATGGCCCCACCCCTCTGGGCTGCATCCTCCCCAAAAATGCATTACTACTTCCTCCCGAAAAGTCGGAGGAGGAAGACTTGAAGTCATTCTGTGATTGGCTGCTTATTAAACTACCCTTTTCATAGCTGATGGAACTGGCTAAAACCAGGTTTCGAGAAGACTTGATTTTTTTGCCAGGCGCCTCATTTTATTACTGAATACATGAATGAGCGAGTCACACGGCCATGAACAAAGAGGCACGGTGATTTCCAGGGCCCCCTTTGGGACCCTACCCACCATCCTGGAAGCCCTTACCCTTTATGTGACTATTTAGAAGATGACACCGGGTGGTGGGGAGGGGCTTCTGCTGCCTTTTAAGTGACCCGTGGCGGAGCCAACCCAGGCAGACTGTAAATCGTGAATGTTCCTTCTAGGCCCACGTGGCCCTTGGAATATTTGAGCTTTGGCCAAGGTGGACCTTTGCCCCCTGAACCCCACCCCCAGCTCCGACTCCTTTCCGAGCTCACCACCCAGCAAGCCGCGGTGCTCAGGCCCGGATCTGCACAGGCCTCTTGGGAAGCACAAACACCAAGGGCTTGGGTGGCAAGTCCCATTATGTGGATGACATGGCCATTAGTCACCATGGTAACCTCCCTGCCCAGGGCTTTGTGGCTCCACAGGCCTCATTTACACCAGTCTCTTCCAGACCGAAGGGGTTGGGGGCCCAACCGGCACAGCGAGGAGCTCCTGCTCACCACACCTACACAAACACCGGCCTGCCTTCCAGGTTAGTAGGAACGACCCCGCATCGCCAGCCAGTAACCTTAGACACTTACTCTTCAAAAGTCCAAAAAGAAAAGAAGAGGAAAAGATAAAAAAAAAGAAAGAAAATAGAAAAGACACATCCTTTCCATCTTTTTGCTTCTTACAGCAGCGAACACAAAACAGGTGGTTACAACTGCAACCGGACTTTCGACCGAACAGGCGCCCAAGGGTGTGTCCAGGCAGGCCACCCGCCACCGTTCCGTCACCCACCCACACAGCCTTTCAAGTGCCATGAAACCTACCAGCCCCTGTTTTTCTTCCTTAAAAAAACCCCATCATCTTTGTCAGCGTCTCTGTCTTGTAAAAACTCTACTGACTCGAGCAACAGAAGGAAAGAAACCCAGCCTCCTCCCCTGGAACCCCCGGGGGAAACAGGTGCCATTACCTGCCTAGGCCCGGCCGGCCTCCGCGGGGACGCCGTCGGAGTCCGAGTCGGCCGGCTCCGTGGCGCCTTCGGGGGCAGTCTGACCCCAGCCGTCCGACCGGTCGGAGATGGCGTCCTCCTCTCCCACCGTCACCTCCACCCAGTCCACAACGCCCGACTCCTCGTTCTCGTCGCTGCCCTGGCCGTCCCGGCTGCTGCCCTCCGACCTGTCTGAGGTGGCCTCCGAGGGCTTTGCAGGCAAACCGTCTTTTGCTGGCTCGCTGCTGCCCACTTTCGCCCTGGGCACCAGCTTCTCCAAGTCCTCTTCGCGGAGCTTTTTGGGGTCCGTGTGGTACTGCGGCCCCACCTCGCTCCCGTTCTTTGGGCTCTCGGTGACGGTGACGACCACGGCTTTCGCCGCCTTCCTCGACAGGATGTCGTAGCCATGGTCCTCCGCTACCTGCTGCTGCTGGTACTGCTCCAGCCACTTCAAGGTCCCCGTTTTCAGCAAGCATCTGTTCTCCTTGAACCAACGCACAATTTCAGTCCGGACCAGGCCGGTCTTGGCTGCTAACTGGTCGTACTCCTGGGGCGTAGGCCACTGGGTTCTTGCAAACGTGCTCCTCAGGAGATGCACCTGTTCTTGACTTGTTGCGATTGCTGGTGAAGGGCTGGGCAGGGAGCTGACCAACTGGGCACCGGAGAGCTGGTCAAGGCGAGACAGAGCACCGTTGGGGGCCAGCACATCCTGGCCTTTTTTCACGGACCCCATGGAATCCAAGACCGCTTGTTCCATGCTGTCCCGAAGCTTCCGCCGCTCCGAGAACCAGGAGTCGACCTCCCTCCTGCTCAGCTTCGTCTCCACCCTTAGCCGATCGAGTTCCGCTTGCGTCGGGAAAGAGCTTTTCAAAAAGCTGTCTTCCAGGATTTTAACCTGACCCTGTGTTTTCTCTTTGTACTTCTGCGGGGCAAAGTCTGGGTAGGCGTGGTACGTGCGACCACCGTGTCGGGAGGCCGAGATGGCCAGCTGGTCTTTGGCAATGGATTCGCTGGTGATGTGGACGATGCCCCTTTGACACCGATACCGGTGGTCACTGAACCACTTCTTGATCTCGCTCCTGGCAAGGCCGGTCAACTCGATGAGCCGGTAGACCTCAGCATCATCCGGGAACTGGCTCTTGAGAAAGCTCGCCTTGAGATGGGCTATCTGCTCCTTTGACTTCTTGCGTTCGCTGGCCGGAGTCAGCACCGGGCTGGACAGCTTGGGTGGGGGCTCTGGCACCTGAGCGATGTGTGGGCGCTTGGGCTCGGGGGCAGCTTGGGGAGTCACTAAAGGTCTCTTCTGGCCGTGGTTGGTCACCCCGGCCACGGCAAGAGTGATAGGGGAGCAAGACACGGTCGCTGGCCCGCTGGTCACCTGCGTCAGCACCAGGTTGGTCTGGCCGAGGATCTGACACGGCACAGCTGTTTGCAGGATGGGCTGCGGGATCTTGGCGGGGGCCAGCTGGGTGGGCAGCACAGTGATTGTCGGGGGGACTGTCTGGATGGTGCCGTTGAACATCTTCTTCCGGGCCTCCTCCACCTCCTCCGGGGACCAGCTGATCCCGTGCTTCAAACGCTGGGTGGCGAACCAGATTCTGATGTGCTCTTCGGGGTGTTTGGAGGCGGCCGTCAGCCAGGACAGCTCCGCCTGGGTCGGGTAAGGGAACTTGTTGAAGGAGTTGATCATGGTGGCGTTCGTGTCCAGCGCGGAGTTGTATTTGGTAGTATTCAGCGGGACGGGGACCTTGGGGACAAGGTTGATATTTGGTGGGAGCTGGACAGAAGGCATGACGTGCCCCAACTCCTGCAGCAGCTCCACGCCTCCGAGTCTGGAGAGGATCTCGGCTGCGTCTGTCACCAGGCGGGCGGTCCCCTCCACGTGGTTCTCGGGGGCAGCCTCCTCGGGCTTCTTGGGCACCTTCTTGGCATCGGCTTTCGGTTTCCCTGGCCTCATGATGGGAGTCTTACTCACCGAGATCCCAGGGTCAGCGTCACTGCCTCCAGGGCCGCTGGTGGTGATGGACACGATGTGGTTGGTGGCCTCGATGGACTGTTCCAGGACAGTTTGGTTATTGCGCTTGATCAGCTTCAGCTTGAAGTTGGTCTCCCCGGGATGGAACTTGGAGTTGTGGTCGGACAGGGAGTCGTACTTTTTGGTGGTGAAGTTGCACTCGGCACACACGTAGAGGGGGTTCAGGATCACGTTGGGGTGCTGCATGTCCACGTGCTCCGTGAACTCGTTCAGGTTCTGCGTGGAGTAGGGGCAGTATTTGCACTCGTAACCGCCTTGGAGCTTTTTGGAAGGGTTCTCCCCTGTCGATTTCACCTCTATCACTTCGTTTTCTTTGGAAGCGTTTTCAGGTTCTGCTGCCCAATTACCCTTGGCCGTTTCAGGCTGGGGCGTGCCGATCCCTTTCTCTTTGGCCCTGTCTCCTTCCTCGGGCACGTCTTGTTCTAGCACTTGGGATGTCCGCACCATGCATGGGGTGGTAGACTTTCGTTTGCTCGCCATGCCGCCCGTCTGTGTGTGATGGCTTATTTTGGGGTGGGGATGGGGGCGGGGCACGTAGGGGAGAGGCCGTGAAATTTTTTGGAACAAATAAGGTCAAAGAAAGGCTCTTGGCTTTATTCCCCCTCCAGTGACTTTGGCTTCCCTTCAATGCTGAAGTCTAGTGTTTGAGTTTCCAGAATGATCTCAGCACAGAAAACTGTAACTGCTCCAACCATTAAACACGAGACGCAGCATCGTATCTGTGGGACAAGAACAAAGATGGGGTCAGTGTTTATTTACAAGGCGAAAGAAACGAGCATTTCTTTCTTAAAAAAAAAATAATTTGAGCTCTTCACATGAATTTCCTTCTTTCTTTTTTTTAAATCCTCACCTGAGGAAATATTTGGTGATTTTAGAGAAAGAAGAGGGGGATGGAGAGGGGGGAGGGGGGAGAGAGAGAGAGAGGGGGTACATTGCTCAGTTGCTTCCTGTACGCACACTGACCAGCAATTGAAACTGGAACCTAGGCATGTGCCCTGACCGGGGATCAAACCCACAACCTTTCGGTGCATGGGACGATGCTCCAAGCACCTGAACTGTCTGGCCAAGGCAACTGGCATTTCTCTCTGAGTTGCAGTCATGACCCACCACAACTGGCACCCAGAGCGTAAACACCCAGGTGGCTCCCCGTGGGCGCACATGAAAATGACAGATCACATCCTCACGTTCTTCTCTTCCCTTCCCTGGGGAGGGGAGTGGGAACGGGCCCAGAGCAAACAGAGGAGGCTGCGGCCCACTTGCTCACATGTAGAGACAAATGCCCACGGAAAAGCGACACAAGTGCTGAGGTCTCCTGGAGCGGTGGGCGGAGTGGTGGGGGGAAAGCCGCAGGTGAGAGGCGGCGGGGCTCTCAAGCAGCTCTAACCGCCGGCACATCAGAAGCAAGACACTTCCCTGGGGCCGGCCAGTGGCATGTGTATGGGCATCAGAAAGCAGGTACGAATTTTTGTCTCTTGTCATAAAATCGAAATCACTATAGGTGCTCCAGAAAATGCAGTGAAGTATAAAGAAGAAAAAAGTCACCCCAATATTATAGTTTCTTCATTTCACTTGAGAGGTTCCCCATTCCTATAAATACGGAGCAAAATAATGATATAAAAATGGCTGCATGACACGACATTGTAGAGACACACCATACAGAATGCATTTAGCCACTCAACTTTTGCTGGACATTTATTTCCAATTTTTGGCTCTTAACAAAACTGCAATCGACACTCCGAGTCCTTACTTCTATCGCTACTTTTGGACGAATGCTTAGAAACGGAAGCACCGGGTCGAAGAGGATCGCTGTGTTACGTTCTCGCGACTCAGAAGGCAGAGTCTGTGTACCAGTGGGCCTTCTCCCCGGCAGCGAGTGCGTGGCCAGCTTCCCACTCAACCTACGTGAACTGTTACCATGAAAAAGCCTTGCTGATGACGCAGGTTAACACTGTCTTCATATGCTTTTGTCCTTTTTCTTTTTTAAAGATTGTATTTTCTTGATTATGCTATTACAGTTGTCCTGATTTTTCTCCCTTTGCCCTCCTCCACTCAGCACCCCTCCACTCCCTCAGGCAATCCCCACACCCTTGTTCATGTCCATGGGTCATGCGTAGAAGTTCTCTGGCTCCTCCATCTCCTGTACTGTACTTCACACCCCCTGGCTATTCTGCAACTACCTGTTTGTACTTCTTACTCCCCTGTTTTGTCCTTTCTCTTGATTGCTATTAAGGGTGACCGGTTTTCAAAGACTTACTTTCCATTTGTATTCTCTCTTTGTGAATTGTCTGTTTATGCCATTTTTACAGTGTGAAGCTCAGTGTTTTTATTATTAATTTGTCAGGCTTCTCTCTATAGTAGGAATATCAGTACTTTATTGGTTGCAAAACTTTCCCAGTCTATCATTTTACCTTTTAGTTTTTTATATGGTGCTTTTCATGTTTTACATGTGAAATTTTAAATTTTAAGGTAGTGGATTTATCAACCTTTTATGGTTTCTTTCATCATAATTTCATATACAGAAAGTAATTCCCTGCCTTGATAGCCAAGACATTATTATTTTGTGTTTTCTTGAGAGCATTTTAGCTTTATTTTTTACATTTAACTCGTCTGGAGTTGAATTGATCTCGCATTACGCTGTAAGATATACCTGTAGCTATGTTCTTAAAAGTTACCAATGAGCCCTGGCTGGCATAGCTCAGTGGATTGAGCACGGGCTTTGAACCAAAGTGTCGCAGGTTCGATTCCCAGTCAGGGTACATGCCTGGGTTGCAGGCCATGACCCTCAGCAACCACACATTGATGTTTCTCTCCCTCTTTCTCCCTCCCTTCCCTCTCTAAAAATAAATAAATAAAATCTTTTTTAAAAAGTTACCAATGGTGCCATGAGCCTGTAGTATGCATCTTTTCTCATGAATTTTTGAAACTATCACATTACATTACATTTGTAAATATACTGGGGTGTTTCTGGGGCACTGTCCATGCTGCTGGTCTAGCTGTTGCAGCTGTTATGCTTCACGAACTTTTCGTAGATTAGAGCATGCTTTAGTCTGTAGTGGAGTGAGGTCCTTGTCACTCCTCTTTTGCAAAACAGTTCTGGACTCCTTTGATCAACTATTCACATAAATCAATTCTCATGAATCAGAACCACGTGCAAAATCAAATAGAATTTTGGTTGTGATTGCATTAAACAAGTACTAATTTGGGAGCCTGGGTACAGTTTGTTTATTAGGGGGCAGGAGAGGTTAACGGAACCCAAGCTGGGGAGCCGAGGGGCGGGGCCACACTGAGCACCCAAATGCGTGGGCTGATGCAGCGTGGGGCTTTCATTGTGTGGCTAGAGGAGGAGGGGGAAGCATTTTGAAAGAAAGCCAACTGGCATCCGGGGCAGGGGAATGGAGGAGGTGGCGTATCTCCTCCTGCTCCCTCTCTTTGCCTGGGGTTTCGGTCCCACTGGCAGGAGTGTTCAAGGCAGGAAGTGAGGACTCAGTTTCACGAGCTACTCTGGGGGACTCGGGGCCCACAGCCATCCGCTCAGGGGCTTGTGGCTGGAACAAAGCGGGGGGGAGGATATTTACTGACTTGTTTGTCTCTCCCTCTAGAACCGTGCTCCCGATACGATATGGCAGCCGCATGTGGCTCTCTAAATTTAAATTAACTTTTAAAAACCCACATTCTCAGTCATACTAGTCACATTTCAAATGCTCAAGAGCTGCATGTGGCTGGCGGCTCCGGTTTTAAATAGTGTAGGGCGTTGCTATCGAGGGGTGCTTTACTGAACGGTGCTGTTCTAGAATAGAAACTCCACAAGCCCAGAGACCTCTCTGGGTTTCCCCAGAGCCCACAACAGCACCTGGCACACAGCACGCTTTCCACGAACACCGGCTGCATAGTGCAGCGAGCCCAAGAGTGCTGCCTGGTGGAGGCAGTAGCTGTGACACAGAGGGATGAAGCACTGACACACCTCGTCTGGGTGCTCAGGGATGTGTGTGCACGTGTGCACGCATGCATGTGCATGTTTGTATGTGCTGGGTCGTGTATGAGTGGAGGAACTCTCTAAGGGGAAAGAGCCCCACAGCAGAACGGGACTAAATTTGTACCCAGTAGCCAAGAAGCTTGGGCATTTGAATTCTAGCGTTTTAAAGAGAGGGAGCAAAGGGAGACTTTTCTCCTGTAGAACAAAGACATTAATCAGGCAGAAGTGGATGCAGGGGAGAAGAGACCTTTCTTACAGAGCTCCCCTTATCTAGAATGATTTAGATCTGTAGATAAGTAAGGCTGAGAAATGAGCCAAATCGAGGTGAGACATCTTAAAAGCTTCCCAGTGTTCCCCAAACTGCGGCTCAGAATAAACAGTATCTTCTAAAATTTAATTGGCAACCGGGAATCCAAACCACAGCTGACTGAAAAGCAGGAATCACAAAGAGAGGAAAGAGACAAAGGGGGGAGGGCTCCGGAGACGCTGAGCCTTTGAAGAATCATCCCTGGGTGTCCCACTGGGGGGCTGCGAGAGCCACTGCCCTGGGGGGGACGAGTCCTGGCGGACAAGGGGCCGCCGAGAGAGCGGTGCCTGTCTTTTTGGGAGTCTGCGAGCCACCGGCGAGGTCAGGGTCAGCACCACGAGGTCCGTGCTCACCCGTGTGAAGGCTACAATGTTTCTGGCAAAGTCTGCAGGTTCAGCGTACGCTGGTCAAAGTTGGCAAAATAAAAGAAAAATGAATGGCCAGATGAATGAATGAATGAATAAAATGCATGCTAAACTCCGACGCAGCCCCTTCTGTGCCGTGTGGTGAGTGTCGCAACAGACCAGCTCTGGGCGCTGGGTCTCACCCTGGGCCAGCTTGCCAGTGGGTCTGAACTGGGCACAGGCGCATCCTGGACCAACCTGCTAGCACTCCCCTTAAAGGACTTCAGCATATGAATTTTTTGGGGGGACACAATTCAGCCCATAATGGCTGTACCACCTAAATACTCTCCGATAGCACAAACATGACTTATGCACACTGTCAACAGATACTGACTGAGCCCCTGCGAATGCTAGACACGGTTCTAGGTGCTGGGGATAAGGCGTGAACAGACAGGAATCTCTGCTCTTGCAGAGCTCAAGTTCATGAGGACGACAATCAGAAGCAGTACAGTCGGGAGACACCATGGAGAGAAATCAAGCAGGAAGAGCATATGTGGGTGTGCAGGGGGGACCTGTAACCTTCAGCATGGAGCCTGGGGACCCCCCACCCTGAGAGAAGGGGGCAGTGAGCCTTTGGATGAGCACAGACAAGGAGGGAGAGTTGATGAAACACGGAGGGGCTGGCTAACGGCTTGACAGGGAAAGAAACATCCTTCTCAGAAATAAAACGGCCGTGACGGTGCTGAACTTCACTGAAATTCTCCATACTTGGTTGACGAGTCCGCAGAACAACCATGCAAAGCCACTGTTTTAGCCTCAATTTACAGAAGAAAAGGACCCAGGCCAGGGAGGTGCCGCGCCTTGCCCAGAGTCACACAGCTAGTCTGCGGCAGAGCTGGGATTTGGACAAAGTCTGATCACACTCTCGGCACACCCCACGGCCACGGCTGGGTAAGCAGGCCTCCCACGGTGGGGCAGGATCCCACCAGGCAGAGAGAGAAAGGCAGAGAGACTCCAATCACAGTGCTCCCAGGCAGCGGAGGTAGCAAGAGCAGGAGCCATCAGAGGAATGAGGAGGCCTGGGGGTGGGGGCAGGGCGTGAGGGAGGAGCTGGGAGGAGGCTGACTCTCCGGCTGGGCCAGAACGTGAGGGGTCTGGAAAGCCACACTAAGAAGCTGGGATTTCATTCTGCCGGCAACAAAGGCCCTTCAGGCCCTGTCACGCGAGCAGCAGGGTCCCGGAGCTGGCATGGGGGAGGCGGGAAGAGAAGGCACACCAGTGAGGGAAGGAGTCCCCAAACCCGGCAGGTGAACAATCATCGCAACTAACGCCAAGTTACACAGTCAGGGCCCGGGCTGCCAGGAGACACTCTTCTCTCCAGCCTCCCAATGTGTCCTTTAAGTAGACACTGAGGGTTCTTCACGGAACACCTGGAACTTTCTCACATGCAGTTGGGCCTTCCTTCCCCACCAAGGAATGGCTGGAGGCTTTGGGTTTAAAGGTGGCCAAACCATCCTTTTTGCCATTTTCCCAAAGATGACAGCTCACATTCACTGAAGGCTTAGTACATACAAAGTACTAAGAGTTTCACTTCTCAAAAACCCTGTGCAGAGACTGGGGCTCAGAGAGGTTAACGAGCTGGGCCAAGGTCACACAGCCTGGGGCCATGCAGCTGGGCTACAAGCCTACTTGCAGACCCGTTCGTTGCCTGGGGATCTTGTTAAAACACAGGCGCTCACTCAGTAAGTCTGCGTTTCCAACAAGCTCCCAGGCGAGGACAGGACGGCACTGCAAAGGTGGAGCGTACTGGAGTCTCTCCGCGCCTCCCCAAGTAAGCGCTTCCCACGGTCACGCCCTTGGCCTTCCCCATCCCCGCCCTCATTTCCAGAGGCAGGGTGGTAGCATTTCCTGACCTTTCCCTACAAGTGGCCTGTGGCCCTCGGCAGGGGGGCAGGGGATAGGAAGCATGGGTCAGACCAGACCCTGGACACCCTTCTCATGGTGGTGGCTGAAGTGCACCCTGGCTGTCAGAGGAGGGAATGTCTTAGGGCTGGACTGCCCTAGGCAGGTATCTGGGGAATGAGACAACGGAAATTCCCCGAGGCCAGCGGGTCTTCAGCCTGGGGGGGGGCTCAGAGGTCAGAGCAGGTGGCAGACCCTAGGCCCTGGGGGCTGCTGGGGCTGCGTCTTGCCTGCCATAGGCGAGCGCAGGTGAGGTTCTTGGAAGTCACACCTTCCACAGCTTCGGGCTTTGGGGGAAGCGGGCACTTCCCATTTCAGAGCCCGTTCCGGGGCTGTCAGAGGGAATAACAGGGCTCTCCCGGCGCTTTCAAAGGAGGCATGTTGTCGAGACATCAAAGCCGAAAAGGACGCTTTTAGCTTTGCTGGGTCTTCTGACAGGGCTGTTAACAGATTCCACCTCAGTTTATCCAGGGGCGATTCTGCGTGTGTGTGTGTGTGTGTGTGTGTGTGTGTGTGTGAGACTGTTCCTTTGTGCTTTAACATCACAACGCATCACCACGCTCCCGGCCCCTAGGAAGGAATTCTGACCGCTGGGGGCTGGGCTGGAGAAAGGAACTGGATGCAGGGGTCCTGGGCTTCACTCTCAGCTCCTGGCCAGGCAGCTTTCTCTTCCTCTGTCTCTGTCCTCACCTCCGTTTTCTCATCTGTTAAATGGGAATTTCTTCTGAAAGGTCATTGGTTACCCTGAGTTAATTCCTGACTTGTACTGATTTCTCCCCAGCCTCCTTGAAATCTAAACGTGAATTTCAGGGTGGGCCTACAGTGTGTGTGGCTCCCTAGCCCCCAGATGCCACCTGGGGGGCTCAGCCACTACACCCACTCCTGAGCCCCAGCCCACACTCATGTAACCCAAACGCCACGGATCTGAATTCCTAACAAGCAGCCACGTGGTCTGGTGGCCTCGGCAAGAGGACACCACTTGGCTGCTCCTGATTCAGAAGGGGTGGGCCCAGGGCACCTCCGTGCCACAAAGATGGGAGGTATTCCCAGCTGGCATTCCACAATGACGCTGAAACTAGAAACGGCTGGTGTGGCTCAGTGGACTGAGTGCCAGCCTGAGAACTGAAGGGTCGCCGGTTCAATTCCCAGTCAGGGCACATGCCAGGGTTGCGGGCCGGGTCCCCAGTTGGGGTGGGGGGGTGTGAGGGGCAACCTATGTTTCTCTCACACATCAATGTTTCTTTCCATCTCTTTCTCCCTCCCTTCTGCTCTCTCTGAAAATAAATAAAATCTTTTAAAAAAGAAACAAGTGACGAGCTCAAGCTCCCCGTAGTCCCAAGGGCTGTGACGAGTCAGAGGATGACGCAGGAAGGGGGAGAACTGCACGAAATCCTGACGGCGGAAGAGAAGGGAGCAGGGGGCCCCAGGTGCTGGGTAATGAGCCGCCTTCAGCAGCAGCAGGGGCCGTAGCAGCGGAGCTGGTGGTCGGGGGAGGCGAGCTTTAAGAGCCCAGTTCCTGTTACCTGTGCCTGTGCTTAGCGTTTACTGCTCAGTTGCTCAGACAGACAATTAAAAAAAAAAATAAAAGCAGGGGCTTGCTGATCCGGTGATGTGGAGGCAGGAGCGTGCAGTACTAGGATGCCGTTTACATGCACAATCTTCATTATTCCCACAAGACCAACAGATGGCCCTGAGCTCCATTTCACAGGTGAGGAAACTGAGGCTTGGAGCGGCGAAGTGGGCTGCCGAGGGGGCGGGGCCCAGGGTTCCTGCCTCCGCACCACTGCCTGGTCCCTGTGACACGCAGCTGGTAATTGTTGTTAATTCCATTTCCCGACGCGGAGTCCATAAATTAGATTTCTCACAAGTTCTGAGGGGCTGCCCCCCTCTGGGAGTATTCAAAGGAGTAAGATTTTAATTGAATTATGTTGTCTTTTCTCCAAACTGCTGTTCTTCAGACGCTCTCCTATCAGGTAGAAGAAAGCTTGTGTGGTCTCCTCCAGTTGAAAGCAGTTCAGCAGCTGGAATGACATTGTCGTGGCTGCTCCATGTAGCCCACTGCATCAGTGTCACCGTGCATTCTGATGGCACAGGGCTCTGAGAGGAGGCTGGTGTCCTGGGAGTGGCAACCCGAGAGGCCACTCAGTGCTGGGGGCGGAGAACGTCGGCTCTGCCTGAGAAGGCAGACCTTCGGCCCGTGTGAACCTGGAGCCGGACTTGACTCACTTCCTCGGGCGTGATGAATTCCGAAGCCCCGTCTCTCCTGAGCCCTTCAGGAGGTGAGGACACGGCCTCCGGCGGCCTCGAGGCCCCTCAGCACTCACCATCCGTGCCCAGCTGCTCTGTGAAAGGGGCACAGGCTGCAGGCAGGCCTCCCTGGTTGGAATCCTTCTCCGGCCACGGCCAGCATGCCTGTCTCCCAGGCCCCAAGTCACAGGTGATCCGGGAGCACCCAGCGCGGCATTGCCATTCCCCACGGCCGCCTCAGTGCCTGCAGCTGTGAAATGGGGGGGGGGGGACGACTCTCCCCCTGCAGGACTGGGCTCTGTGAGCACCTTTAACACCGGTTCCCTAGGAGGATGACCTTAGTCAGTGAGCTCGTATTTGTGACGAGGAACTCGGCGAAGTGCGGTTCAGATGGACCGCTCTGCACCCTCCTCCTCCTCCTAAGTCTGCCCTCTGATCATCCCTACCTTTGCCCCCACGGCCCCTGGAGAAGCTGCTGCACATGTACATCGGCCCGTCTCACCCGAGCCACGCTGCTTTGCGATTTGTTCATTCACCTTTTGTACAGGCCCACTGAGATTTCTGTGGCACCCGAGAGCCCCGTCCTGGTGAGTGTTCTACGCCCTTTGCTCTGTGCTCGTCACCGGGAGTCTTACATTTAACACAAGAACCAAGCTCATCACCTGCCTCCCAAACTGGGCCTTTCTGTAATTTTCTTCGTTCCAAACAAAAGCACCACAGTGCACCTAGTCACTCAGGCTGAAACCCGGACCCCGCCTGCCCCTCCACTCTCCCCCCACCCCACGGAGTATGCTGCACCGGCTCCTCCTGACACTGCTCCTGTGATGTCTCATAACTCTTCATCCACTGCTCAGGGCTGAGTCCTCCACAGGGTTTCCCTCAGCAGCTGCAATTACTCCCTGCATTGTGGCTCGGCCGCTGGGCTTTGCCTGTTTGTGGGAGGCAGCGCCTGTACAGCAACCTTTCCTTCCTCCACTTATTTCTAGAGCCCGCTCTTGGCCCATGTGGACCACCCAACAGCGGGTGTGTGACTTGGTCATGACCACTCAGGACCTCATGTCCCCCACCCATCAACAGTGAGTGGAAGGCATGGACTCAAGACCCAAGGGGAGCAGTCAGAGCCACTGCCGCCCATTCTGGAGCTTCTGCTGGAACCCCTGGGAGGAAAATGTGCTCCTTTTCCAGTGGAGCTGCTGACGAGAGTGGATGTAAGTGCAGACACCCAACCAGCCCTTGTGCCACATCGAGGGAGAGCATACTCAGTAGCTGAGCTGAAAGCTGAGCTGAGAGAGGCGGAGAGTGAGTCCTGACAACATCCCACTGAACACTGCTAGGCCAATGCCCTGGCTGGCATAGCTCAGTGGATTGAGCGTGGGCTGCGAACCTAAGGGTCGCTGGTTCGATTCCTAGTGTAGGGCACATGCCTGGGTTGCGGGCCAGGTCCCCAGTAGGGGATGTGCAAGAAGCAACCACACATTGATGTTTCTCTCCCTCTCTTTCTCCCTTCCCCTCTCTAAAAAGAAATAAAATATTAAAAACAATATTTCAGTAGCCCCTCTGCCTGTGGCAGGTGGGTGAAGTTCCTCTCAGAGGCAGGCTGTCCTGGCTTGGAGTGATGGGTTTTGCTGGGTGGCTGTCTACCCCCAGTGCCATGGTGAAATCACAGTGTTTTGAGCTGAAGTGGCCCATGAGAGGCCAGTGAAGCAGAGTGGGCAAGTCCACTAGCTTTGGGATTAGAACAGAGCTTGAGGCTCCATCCAGCATCTACTGGCTGTACCACACTGGCAAGCTGCTTCGGCTCGTCTCGGTGTGGTTTCTGTACCTACAACACCAGAGGGAATGCCTACCTCCTAGGGTTATTGGAATGCTGCAAACGATGTAATGCTTGTAAAGACCCCATCAGAACACCAGGTACCTGCCAAGGCTCAACCTAGGGTGGCAGTGCTGGTGACGACGCAAGTGCAGCCTCACTCTGATGCCTTCTAAAGCAGAAGCTGGTCTTGCAGAGATTGTGACAAAGGCCACGTGAAACTGGTTCCCTGCGGGGGCTCGAGGGAGCTCAGGACTCTCGATCAGCCAGCACAGCCGGGAAATGGTCATGACGGGTGTCTGCGTGGGTTTCCAACCACAAATCTGTCACATTGTAACTAACATCTTCACTAACTCTCTTTCTCTGAGCAATAATCTTAAAAAAAAAAGCAACAAGATTAAGACATATTTTGAACCACAGTGGCTTCCTTATTTTTGCAGTTAATTATCATTTTCTCCAAGGCAAAGCATCCTTTCTTATTCTGGGTAAAAAGAATCCTGAGAGCCGTCACCACACACAGACCCCCCGCCCCCTCCCCTCTGCACACAGAAAAAAACAGGGCTGGGAGAAGAGCAAATGTGTTTCTGAAAGTGGAAAAAAAAGAAATCTTGCTGAGACAGAAAGGGAAAAAAAATGAACTCTGGTTTTCTGTGTCACATACATAAATAAATAAGGTGTTATCAGATGTTTAAGATGGGCCTACTCTGATTTACAAGCCATCAAATTCTGCTATCAAAACATTTGGAGAGGCGGCGAGACTGGAGGGATTTATCGTATCGACAAGTCCCGCGTAACCTTTCCCTTTCGTTCCCTGGGCGACGCACACAAGCTTCATCTTTCCCGAACCCGGAGCTGAGAGAGCCTTCTCTATTCCCCGGGGCCCGGCCGGCCGGTGCTGGGCCAGACGGGGCTCTGCAGCAGTCGCTGCTTCTGTGTGTCGGCTCCCGCTCTCCCTTCTGTCCCCCACCTTCCCTCCGGCCCATCCTTTGCTTTCCCAAACCCACAGCTGCCTCTTGAACCCCTTTTATCTCTGCTTCGAAGAGACTTGCCTCCACCTCAAAGCCTGGGATGAAGGCGAAGGGTTTATGTGTCCTGTCTGGTACGATGTCCTCCACGGAGCCCTTCATCCACGCCAGTTCCGTCCCAGACAAAAACACAGACGTTTAAACTGCAACCAGGGGCCGTGTGTCTCATCTCCATGCACAGGACCCGGGGGGTAGCAGGCGGGATAATGAACCGCTAGGATATCCAGGTCCTAATCTCTGGAACCTGTGTGAGTGACCTTAGGTGGCTAGAGGGAATTGGATGATGGGATTAAGGATCTTGAGATGGATTATCCAGGTGGGATGTGATATAATCACAGGTGTCCTTAAAAGCAGCAGGCAGATTACTGACTACATTCCCTGTGCTGTACTTGGCATCCCCGGGACTGTTTTGTATCTACCAATTTGCACTTCTTAATCCCTCCACCTCTTTCACCTGGTTCCCCAGCCCCTCCCCTCTGGCAACCAGCAGCCCGCTGTCTGTGTCTGTGAGTCTGCTTCAGTTTTGTTTGTTCGTTTATTCACTCTTTAGATTCCACGTGTAAGTGAAATCAGATGGTGCCGGGTGGGCACTGGAAATATCGGGGGGAACACTCTGTAAAGTGTATATGACTGTCTAACTACTACTACGCTGTACACCTGAAACTGATACAAAATCATGTGAATGTAAACTGCGATTGAAAAATGAAGTTTAAAGTTCTTTGAAACAAGAGGCAGGCGGAGGGAGATCGGGCTCCAGACGAGGAGGGGGTGATGTGGGGATGGAAGCAGAGATTGGAGTGACGTGCTCGGAAGACGGGAGAAGGCTCTGCAAACCAGGGGACACAGGGGGCTGCTGGGAGCTGCAGCAGGCCGGGAGACGGACCGTCCCCTGGGCCTTCCACGGGGACTGTGGCCACAGCGACACCCATGGCCTCCTGGGAGGCCCCCCGAGACCAGCGGGAGGAAAGATGATGCGTTGGGCCTGGTTCAGAGACGGTCCGCACGACGCACACACACGGCCCGGGGAAGTGAGCGACCGCCACGGAGTGCCGCAAGGGGCCACGGGATTCTGAGGTCTCCCTTTCCCTGTGGCCCTGAAGCCGCTGGCTTGATCGGACGGCAGAGTGACCTTTTGAAGACTCAGTGTCCGCAGCCACGGGAAACGAAAACAATTCCCATTTCCACGGAGCTGGCGAACTAGTGCCGGACATAGCCTTTATTTAAGAAACCAACCCTGGCTGGCGTAGCTCAGTGGATTGAGCACAGGCTGCGAACCAAAGCATTGCAGGTTCGATTCCCAGTCAGGGCACATGCCTGGGTTGCAGGCCACGGCCCCCAGCAACCGCACATTGATGTTTCTCTCTCTCTCTCTTTCTCCCTCCATTCCCTCTCTAAAAATAAATAAATAAAATCTAAAAAAAAGAAAAAAAAGAAATCACACAAATGACTGGCCACTGACAAACCGACAGCAGCCGGACAGCCTGACTCTGTTAGGGAAGGCACTTCTCCAGGGCAGGGGCAGGGACCGTCACCCTCAGCTCTACACTGGTGTCGGCAGGGGCGCTCTTAAATACCCCCGTGCCCAGGCCTTACCCTGTGCCGGTTAAGCCAGACTCTCTGGGGGTGGGGTCCAGGCATCGGCACTTTTTCAGCTCAATCCCAATGTGCAGCCCAGTTTGATGGGCGCTGGCCTCAGGCCAGCCACTTCCCAGGGGCCCGGGAGCACGGGTGACAGTCCATGCCACACGGGCTGAGGTGGGGGTTACGCTCATTCTGCTTCCCTGCTGGGTGGGGTCTAAATCTGGGCTGTGCTCCCACTTGAGCCATGGTCAGGAAGAACTGCTTATGCTACTTGTGTTCTCTGCTCCATCCCGCTCCCCTGTCCCAGGCCTTGCTCCTGTGTCCCCTGCCTGTACTGTCGCAAGGGCCTGCAGGCTACCTCCCATACGCGGCCACTGGGCTCTCTGGGCACCGTCCAAACGGCTGCCTTGTGTTCTGCCTGAAAGATGGACCTCGGACGGAGCACCACTCCCTGGCTAAACCCTGCCCTGGCTCCCTAGTGCTCCCCACATCTTGTCCAAATCCCTCCGTGTCATCCTCAAGCCCTGCTGATACTGTCTAAGCTTCTGACCCACCCCGAGGTGCACCGGCTGTTTCTAACCTGCCCTGCGCACTGCCCCCCCGCCCCTCTCCAGGCCTCGTCCACACAGTTCTCTGGAACGGCTCGCTCTCTCTCTCTTTAAAATCTTCCTTTTGAACTCAGCCTGTCTTCCGAAACCTGCTCAAATCCCTTCTCTCACAAGAATCTGGCCGATTCCTCTGCCGGACGGTTTGCTCCCTCCCCCACTCTCAAAGAACACACCGAGAACTTTCCACAGGACCGTCAGAGTCACCCGTCTGGGTGTCTTTAGGGTCAGGGGCTCGTTCTGGGCCAGGACCCTGTCCTCCTCACCTCTAGGTCTCCCACTGCTCTCTCTGGGCCTGCTCAGCTGGTGCTGGATGGACATGCACTCCATCCACGAACACCGATCCCACCCAGTTCTTTATCCCCCAGCCGCGCATTGCCTCAGTGTCTCGTGTACCTCGCTGCAGACAGGCCCACTGAGAACCTCAGCTGGCAATTATTTGATTTCAAGGAGGACAACAAATTAGCGCTCTCTCTAGGAGTTCCTGTAACAGCTGACAGCGCAGCAAGTTACATAGTCTCCCTTGTATCTTTCTTACTGTCAGGATGTCGCTGACTCAACTTCCAAGCAGGACCAGAGGTCTGTTAATACCCCTGTATTGTTAGCAGCAGGAGCACCCACAGCCAGAACCACTCAGAGACCCCCAGCTGCCCAGCCACTCAGGATCAACTACAGGATATGGGGCCTGGGGGCGCTTCTGCTTTCTCTGTCTGGGCCCCTGGCTGTTCATTGATTAGTTGACTGGTTCATTCATTCGTCCATCCATCCATCCATCCATCCATCCAGTAACAAATGTACCAAGGGCATATAATCGGTCCCTGGTACATTCTGGGCACTGGGAATACTGCCCTCTGGAGCTTTTACTTTGGAGGACTGGTTATGACCCCTAGAGACAGACAGAAAGAGACTGGATGTGAAAGGACATGGGGTCAGGCACTGGCCCAAGTCTGTCTTTGCTCACCACCTGTTGTGGGTTGAACTGTGTCCCCCCAAGAAGATATACTGAAGTGCTAACACCCAGCACTTCAGAATGTGAGCGTAAGTGGAAACGGGATCTTTAGCAGGTACTCGAGTTAAAATGTGGTCATTAGGGTGAGCCCTCATCCAACATGACTGATGTCCTTAGAGAAGGGGAAATCTGGACGCAGAGACAGGCACATACAGAGGGACGATGGCCTGAAGAGATACAGGGAGAGGACAGCCACCCGGCAGAGCCAAGGAGTGCCCGAGGCTCCCAGAGCCAGCAGACAGGTGTGGACAGCATCCTGAGAAGGAGCAGGGCCCTGCCCAGCAGGATTCGGGCTTCTGGCCCCCAGAACTGAGAGACCACACATTTCTGTCACTGAAGCCGTCCAGTGGGTGCTCTGTGGTGGCAGCTGGAGGAAGTGAACACACCACCCAGTGCGGGGCCCTCTCCTCTCCACAGCCCTGGCCTGGGAGGGTGGCCTGGCCGATCCTGCCCGTCCGGGAAATCTGGACTTGTCTTTCACCGGGGAAGAGCACAGTGACTTGGAACAGGAATGCCTCAGGTCAGCAGACCTGGTGTGTGAGCACGTGGTGTTGACACTCAAGGGAGACGGGCGGCTGGTTGGCTGAGGAGTCTGTCCGAGGGCGGGACGGGAGCACGTACAATTAGGGGCCATCCCGACATCCTGGCTCAATCGAACTCTTCGAGCCGCCAGCTGCTCTGAAACACATGCCGTCGGAACTCCATGTTCACCCACGGTCAGTGACGTCGGTCCTGCCACTTGGTTCTGCTCTCAGGCTCCACCGTCAGCTTTTCGGACCATCCTTTTGGGGCAAGCAGGCAGGCGGGGGCCGTGGTGTGGGGGTGGGCAGTGTGCCAGATTAAAAATGGCCACAGATTCTTTGAGTCTTGTCCCATGAAGAGGTAGGGTCCATGCCCTCATGCTCACCCCCCTTGATTAAAGCCAGGCTTCCTGGGTGACTGCTCTGACCGGCAGAATGTGGCGGAAGCGACGCTACGACAGCTCTGGGCCCAGGCCTATTGGAGTACATGCACACTCTCTCTGCTTCCCTCCCCCGGGAGCCCTGGGCCGCCAGGGGGGAAGTCTGCCCACCCAAGGCTGCCACGCTGCGAGGAAGCCCGAGCTGCCCACCCAGAGAGAGATGCTCAGCCGCCCCCCTGCTGGTCCAGTCCCATTGCTTTGAGTCACCTCCACAGGGGACCCCAGAGGATCACGGAGCAGAGGCAAGCCCTAACTGCCACACACTGTCTCAACTTCCACTCGTAGAATTGAGAATTAGAGTCAATGTCTGTTGGAAAGGCCTAAGTTCGGGTGTTGTTTTTAGGCAGTAAGCGTTAACCAGACCAAAGGCAGACCCAAGGCATCAACCGAGAGTGTGAGAAGACGCTCTACATCTGGACTTCAAGACTGACACGTAACCTTAAGCATGAGTGAAGGGTGCTGAGGTCGAGGTGGCATCCGCCCCTGATGGGGCCACCTGGCTGGTTCTGTCAGCAGGATGGCAGACATAGGCTGAACTGCCCCCTCTACAGCCCCTGATTGCCCCTGGGGCAGGTAGAAAAACACACGACCAGAGGGCAAGAGAATCTCTTTCTCCTACACAACACTACTGCTGATCGCTCCGTGCTGGCCGCCGGGCCAGGTGCCTCCCAAAACCCTGGGAGGCGGTGTTCCACACACGCAGGGACTGCAGCTCAGAGGCTGACCAATGTGCTCGAGGACCAGAGCTCGTCCAAGCAGAGCTGGGGTTCGAACCTGGGCTCCCCAGGCCTGGCTTTTGAAGGAAACCAAAGGCCTCAAAGTTGGGGTGACCCTGACACAGGAACTGGGGGGAACGGGAACAGGAGGAAGGCCTGTAAAAGGTATATATAAACTGTAGTCTAGTTATGCAAAGGTCTCCCTTGGATGGCTGCCTTGTCATCCACTTGGTCAACAGGGAAGGCTCCAGACACCGACCTGGGAATCCCACACGGCCTCGCAGAGTTCTGTGCGAGCAACCGCGACGAGCACGCTCCACGGAGCTCTGTGGGACTGACAGACGGACGGACGCCGTGTGAGCCCTGACGTCTGCTGATCCTGTAAGCGGGTATATTTAGTGGTGGAACAGTTTTCCTTCCAGTTTCGTAACACTTAAAAAAAAAATCCTGCTTGTCCTATTTTTTTCTTTTTTCCCTTTCCTTTCTTTCTTCTTTTTTTTTTTTCCATGAACTTGCAAGCGAGGTTGCATTCTTTCCATAGCAACGCACTAGGAGACTGCCTCTGCTTTGCTGGGAGAAGTCTAAGCAGGACTACCCAGGAGGAGGGAGAAGAGAATTCGGGGACCGGGGGCGGGGGAGATGCACTGACACCGCAGCACCCCGCAGGAGGGACGGAGGGTGAGGACGGGGCGGAGAACCAGCCCGAAGGCTGGGCGGGCCCTGTGGCCCCCACCTTCCCACACACTCTTTCTTCCTCACAAGGGCCCTGGGTGAACATGCTTCCCCCCATTTCCTCGAGGAGACTCTGGGTCTGAACCCACAAATCCAGTGGGTGCCGCGTCTGCTGGCACAGAGCTGGAGGCACACGGCCGCGTCACAGACTGTGTGCGGTGTGGCACGGTCTCGTGTGCCCACGTGGGGCTCGGCCACTCTGGCCTGAAGGCCAGGCAGCCAGCACCTCCTATCAAGGGTGACGAGCACTGAGCAGATCCATCCTGCCCTTGTGCTTTCCAGCGTGACCTTCCACCTCTCATTTCCATTCTCCCAGAGCGCGTGGGAGGGAGAGGGCCTGCAGCCAATAAAGAATAATCCTTTCAGAGAACGCAGGACATGGGAACATCCTCACGGAACGTTAACTAAAAGAAGGAGGTTACAACACACCATATGATTCCATTGATCTGATGTCTAGAAAGGCAGAGTTGGACAAAAACCAGTGGATTGCAGAGGCTGGGGGTGGAGGTAACAACCTTCAGAGCACAAGAGAATTTTGGGGGTGACAGAATTGTTCTACATCTTGATGTTGTTGGTGGGTATTCAACTACGTGGGTTCATCGCAAGTCACAGAGCTGGGCCTGGGGGAGGTGGCCCTACCACGGGGACGGCCAGAGCGAGCTGCCGGCCACACATGGAGGCCGAGGGGGGTGGAAGGCGAGGGTTCCCCCCTTCCCTGCCTGCTAGCACCCACCCACACCCCAGGTGGCTTAGGCTCTTTCACAGATTCTGGGGCCATCAGCTGGGCTGGGGGTGTCAGAGAGGGAGGAGTTTGCTCCCACGAGAACAGCGAGGGTTGTCGGGGGACAAAAGACCTTAGTCGGACTGCAGCTTTATTCTTGCCCTGCCCGTTCAGTCACAACTCCGTGAATGAGCCCACTCCCTCGGTCTCCAGCTCCGCTCCCGTTCTTGGATTTAGCTCCCGCTCTCCTCTCTCTCTGTGAAAACTGTGCTCAAAACACACAATTTCTTGAGGGCTGCTACCCCCAGGCAGTGTGCTCGGATCTGCTCCCGTCCTTGGGGCCCTCGGCAGGCGGTCTCCCTGCTGCCCAACTGAAGTGACCCAGGCGGGCAGGCCGCCGTTCCTGGCCTGGGAACGGCGGGATTCCTGTGTCTCAGGGTTCCCGTCTGTAAAATGGGGGTGAGCGTGGTTCTCATTCCACAGGAGTGCGAGGACTCGATGTGGTTAACAAGGGGCACCTGGAATGGGGAGGGCCTGAGTCAAGGTGAGTCAAGGTGAGTCAAGGTGAGCCAAGGTGAGTTGAGGGCCTGAGCACTCAGGCTGGACATCAGTTCTGCCGCCACAACCTGGATGAGTCCAGACGAGAGGAGCAGAGTCCTGAGGGCTCTAAAGGCGAAAGAAAGCGGGGGTGGGGGGTGGTGTAGGTCATCTCCAACAAGGGGGCCCCGAAAGCCTTCAGGGGAGAGGTGCGCTCCCCATGGGGCCTTCACGCTCTCACGTGGGGAGGAATCCCAGTGGCTTCCCTGGGTGGAGGCTGCGCTGTGACTGACAGCTCCGTCTGCTCTGGGCCAGGGCGGGGAAGTGACTCTGTGTGTGTGTGTGTGTGTGTGTGTGTGTGCGCGCGTGCGCCTCCTGGGCCCAGGTCAGGCTTGTGTTAGGATTCAGACATGTCAAGGCGCATTTGGAATTCTGGCAGGACAGACCTGCCAATAATTTTCTTAATTCTAGGGCCTACGGGGTGGACTGGGAAGTCATGTACTCAGGGGGGGCACACACCCTGCCTGCAGAACACCGTCTTGTCGCCTGGTGCCTGGCCTTCATCGGATCATCCTTTGCTCGGGTTCCAAGGATCCACGTCTAATTCCAAGAGGAGAGGACACATACCAGCTGACAGAGTTGTTGCAACAAAAATCTCTGCAAGAAGCAGAATGCTGGGGCCTTGTGGTGGAATGCGCATCTGTGTGTGTGTGCTGGGGTGCTAGAGGGTCTCCTCACTGCAGCAGGGTCCACTGTGGGCTTGACTGGCAGGGGAGGGGATGCTCTGGGGGCTCGGGGGCTCTGGCAGAGCACAGTATAGGTGCTGTGTGGTCTCAGACGGGCAAGGACAGGATGCCCACTCTGGGAAGGGCGAGTGGATTCACGGCATCTCCTTAGGGCTAAGAACACCCACGGCATTCCCTGAGCACTCCCGGAAACAGGTAGAGGCCTGGAGATGATCAGGGGCTGGAGCCCATACCACCCTGGGTGGGGACAAAGCCCTAGGCGTAGTGACCCAAAGGCGAGCCCAAGGCTGGGAGCCCTGAGCAATGCAGGTCACAGTTGTCATGCTGCACGGGAAGAGTGCTCCAAGTGCAGACACAAGGGGGTCAGCTGCCTGGTGTTGTCGGGGCAGAGGGGCTGGAAGGCTTCATGGGGACAAGAGTTGAGCAGGGGGAGCTGTGGGCGAGGGTCTGGAAGAGGAGAGCCATCCGGGACAAGAGGAGAAAGAAGCAGGAGTGGACTACAGAGGCACGAAAGGGAACATGGGGCCAGGGAATGGCGTGGATGTGGGGTGGATGGAGGTCAGGAGACGAGTGTGGGAGATGAGGTGGGGTGGGGCGGGGAGGGGGACAGGCAGACAGGGAGGAGCGGGGTTCCTGGGAGCAAGGGCTCTGCGTGGTCCAGCACCGCAGCCCCCACCTAGCACGCCGGGGAACTCCACAGGGGGCAGTTAAATGACAGGAGGGAGCGGCGGAAGGAATTGGGACTCAGGAGAGGGTTCGAGGCTTCCCTTTCTTCACTGAGAACAAGGAGCGAAGGACAGCCCTTTTGGCCTTTTAAAGGAAAGGGAGCCTGAAAAGCAAGATCATGAGCACACAGAGCCGAGAACGAAGGGTGTGCGTGAACACGTGCACACAAAAGCAGAAGCGTGCGAGGTGTGTCACCTCCTCAGCCCTGGGCCTCAAAGAAGCACCTTGAGGTTTGAAAGAAAAGAAACAGAGAGAAGAAAGGCACCCACGCCCCTCTGCGCTGGATCGGGGTGGAAGCACAAAGCAAATCACCTGAGCCCCCTCGCGCTCCCGTCCCAGCCCCCACGGCTCAAAGGGACGGGGCTGGAGGATGCACCAGCCAGGCCGCCCTGCCCAGCAGGGATGCAGCTGCGAACCAGCCTCCCTTCCTTGTTCTCGCCTTGTTGCCTGTCTGCGGAGCCTTGCTGAGAAGGAGGAAAACGGGGCCAAAGCTGAGATGAAAGAGCCTGTCATCTCATAAAAGAGCCAGGCGGTGCTCTGAAGGGCTCAGAGGAGCCAGCACCTGCCGTGTGCACTTCAAGGTTTGAAATCCACCAAGGCAGGAGACCCTCCGCCCTTCCCCACCGGTGCCCTGCCCCGGTGCGGGATGCCCCCGGGGGGCCGGAGTCTGCTGGCCCCACAGAGGGGCTGCCTGCCTGAGGAGGAGCGAGAGTTGAATCTCTGGAGAGGCCCAGAATGCCAAAACCTGTATTTAGGAGAGCGGGAGACTTAAAGATCCACCCCCCCTTTCCTTGCACAACGCAGGGTTCATTTCGCTTTCTTTGGTCTGCGGACCACTTTGTGATGATGGGGAGAAGCAGCCCCCCACCACCAGCAGACCTTTTCTTGTTGCTGTCGCAACATGAGACTCCACCGGAGCTGAGGAAACGGCGGCGAGACTGCTCTGGCCCAGACACTAATGAAGGCTTTTCTGCTTTTATTTGCTCTCCCGAGAAATTCCGCAGCCCTGCTAGAACCCAAGGCCTGGACGGGGTCCTATTAATCACTCAGATCCGGGAGAAGAAGGTTTTCTTGCAGACGAATTTCCCCCATCTCCGGGAGAGGACGTGTAAGGCCAAGAAAGCAAAAAGCGGAGAGAGAGAGAGAGAGATGGACGATGTTCCAAGTGCACTCCCCCAATGGTCAGTGCAGGGCCTCTAACACATTTCTCACCATCGATTTTCTATTTTGCACAAACAGAACCAGGAGGAGCACTTGGGGAGATCTCCAGGTCGGAGGAGAAGAGAACACGCTGTCCTTTCGGGCTGTAAGACGCCACGACGGTGGGAGAGGCCGTGGGAAGCGGAGCCGAGTGGGAAGAAAAAGCTGCAGATGAAGTTCGGGGGCATTCAGGTGATGCTCTGCCATGTTCGCAGGGTGGCGGCTCTCGGGCACCCGCTGCGCCTGCCTGCTGCCACTCTCACCCACGGGGAGAAAGCCCTGGAAGGGAAATTGGGAGACTCGAGTGCTCTGTCTGGCCCCGTTCCTAGCAGCTGTCATTGCATTGTCTCTGCGGCCTGGGGACTGGAGCGCTGAGCTCTGGGCGTGCAGCGCCAGCCCTCGAGGGCTCCAGACACGGACAGCTCTTCCGAGGAAGGTGGAGGCACGGCCTCACGCAGTCGGCAGGCGTGGGTGCAGCAGAAGGTGCGCTGCCATGGTTGTGAGGAGCCAGACGCCACGGTCTGGGCCCAGCTCTAGGTCTGGGGAAGGCAAAGGAGAAGGCAAGATGTTCCCCTCCGGGAAAAGCATAAAATATGTATCGCAGCAGGAATAATCTTAAGAGAGACGTGCCACCCCGAAGCAGTTTCTCTGGGAATAACTGAACTGCAGCCTCTGAATGTCAGGAAAATCCGAGACAGAGATGAGGAAGCTCAGATTAAAAAAAAAGCAGTAAGACAGAAAACCCCCTTTCTGGGAGCTGGCCGAAGCATCTGAATTAACCTGTAAGATGTATTAGTGAGCCATCTGCTGTGTTAAGAATCAGTTGCAAGTTTTAATTAGTTGGGGCCTTTTCTTTTCTTCGTTTTTGATAAGCGGCAAATCTTGGAAGCAGCGGAATGCCTGGTGACGGACCTGAAAGGGCAGGTCTCCGGAGCCAGGGGCAGGGCGAGCATTTTGCTCCGGCAGAAGGTTATAATGAGCTTGAAACTAGGCCAGGGCTGAGCCAGGGCCTGCAGGTGTGGCCGAGAAATAACCAGTGGGGCCCTTGGGCCTGTCAGGTGCAGGCTAATGCCATCTGTTCTGGCTGCTGCCCGCTCGGCCCCAGTCTCTCCCCACGTCACCACTTGGGGTTACGGTGACCCCGGCTTGTGGGATTCGAGCCTGCAGGACTCTTCTGTCCCGCTTGGCTCACACTGCCAACTGTGGCCAAGGCAGCCTGGCAGAGAGCTGGCTGCCAGGATCAGGCAGAGGATGAGAGCAGCAGCTCCCTGCTCCATGTGCTGGTGCTGAGCACTATGCTAGGGGCTTGGGATATGACAATGAACAACCCTTGGATCCCTGGGAAGGGGCAGATAAGAACACAGGCAGACATGAGGCAATGGATTCAGTTCTATGAATTAAGGGAGCGTAAAGAACTCTAGACAACCAGAGAATAGCATGTGTGGGGTCCATGGGGTGGAGATCAGGAAAGGCTTGCCCCAGGACTCAGCTGTGCTCCTTTAGACCACAGTTATAGGATGGGTTCACCCACTGACTTGGTAGAGCTTGCTGGGCTCTATGCACACATCGTTTTGTTCTATCAGTAATTGATAGCATCACAAAATCTCTTTGTTATAAGAGAAGCAGCTTAGGAGGTGGCTAGCTCAGGATGGAGCCCTGAGTGACTTGAAGAGCACGCCCTGTGGTCAGGGAGCAAGTCCAGGCCGGAAGGACACCACGTTCACTCCGCTGCGGATGCTGCCCCGTGCTCTCACTCAGTCCCCTGGGGCCCCTGGGGGTAGGGCTGCTCCGGACGCAAGGCCTCTGCCTCTGCTCTCCGTCACGAGGGGCAAGACGAGGAGCAAGACGAGGAGCAACACGATGGCTGGAGAACGTCCTCAACTGCTCCATTCCCAGGCGGTCAGAGGGAGCCTCACATCGCCGACAAATGGGCCAGGCTCAGCCCAGGCTGAGGCCCGTGAGGAATTCTCCCCCTCAGGACACGCCTGGCTCTGAGGCAGGCGGGCTCACAGAGGCATGGTCTTTTGGGGCCCAGGAGACGCACAGAGGGTGCAGTGGTTAGGCTGAGGGGCCGGCAGAAGTGGGTTCGAATCTGGGCTCCTGCCATGCAGACACTCGTACATGAATGTTCGTAGCAACACTTTTTGTAACAGTCACAAAGTGGAAGTGCCTGTCAACCGATGCATAGATAAACAAAATATGGTTTATCCGTACTGCAGGATCCTACTTGGCACAAGGGGAACACTGACAGGCGACCGTGTGTACGAGCCTTGACAACCTTCTGCAGAGTGACATAAGCCAGTCACGGAGGACGGCACACTGTGTGCCTTCGTTCACACGCAGCATCTGGAGGAGGCGCGTGTACAGAGACGGAAAGTAGGTGAGGGGTGGCCCCGAGCTGGGGGAGCAGGGGGTCGTAGGGGCTGGGGAGGGGACAGAAGCTGGCACAAAGTTTCTTCTGAGGTGACAGAAAAGGTCCCGAAGTCATGGTGACGGTGGCACAGCTCTGTAAACACATGGACTGTTTACTAAAAACCATGGACTGTTACACTTCAATGTGTGAATGATATGGCACATGAGAATCATTCAATAGAGCTAATATGTTCACAAAATTTGGGTTTCCATCTCTTTTTGGCTCATTCTAGACTCTAAGGTTCACAAGGGCGAGGACTCCCCCTTTGTTTCACCCACTGTTGTCTTCTGAGAACCTGGCACATAGTAGGTGCTTTCACATTTGGCAATGAATGAACATGTGGCCTTGGGCGAGCCCTGTAGACCCTCTAAGCCTCAGTTTCTACATCTGCACAATGGACACAAGGAGGCCTTCTGTAAAGGGCCACTGACACTCAGGAGACAAGGCCTGGGGGCCCTGGGCAGACTGGGGCGCACAGCAGGGCCGAGGAAAGGGTAGCCTGGATTTGTGGCTCAGTGCCACCTGCCAGGCTCTGCAAGGGGGAGACTGGCCACCTACCTGACCTCCCATCACATGTCCGTTTCTAGCACCCAGTGGCCACGCTGTCACATGCAGCTGCCTCCACGATGCCACGAGCCGGCCGTTAGGAGAGGCCCTGGGAGGGCAGGCTCACAGCTCCCCGGTGCCGAGGGCCCAGACCAGCAGGGTGCCTGTGCACACATCAGGCTGGATTTTCCATTTCTGCCTGGAGATGTGTCTGACAGCCCCTCCCAGACCATGCCTGCCGCTGGGGGTCAGGGCCGACGCCAGCTCTGAGGCCACGCTGCACGCTGGCAGTCCACACGGAAAGGGCACAGTCTTTTCAAAACAGCTGCCTGAGAGTCAAGGCTGGGACTGCTGGAGCGCATGCCGTCATCCTGTGAGTGTGAGTGTGTATGTGTGTGTTACTGTGAGGGACAGGGAGAGGTGGAGGGGGTGCTGGCCTGCTGGTCCCTGCCACTCCGTGCACACACACCGGCCTCCTCGCCCCCCACTCTTGACCTTGGCAAAGCCCCTTTCCTCCTTCGGCTCCCAGAGACCCCACCCAGCTGCCCCACAGTTGACTGGATGGGGCCCCCTGGTTTACAGATGTTTCTGACCAAGGTTCACAGCAGCCAACACATTTTATGCAGCGATCCTGGGTGCACGTAGACCTACGTATAAAAACAGAGTGGACAAAATAATACTCTCCCTCACTACGCAGGGTGTTTTGTAACACCTTCTACTGTTTTCCATTTCATTTCAAAAACACTTGCTGTCCTGGCCTACCAACAGAGACCGACCACCATGGGGCTGGGACTGTGCTCGGAGGGGTCCTGTGCCTGGGCCTCGGTGCTGTGCGGCCGCCGTCCTGAAATCCCAGATGATTTTACCTTTCAGTTCATACTTTGTGAGTGAGGTAGGATGGGACACCTGGCCCCACTCCCTGGGGTCCGAGTCACCCACTTGTAGCCCCCAACCCGTGAGGGCTGCTGTCCCCTTGCCCCCACCCTGGGGGACTGGGCTGTGGCTCAGGGAGGGTCCCGGCCATGTGGCGTGTCAGAGGTGCCCTCGAGGTCTGCCACCTCCCTCAGGAAGATCCCCATGCCCGAGGGAGCATGAGGTTAAGTGGCAAACAGAACACACTGTGATGGCAGAGAGACTGCAGAAGAAAGGAGAAAGTGTTTTCCTAACGAGGGGCCCTGCATTTTCATGCCACCCCGGGGCCCACGGATCACACAGCCGGCCCAGCCTACCGCCCCGATGCATCGTGGCCAGCGGCTCGGAAAGCACTGTGCTGGACGCCGCCCTGGCAGAACGTGGCAGCTGACCACGGCACAAGCTTTAATCAGACGGCCTGGAGTTCAGACTCCGGTTCTGCGGCAACCTGGCCGTGGGGCATCGGGCGAGTCACCTGACTGCTGTGTCCCCGTCAGCAACACCGGGGTAACACAGGGCCGACCTGCAGAGTTGGGGCGGGGACTGACTCAGATACGGCGATGGGCCAACGGCAGGGCTCTGAATGTCAGAAAGCCGTCATCATTGTTTCTAGATCCCTCCAGTCTTTGGCCTAGCTCTGATTTTCCCACTTTGAGTTCCGTCTCTCAGGAGGGGATTCCTGAGCTGGGTTTTGAGGAGTGTGCAGGAGTTTGCCTGGTGAACGAGGAAGGGAAGGAGGAGGACTAGGTGGGCAGGCAGCCGGGCAGAGGCGCAGCGGTGTGGGGTGTCCTTACAAGGGCCATGGGATCTGACCAGTTTTGAGAGTGTGCATGACTTGGGAGTGGGGGAGGTGAGCTGCTGGGGAGGGGGGCCAGGCAACCTGGACTTAACCAGCAGCCCATGAAGGCAGGCGGAGGTTCAAGCAGGTGAAAAACATGATGTTTTCAAGGATCATCCTGGCGGCAGGTGGGAGATGGACAGGAGCCGGTAAAACAGGAGGCCCTGGAAGAGTCTGGAAGGGAGACTAGGGGTCCTGCATGACAGAGTGACCGTGGAGACGGAACGCTGAGTGGATGGGTCACCCAGGAGCCTGGCATGAACACAGGGGGTGAGCATTAGTGTCACAGCCTGGGCCCTTCCGGGTTGCTGCCCCTGGCAAGTGGAGACGAGGAAGCACAGGACCGGGAGAGGCGGGAGGAGGGTTATCTGGCCTGATGCAGCCCTGGAGGCCCATGGGTCAGAGTGAGGTGCTTAGTCTATTTTTAGAAACTGCCAGGGATGCCAAGTCTTTAAGTTAACCTAAAGAGCAATGAGTATTCACAAGGTTATCCTGTTTTTTTTTTTTAAACCAAACCTAACTCCTTTTGGCCTAAATCAGATAAACTTTATTTTAGCCACAAAGCAGGTGAGTTCTAAACCCCATTGGCTCAGCTTTAGAGAACCCGGCGGAAAAAATCTTGAAATTACAGAACAAGTTAGAACTAAGCGACATCTATGGAAGACAGGAAGCCACAGAGGAAAACGGAAAAGGTGATTGATCCCCTGGCCCTGGGGGAAGGCGAGTTCCCAGCTGCCCAGAGAGTCCAGGTTGGCCTGGGAAGCTGCCCGGGTCAGACCAGCGGCCAAACATCTCCTTTGGAAGCCAACGCCAAGAACCACCTTCTTTCTGGAAGGTACAAGACTTCTCTGTGGTTTCCTGCTTCGTAGTTACCCCCTGGCCACAGCCCCAAAATTAACTTTGCAGCAGAAGTGTCTGCAGCTTGGATGCCAGGTGCACGAGGGACACAGATACTTCTTCCAGTTTCAGGTCAGATTAATGGGAGACGGTGGTCACCAGGGTCCCCCCGGCAGACAGGGCTTTACGGTTGACACGATGCTCTCACACTCATTTGCATGGTGCTCACCTGCCTTCTCATTTGTTGTTTGTGTCCGCAGCAGCCCTGCCAGACAGAGGGGGTGAGGCTTACCGTCCCAGTTTCACTCACGTCTAACCTGTGACCCTCCATGAACTAAATTATAGGGTCACAGGGCAGGTAGGTAGGTGGGTCTCCTGTCTTTTGCAGCTGTCTTCCCATTAGGTTGTTATCTCAGCGAACCCCTGAACTGTGTGGAGGTCATCCGTTTGGGAGAGGCAGTAACAGGCACTGGAGGTAGTTAACGGACCCCCACCCCCACACTTCTGGAATGCTCGTCACGTGCCTTCTGCTGGGCTCTCCGCTGGGGGCGGTACTGGGGCACTTTATACACATTTGATCTCACTAAATCCTCACAACAGCCTTACAAGGCAGGTGTCATTAGCCCTTTTCTTTCTGACATTATCATCGTTCATTTTTATTGCGGTATTTGCTTTATTTTTAAAGTTAAATTTATGGGGGTGATACTGGTTGGTATGATAAATGCTGTATCAGAGAATCGTACATTGGAAACCGAAATACTTGTATGAACCAATGTTATCATAGTCACCTCCTAGATGGGGAGGTGTCCTCCGACCTGCCTCAGTGGCTTGGGCGTCCTGATGAAGGCCAGGGCAGGGCTGACTCCGTGTTGGTCGGGCGCCTCCCAGTCTCCCAATGCTCCTGGGAAGTTTCCCATTTTGAGGAAAGAGGCCCGGAGGTGTTTAAGCAAGTTGATGATGGGCCTCTGGGATGGGGGGGTATGTCTTTAGGCTCTATGTCCCCTTTATGTTGAAAGCATTTATAATTTTTTTTAAATTTTACAAGCAACATGATGACATTTACGAAAATCTAAAGGGTACAGGGGTGTTCAAAGCGTCTCCCGCCTTTGCTTCTCTAGTTCCAGTCCTCGGGAGTCACTGCCTTCAGCAGTTGGACGCATATCCTTTCCCCTGCACAAACACACCCACACGTGGAGTTACTGTTCCCATGAAGAGATTATACCAGATGCATTATTCAGTGTCTTGAGCTTTTCGCTGAACCATGTGTCGCAGTTACCATTCCGAATCCGCGTACAAGGAGGGATCCTCACTTATCCCCTTGTACAGATGTCGCTGTCTGAATGTAGCATAAACCTTGTCTCCAGTTTCTCGTCGGCTCTGCACCAACACAACTGTACGTGTACCAGATGTGTGAGATGTAAGTGCTCGGTGACAGCTGATTCCAAGCCTTCTTACACAGCTTGATTCCACTGAGGGCTTCCATGCAAATCCTGTTGCAACTGCATGCTCATTGCAAAGAGCTGCGTTAACTCCACTTCAGTCTCCTGATTTCCAGGAAAACTGGTGATTTTCATGGCCCAGGTATGGTCACCTAACCCAAGACTGAGCTTGGCTTTAGATGGACAGTAAGTAGTATCTGCTTCAAACTTTTCCCAATTTTTCTGTCCCATTCCCTAATGGAGGCTCAGCTCGTGCAGGAAACCTAGTGGTATATAGAGTAAGGTCGTTCAGGCCGTGTTTTAGGTTTCCAGGAGAAGCCGTGGTGTTGAAGCCTGACGTAGAGAAAGGAGGAGGCAGCGCAGGCGAACACTTTGGTTCTAGCAAAAATCACTTCATTTGACTTGTCCCCACAACAAGAGGTTGAGCATGTAAACAGTAGCGTGTGTCTTCAGACCACTTCTCCACCCTGGAGGGAAACCAAGTCACCTCTCTCTCCCTCTCCCTCTCCCTCTCTGAGGATCCTTGAGACTCAGACTAGCTCCCTCTGCAAGATGGCTCAGTGTTGCTTCTCGTGGTGCTTTTCCTTCCCGATGGGCAGCGAAGGAGAAGATGGTGTTGTGTTCTCCCTCTCTTCCTGAGGTCCCGAATTCCTCCTCTGCCATTTTCTTCTTGTCTAGAGAATGTCCTTTAGCAACTCTTTAGGGGTAGGTCTGCTGGTAACAACTTCTCTTAGGTTTCATTGATCTGAGGATGTCTTCATTTCCCTTTCATTCCTAAAGGAGAGTATCTATCTTTTTTTTTTTTTTTTTGGCTGGATGTAGGATTCGGGTTGACAGTTCTTTTGGGGTCCTCGCCTGACTCCTTCTATGCCTGCCGAGGGCAAGGGCCTCACCTTACTCATTTTCTGTCCTCACCAGCTACTGCAATGCCCGGCGGACTGCAAGCCCGTGACACATGTTAGGTTCGTTGAATTCACCTGGAAGGCAGTTTATGAGCTGCCTGAGCTGTCCAGTGACATCCTGACTCCATGAAGTCCCTTAGCAGGTGGTCCAGCATAGGTTTATGCCAAGCTACTCATTCAGTTTCACGCACAACATGTCTATTAAAGGGCCAGAGAACTACGAATAGTTTCTTTTTAAAAAAAAATCCTGATCTGAGGATATGTTTATTTATTGATTTTAGAGGGAGGAAGGGGGGGAGGGGGAGAGAGAGAAAGAAAGAAGTAAAAGAGCAACATTGATTGGCTGCCTGCCCTACATGCCCGGGACCAGGGGTCGAACTTGCAGCCTTTTGGTGTATGGGATGATAATCCAACCAGCTGAGCCATCCAGTGGGGCTGAATAATTTCTTTTAAAAATATTACACTTATTGGGGTGACACTGATTCATAAAATTATATAGGTTTTGACTAATTTCTACTGAAGCACGTTTTTCACATCTGGGCACCTGAGTTTTTACATAAACTAGCTCCAGTAGTGGAAGGTGAGCAAGTCCCTTCGGACCACGTTTTCTGAATCCAGTGATGACTGCAAAGGCTCATCAGAGTATAATTAAGTGACCTGTTTGACCCAGTGGTTCTCAACGGTGGATGGTTTTGCCCCTAGGGGACACCTGGCGATGCCTGCAGACATTTTCGGGTGTCACAACAGTGGGGACACGGGTGTGCCGCCAGCACCTAGTGGGTGGAGGCCAGCGATGCTGCTGTACGTCCTACAATGTGAGGGGAACCCACCCCCACAGACAGTCAGCCAGCCCTGAATGTCGGCCGTGCCAAGGGGGAGAAATCCTGGTCAGCTGAGCGGGCCCCGCAGGGGCACGTACAAGTGGTTTTCCTGAGGAAGCGTCGCTAGGCAATTAAATTAGGTTTATGAGGTTTTACTCCCAGCGAGCAGGCACAGATCACTGGCGGGAAAACGAACGTGAGCATCCTGTGCTGGAGCAGAGCCGTGTCTGTTTGGGAGCTCGTCCCCAGACGTGGGGCTTTGAGAAGTAAGGTCTTAAGACCTAGCACCAACCCACCTGGGTGTAGCTTATTAAAAATGCAAATTCCACAGCCTTACCTGAAACCCACTGACTTAGACTCTCATGGGGAGAGCAGGAGGGAACTCCATTTGACGGCACCCCAAAGCGATTTGGAGGTACACTGGTGTTTTTTATTCCGTTATTCCAGAAGCAGGGGAGGTAAGTGTGGGGTGGGGGTGTGGGTGGGGGAGGAGCTCAGGTGGAAGGACCATGTGCGTGGCAGCGTTTAAAATGCCCACGTGCTTGTCTGCTTCCTCCAGCTTCAGCCACTTGTACCACAAATCACCGTCATGGGTTATGCCCAAGGCCCGGGGTGTCAAATGCATTTTCACCAGGGGCCACCTCAGCCTCGAGGCTGCCTTCAAAGGGCTGAGTGTAATTTCAACTCCTTAACAGTTAACGAGTAGTTACATTTACACAATCCTAAAATTATTCTGGCCCTTTGAAGGTAACCTTGAGGCTGATGTGGCCTCCGGTGACAATGCGTTTGACATTCCTACCCTAGACAAATACCACCATACTATTCTTTTCCTAATTAAAAAAAAATCATTTTGTAAATTCCAGCACAACTTCAGGCAATAATACCCATCACAGAGTTGATCAGCTAGTCATATCTTTTCCTAACACCATGAAAATAAACAGTACAGGGGGTGGGCACAAGTAGGTGAGTAATAATGATAAATACTATAATAGTAAATACATAATAATACAAGAATAAACGGGTTCACGCACTCACAACGACAAGCCTCCTTTTGCCCACCCCGTGTGTGCCCACACTGGTTCGGGCTGGCATGGGAGGTGCCGTTCACGCAGGAGGCGGCGAGTCCTGGCGGAGCGCTCACAGTCCCCCGGGAGAATGCCAGCCGCAGTGCTGCACGCGCTGTAAGGTGCACACATGCAGGGCTCATCATTTGGAAGCTCACTGCCTCCTTTTGGGGATGGATGGCAATCCCCGATGCTTCCTGGAGGAGGAAGAATAGAGCAGGGACAGGCTCATGCACCTGACCATGACAGGGTGGCCTCGTGGACGGCCACCAATGCCCCCTTAGGAGCCTTTGCCACAACCATCTTAAACCCAGCATCCGGACAAGACAAGGGATCAGTGCATTCTGAATGTCACGGCGGCACCGTAACTGGAACCCACGCGTGTGAGGAGCAGAAGTCGCTCCAACCACAGACTGTTTCCTGTGAGCACCCTCCTGCTCCCAGAGGCCCCTGGTTTTTAGGCGCGGGGCGGACAGGCAGAGAAGCACGAGACGCTGAAGGCGGCAAAAATCTCACCTCTCTGCTGGGAGTCAGAGCCATCACCACCTGCAGTTTGTTTTCCCGTCTGTGTCCTTCCCCAGAAAGCCTACCTCTGACGTCAGTCTCACCAGGACCCTGCGCCCAGCCCGCCTGGCCACAAACGCGGCGAACAAAGCAGGGGCGGGAACTGCACGTGTGCCCTGCCAGCTAACACCACCTTATTTTTGTCTTTCCCTCCAATTTGCATGCAGCTGCCTGCATAATTGCCACCTCAGGTGACACCTCTCCGTATTAGCTGTTTCCTACTTGAAACACATCGATGTTCCGGGTAAGGCAGGAGCTTGGGAAGTGGGGGGGGTGTGACTGAGGAACTGGGTGAAGAGGAGGTTCAGACAGACATTTGCAGACTCAGGCTAAACAAACGCAGTGAAAAATCCCTATGACAGCACTTCTCTTTGGGGTGAAGGTGGGGGACTCATGGGGGTGTCCCTGAGCGAGGAAACTGAAACTCAGGGGCGAGCAACGTCCCCAAGGTGACACAGCTGTGCAGTGACTGAGCACCGCGTGCATGTGGGCAGGCGCCCCCTGACTGTGCCTTCTCGGGGCTTGGTTTTTAGGAAGCTTCTCTCTCCGCGCAGGTGTAAGCCGTCCCTGTTCCGCTCTAACTGGAGGGACCATGCAAGGGCATGAGCTTCTACGGTTCCTGAGCATTTATTGAACGATGGCGACGAGCCAAGCAGATCCCACATGTTGAAGACAAAACTCCCGCTCTCCAGAGCAGAAACAGAGAAGGAGAGCAGATAAGACACCCATCAGGGAGGGGAAATGCTCTCAGTGCTAGGAGAGAGGATGGTGACAGGGTCTCTGGAGCAGTGATCGAGGGCTGTAGCTCTGGGGAGGGAGGAACAAATACTGTATGAGTACACTCAGCCCTGAGGACACTTGGAATTCCACGGAGGTGTGGATGAGCACTGGGACTCAGCCTGCGCTTTGGGCCCAGGAGGGACTCGGTACAGATCTACTGAGTGGATGCTCTGTGGCTGTGGACCGAACCCTGGACTCAGGACTTGGGTGAAATAGTGGGAGGATCCAGAGCACGCATATCGAACAAGCCTGTGCACATCCACCCCCGGCAGCTGGAAGGACGAGGCAAGGAGGGGAGCCGGTTCCTTGGAGCTGAGGCAGGAGCACCAAGGTGCGGAGGAGGGGGAGCAGACGTGGGGCTACCTGTCTGGGTGTGCATCCTCACCTGGCCCCTTTCCAGCAGAGTGACCTCGCAGGTGACTCAGCCTCTCTGCCTCTCAATTGCCTTCTCCGTGGAATTACTACGATGTGTCTGCCTCACAGGATTCTGTGAAGTTTAGGGAGTTAATACAGGTGAATGCTTAACACGGTGCTGGGCACACAGAGAGGCTACATAAGTAGCACCTGCTGTTATTTCTGTGGGTGGGACAAACTGGGATCTCCTGGCTCTGCCTGGAGTAGAAACAAAACAAGAGTACCCTTCAGTGTGAAGCTCCTGACGTGTGAGGGTAAAGAGGGAAAGAAACCTCAGAAGCAGGTGGACCAGGCTTAGTGCTGCCTCTGATGCTGGAATTTGCGCCTGCAAACTTCACTCTTTTTCATTTTGAAAATACAGAGTTGATTAGGTACCTGTTAGTGTTTAGATCTTTTTTTGAAAGTTAACAACATCATTGGTATCACAGGAACAGCGACAGTTTCCCCCTGACAGGCTATCACCACCTCCACATGCCCCTGAGGCTTTATCTACGGCTTCCTCACCCCTAATTCCCACCCCCTCCCAACCCCAGGATTACCCGAAGGGTAAGAATCCTGATCACCCGGAGGGTAAGAGTCTTGGAATGAAAAAGGCCCCGCTGGGTCATTGCCCAGCTGCGTCCCCTTGGGCAAGCCACTTCCCCTCTCTGAGGTCCGGCTTCCTCATCTGTGAGGTGGGTGTTTGGTGAAAACGGGGGCAAAGTCCAAGGAGCACCTGGAAAGGTGAGTCACATGCACGGAGACACGGAGCAAACGGCGGTGGCGTGTTTGCACGGCGCAGACGAGCCGGGAGCTCCAGCCCTCTGATTCCCCTCCGAGGTCCTGAGAGGTGTGCTTCCCTCGAGAAGGCTGAGGGCTGTCACTTCTTCCCGTTAGCCTGGGGTTCCAGGTCAAGCAAAAACTAGGTGAGGCCTCCAATAAGCCAAAAGGTGGCCTTGTAGTGACCCGGGCCACCCCATCTGCAAGGAGAACCAAGCTGTCCTTTTCACACCGGACGGCGTCACGCTGCCCCGAGTCTAGACGTGGGGCTGAGAGGGGCAGCCACACCATGGAGGAGCGGCTGAAAGAAAAGCCACACTGGTTCTTGGCCAGAGGAACAGGAAGATCACGCCCCGTCTGAGGCCACATCCTGGGACCCGGACCTGGTCTCCAGCTCCCCTGTCCCTTTAACAATCTACTTCGCTAAACGGAGATGAAATTGCTCCACTAAGTTTCCAAACACCACATTTAAAACAAAACAAAACAAACAGACAGAACAAAGACTTCCCTGTCTGAGGGATACAAATTCAAAACCAAATAGGGGGACACAGTGTTTTCCAGAAACAATTAGACTTGATTTTCAGACCGACCAATGTAATCATCAGCGAAGTCTTGGAGTCTCAAGGCTCCGTTGAGTCCTTAAGGGGAAGAACAGAGCAGTGGGGCCCATCGTACCCAGAAAAAGATCACTTAATTCTCGTGACAACCCTCTGAGGTGGGTAGGTACTATTCTTACTCCCACCAGGCAGGGGACACAACTGAGGCACAGGGTGGTCAGGAACCTGCTGAAGGTCCCCTAACTAGTAAGCGGGGAGCTGGAATCTCAGCCTTAGTCGGGACCACTGGGCTGCACCACCGCTCATGACCCAGCAGGGATTCCAGGAGGAGGAGGAGCCTGGCTTCCGTTCCACAGGCTCCTACGCCACCCCGGGGCCGATCAGGGCACCAGGGACTCAGATTAGCTCAGGACATCCTGGTTTTTAAAGCGTGTTCCCGTTTCCCGGTGGCTTGGAAGTTTATCTAACTGTACGTGTCACATTTATCCCCACTTGTAGCCATGGAAACCAAGGCTCACAGGGCTTCAGCATCTTCTCTGAGGTCACACCCATGGTCCCCTAGTTCCCAGGCTCTGCCCTCTCCTCGCTGACCTGTGACCGAGTCTGAACAAAACCGGGTGAGGGCAGCAGGGGGTGGGGGGAAGCCTTGGACATCGACAAAGCTGTCTCCGTGCCTGGTTCTGTGCTCAGACCCAGGGAGGCAGCCAGGGCAGTGGAGCAGGGGCAGCTTCCGAGCCAGACTGGTGGCTCTGTGACCTTGGCCCTGTGGCTTCCTGCCTCTGAGCCTTGGTGTCTTGGTCTATATAATGGTGTCAGCTACGGTGCCTCCCACAGGGCATGTCCTCAAGAAGTGTTTGAATGGCACCACGTTGAGTGACAATCTCAACCGAGACACAGACAGGAGATTCAGAGAGCCACTTTTCTGTCCTTTCCAGAAGATCTCAGTGTGGCCTCTGAATTCTCCTGTTGTTTTTCAATCACCAGAACTGATCCCCTCACCCCTCTCCCCACAGTGATTGCCAAAGAACTGTATTAAGTTGCAACAATGTTGCCATGTGCCCCCGTTGTGCCCTCCCTTTCTTTAAAGGGGATGCTAGTCACACAGGTGGTGGCAAATTGAAGAGCCAATAGTAATCACATCTCGGGGAGGTATGAGCACTCAAGGGCATTTGCAATTAAATTAGGGGGAGAAAAGCGGAAGAACCACCGAGCAGGAGCTACCTGCTGCAGCGGGGGCTGCTGCTCAGCCCAGGAAGAGGAGGGTGTGGCTGCTGAGGCCATCCAGCAAGGCTGCCTTTTTGCTCCCCCGGCTCCAGTGTTGCCCATGGGCTCCAGTGTTGCCCATGGACGGATGGTTGCTATCAGCCCTTTCACAGCTGGAATTCACAAACAAATCTGTACTCTCACCCTGTGGCAGTTTTCTGTTCTCTCTGTTGTTCCCTTGTCCTAACGAGTTTCGATACCCAGACTCCTGTCATGGATAAGAACCAGATGGGGTTTCACCAGCTACACTCGGGACACTATGTTACTGCCACCGGGGAAAGCAGTGAGTGATGTCCCCGATCTTCCAGGCACCCACAGTCTAGGGACCAGGCAGTTTCGATCCTGTGTGACCAGGGCTCCGGCCAGGATAAGCACAGTGAGGAAGAGCATTTGTCTTGGACCATCAGAACCATCTTTTACAACCTCCCGTCAGATCTCAGGAAGATCCCGGGGCCTCTCACCTGCCAAGCCAGACTCTTCCCAAAGAATAAGCTTTATTAAGAGTTTCAGCCGGCTCATTCTTAATTTTTCTCCCTCCGGCAATCAGGGATTCATCAGCCCGCAGTTCACGAGGAGGATTACTATTATTGATGTCGAGAGCACAGCTGGGCACACGGCGTCTTGGCTGGAGCTCCCTGCAGACGGGAGGGGGCCAGGCAAAGGGCAGGGGTGGGAGTAAGGGTTTATCCTGCCCCACCCTGGGAAGCGCCCTGGAGGAGGCAGATGCAGGAGGGAGGCAGAAACGCCCACCGGACCAGATCCAAAGCCCCCGTCTCTTCTCCCCCGACTGACTCTAGAACCTTCCTATAGCTCCTTGTTGTGCCTTTTGTTTTTTAAAGGTACAGTTTTTATTAAAAGGGATGAGCTCCTCTCCAAAAGCTCTTTGACTCCCTGCCCCCTTCTGTGGTTTCGTCTTGCATAGAATGGGCACCGACAGACCTAGAGCATGGGATTCCTGTGAGGATTTAACAAGATAGTGACCACAAACACCTGTGACACAGGGCTACGTGTCATTAGCGTTTTTCTGAGCATCAGTTCTGTTTTCTGTGCCATGCACGTAGTATCTCATTTAATCCCTACAGAAACCGTATGAAGTTTTTTTGTTCATTTACTTATTCATTCTAAAAAAACCCCCATTTATTGAGCACCGACTGTCTGCCAACAGTATGCAACATGCTGGGGCTCCAGCCATGAACAGACCAGTGCCCTGCTGACAAGGAACTCACGTTCTAGTAGCTACTGTTCCAGAATTTTACAGACCAAGACACTGAGGCTCAGAGACATGCAGCCACTTGGCCAAGGTCACGTAGCCCCCTGCCTGGCTCTACAGCCAGTCCCGGGTCCTTGGGTGGGTTTCTCTGTTAGTGGGTGACGGATGGGGCTCCAGATTCTAAGATGGATAAAAAAGCGACAGTGCAGGATTAGGAAAGTGGCTAAAGAAAAAGAAGTACCACCTCCCCTTCCATGCACGGCGTCCCCTCCTAAGGGGTGTGCATGTGCCAGGCGGGGCAGCTGGATCTTCGTTTCGTGGTTTGGTTCAGGGTGACCCGGTCGACGCCCTCGGGAAACCGGGTGCCACAGGGCGGCCTGTTCCAGCACCTTCCCAGGAGGCCAGTGGCCGCTGCTGCGCTCCTGGGCTCCGTGTGCAGCAGGTCGGACTGCAGGACTGGAGGCCGCAGGGGTTTGGGGCTGCTCGGCCACATCCAAGCACCGGATGGCTGCCGCCCGGTCCTCAGAGTCTCTTTGGAAAGGAACACCCACCCCTGAAGATGGGGGGCGCAGGCTCTCTCGCTGCCAGCTCGGAACCTTCCGCACAAGTGTGGGGGAGAGGAGCTGTCCGGGACCAACCAGGGTGGGGGGCTGGTTTCAAATGCATCTCCCAGGTTGGCCGGAGCCCAAGGGAAACACCGGCCAGCCTGGGCTGCCACCACACACCGTCCCGTGAGGAGCCCTGGTGGGCAAGCTGGCGGAGGGTGGCCATGCCCACGGGAAGAGATGCAGACACAACGTGGGGGTGCAGGGGGTGGGGGATGCTGGGACAACCTCGGCTGGCCCCGCCGCCAGCTCCAGGGAACGTGGCTCCTCGCCGTCTTCCCCCGTCTCCCTCTGACACTTCACTTTCCCCTCCATCTCTCTTTCTCCTTCATGTGTGTGTTTGTGCATTTTCACTTTCTGATGCTTTTTCCCTTTTGTTTCCCTCTACCCACGCTCACCAGTCACCCCGTCTCTCTCGTCTGTGGCACACACGTGCACTCTCACCCAGACGTGCACGACGGCAGAGCACGGCGTCGGGCACCTGGGCCCTGCAGTCGGTCAGATCTGGTCAAACGGCTCTGGTGCCCGTGAGTGCACCTCTCTGAGTCCCCATGTCCTCGCTTATAAAGTGAAGATGAAAACTGGGGCCTCCCTCCTAGGGTAGCGGTGGGGACTGAGCATGTACGGCCCGATGCGTTACCTGCTTGGACCTGAGCAGCCGCTCTTTCAGTGAGAGCTGCTCTGTCCTTCCGGTCCTGTTACGTCCTCGCCAACGACAAGGACGGCGACAACTGTTTATCCCGTGTCGGCCTCTTTGGAAGTGCTCAGTAAGTGCCACCATTAGGATAATCACAACAATTTTGTTAATTATGTTATATCGCATTATTTAACTTTAAGGAAATTCAGACTAATTTTTAGGGCAGTTTTAGGTTCACGGAAAAAATTCACAATGGGGGGGCCCCCCCCGTGAACCCTCCCTTGGGACAGCTGACGAGCTAGTACGGATACGGCCAGACCAGGCATCACCCAGAGTCAGCCGACATGACGGTGCATTCCTTGTGCCACACACGCACTGGGTTCTGACACACGTGCAATGACGTGGACCTGCATTACAGTGTCACACGGAACAGTGTCACTGCCCTACACCCCCATGTACCTACTCGCCCTCTTCATCCTCTGCCTCTGTCTCTCTTCCCAGGCCCTGGGGACCACCCATCTTTGCCTGTCTCTGTCGTGTGCCTTCAGCAGAATACGACAGGGCTGCAGCCAAACTGCATGTAAACGTCTCAGATTGGGCTCCTTCTCTTATCAATGTGCATTTAAGGTTCCCCCAAGTCTCTGCCTGGCTCGACAGCTCTTTCTTTCATGGCTGAATAACGCTCCATTGCACGGGTGCAGCACGGTTCCTTTATGCATTCACCTCTCGAAGGGCATCTTGGCTGTTTCCAATTTCTGGCACACACTGCTTAACTTTTAATGGCATTTTTGTGCATTTTTAATGAAAAAAAAATCCCCCCTGAACCGGCAGCCTTTCAGAAACGCTGATGTAAGCATGTGTGCGCACAGCTCTTTGCCGACGCCTCCCAACAGGCAAAGCGAGGAGCTCCTGGTCGGGTGCAGCCCGCGGAGGGGCCCGCCCAGCCAGGCGGCCGCTGCTCCAGCAGGTGGGGTTTTGCAACAGGCCCACGACGGGCTAGCCATGTCCCCCGATGCTGGATGCTTATGAGGTTTTAAATCAGGGATTCTCAACCTTGCCACAGCTGACGTTCTGGGCCAAGCTAACTCTTTGCTCAGGGCGGTTGTCGTGTGCAATGTCGAAGGTTTAGCCACCTGCTAAAATCCTTCCCCCACGACATGCCAGTAGCTACCCGGCCTCAAACTGTGATAAACCAAAAATGTCCCCAGACACGGCCAAAAGTTCTCTGGGGGCCCAGCCTGCCACTCACCCCTCCTGCTGTTGAGAACCACTTGTTTTAAATGTCTTGTTAACATCAATGCTGTTATGATGGGAACTTTGAAAGTCACCCCAAATTGCAACACAAAGCTGCACCGCCTAGGAGGGTTCTTGCGTTACGAGGCATCCCAGGGTCCCCCTGAACTGCACTCTTTTTGGGTGTGTTTGCAGCCAGCAAACATGCCACTGCTGTGCACTCTGACCTCTGCGTGGTTCCTCTGGAGATGACAGATTCAACATCTCAGTGACCCGAAGCTTCCAAGGACTTGCCAAATACCGCCCTGCCAGGGGAGACAGGCCTGTCCCTGGACTGTAGCCCAGTGACTCCTCATGAGTCAGAAAGGCCTCACCAGGGACAGGCAGCAATGCTCCTTCTGCTCACCCCAGTTTACCCATCAGCCACCCCCGCTGGCTCTGCCTCCAAAACCCACCCCAAATCTGGCCACTGCTCACCACTGTTCTGACCCTGGCCTAGGCTGCTGTTGCCTCGCACCTGCTTGGGTATTTGGTCTCCAGCCACCTGGTTTCTACACTATGTCAGGCCAATATTTTTTTTTAAAAAAATCTAAATCCGATCACGTCACTCCCAGCTCCAACGGCTCCTGTTTCTGTTCTGCACTTGGCAATGTTGCCACCACTCTGACGACGATGGTCCCACCCCCACCCCTGAGGAGGGGTCCTTAAGTAAGTGGACCTTTGAAGAATCAGAAGTGGGACATGGGAGGGTCCGGAAGGAGCAGGTGCCGGGCCCAGGGTAGGTGCCCCTGGACCTACAGAACTTACCGGGCCCACGGGGCCGCCGGAGCCCGCTTCCACCACCCGCTCCCGACCGCACCACTTTCTCAGTCCCCGAGTGCCCTCCGCCGGGGCCAGGCAGCGGCTATCATTACACCCTCGAGGAGGGGCTGCCGCTGCTCTGTCCCCAGCACCCCCCTGTCTAGTCCTTGGGGTCTCTGGCTTCTCCTGTGGCCGCCCAGAGGGACCAGGTTAGCACCCTGAGCATGGAGCAGAGTCAGTGCCTGGGGACTGGGACCCTGAGCGACAGGAGGGGAAAGGCCCCGACAAAGAAACCCCCGCACTCCTCCTACCCTCGCGGGTTCTCTGAGACGTGCCCGATCAGACCTGTCAGACCTGCTGTCGAGCCGGCTTTGAAAGGGCAGGTGTGCCCCCCCAACACGACTGATGCACCGGAGAGCGAGCTGGGTGTGCAGTGAACGTTGCATTTGCGCATGCCCAGTGTCCCCCGTGAGAAACAGCAGGCGAAGGCCGACGACTTTATCCAGCTGAACTGAATGGCACAGCCAGGCCCCAAATGCACACCTGCTCCCGCCTGAAATGGGGGCCGGCTACCTCAGTTTACCTGTGTTAGGAGCCATACCTGTCCACACCTGGCGTTAACAACCTTCGTCCAATTTCACCCCCTTTCACAGTAACTGCCCCCGCAAGCTGCAGTCCCTGCGGCAGCCGGCTCCTCTGGGTGCGCTACCGTATTGGTTGTAGTTCCGGCGTCCTTCTAAACCGCGCGTGAAACTATGCTCCTGCTCTCCTTGGGTTATTTTTTTTTTTTAATGTGACAGGACAAAGTGTTTGTGTGTTGTGTCCCTAAGCCTCATTTCCCTCCAAGCTCCGCGACGATCAGCGTGCAGTTTTGCAGGACGCGGTAGATCTGGGGGACACGCGGCCTTACTGCAGAGCCGACCGCATTGCACAGGGTGCAGGACTTGGAGCCCCCGGCTGGGGCTCCGCACAAAGCGCGCAGCAGCGAACGGCGCGCTCGTAGCCCTGTCTTCTCTGCCTCACTCGTCCCCCTCCGCCTTGCTGCCTCCTGGGACAGCACCTCTGCCCCTGTCCCCACCCTGTCCCCTCACAAAACAGCCTGCCTTTTCCAGGGAACCCAGATGGAGATAGGACGCCAAATGCGACACCGGAGGGTGGACCCAGGCTGGCTGGGCCTGAGCGGGAGGTCGCCGGCGGCGTGGCAAGAGCCCCGTGGAGAGAGCTGTGCCGGGAACGAGGCTGGAGAGGCGGTCACTGTTAAGATTTGGGCGGCCGGGGAAAGGAGTCTGGCCATCCACTCACTTGCAGGGAGAAGCTGTTGCACGATCCCAGTCCCTGGGAGTGATGTGATGTGATTTGGTTTGCATTTTTAAAAGCCAACGGGCGGAGGAGGAAAGGCTGAAGGGCGAGCAGGGAGGCTGTGGCGGGGAGACAGCTCGGGTCCGGGTGAACAAGGATGACCTGGGTTTGCAGGGGCAGGGGGGGTGCCCAGTGGGCCTCAGGAAGCGGCAGAGTGTCCCCTCCTCCCTGTGCATCCGGGAGGGGAGGGAAGGGAGAAGAAACTCTGGGGGACCCAAGGTCCAGTTCTGCGTGTTCCATTGTTTTGCAACTTGGGGCGGAGTCACTATTTTTTTTAGAGAGAGAAGAAGAAAGAATGTTTTAGAACATGAATGGAGATTCCTGAGGGCGGAGGCTGGGGCTGGGAGCCACAGCGGCTGCAAAGGTGCAGAGCTCCCAGCGGGCTTCGGGGCTACGCACAAACACAGGGGTGCGTGTGGGCGTGCGGGCGCCCCTGTGTGTGTTTGAAGAAGGATGCGAGGGAAGGTTACTGTTTCCATTCACTCCTTCAGGGAACAATAACCACAACACGGTGAGCTGCACTGCGATGCCTGTCTGAGCTGCACTGCGATGCCTGTCTGTCTGAAACGCGGCCAAAGAGAGGAAAGATGAATCACATGGGGAAGGCTGCTGTCCCAGGGGCAGAGGAAGACGACACGCCAGCAATCTGAGTCTGATTACAAACTGCTAAAGTCAGGATTTCCAGTTAGGGGCTAGGCTCTCACAGCCCTCTCTTTGGAGAGGGCATGGGAGCAGGGAGGGAGATTGATTTACGTTAATTAAACCCGGGGCTTAAATGAAGTGTTCGCGCATACAAACTGTATCCTTTTTGCATGGTTAATGCCAGCCTGCATTCACAGCTCTACCCGGTTTGCTGGCTGGAAGTTCTGGGGAAGTGGCAGGGCGGTTTCCTTAGATATATGAAGGCGGGTGCTTCTCTGGTCGTGAGAATTGGGGTGCGGTAGAACAGGTGACTCGGGGGAAGAGACAGAGCTCCTCCCCAAGGAGAGTCAGGCTCCCTGGAGAAGCAGCAGGGGTTTGGATCTGGAGGTCAGGGAGGCAGGCTTCTAGTCTCCACGGGCCTCTTGCCAGCAGTGGGACCTTGGGCACGTCACCGAACCCATCCGTGTTTTCATCACATGACACGCTTTTGTGGTTCCACCCCCCGGAGGCCCTGATCAAGATTTTGTCCACAAACTACATTTACCAGTCAACTTCGTTTCCGTTTAGGATTCATCAGAATAAGCGCAGTAATGGCCATAGTACTACTTATCATGTGCTTCCTAGGTCTGTTTTCGGCTCAGCAAGTTCTCCTTAACGTCTGTCGTCAGTAGCTTCTAAGGACGTGTAATGAAACCCACTTGACCACAGGCTGATTGACGTGAACAGGTGTTAAGTTCCTGCAGCATCTCATCAACGTTGTAACAAAGTGTCGCGGGAAAAGGTGCTGCATGAGGATTCTAAGCACGTGACACAGATGAACTATCGAAACCCCCAACGACCCTAAGAGGCAAACACTATTATCCCCATTTTACAGAGGACCGAAGGTTGAAGACAAAGAAACAGTTTTACCTAGTCAGTGTCACACGCGCGAGATCTCTTGCCTTCTCTTCTCTAACACAGGCACACGTGTCCCTGTCTAACCACCCTCCAGGAGGCGAAAGGCTCTGACCTCAGGGTGCCGAGAAGGCTTCACAGACACACGATGTGGGGGATGAGGGCGAAGGGGCCCGAGTACTCAAGCCTGAACCCTTTCAGCAACATCCCCGTGCCCAGCAAATGAGTGGCGGGGGCTGCCTCATTTGAATGCAAGACATCTGTTCCGATATAGGTCATGCGGTGTCTTTAAGTGTTAAACCTGAGACGATGCCCCTGCCTTCTCAGTCACGGGGCCAGTGACCTCCTCAAGCTTTCCAGAGGCCAGGAGAGGGGAAGGGACATACCCAAGGCTGCATGTCTGCAAGGGGCAGAATCGGGATTTCAACAGTCTTTAGAGTACGTGCAGCCCTGGGGCTGAGCTGGAGAGGGGTGGTGGTTGTGAGGGGTGGGGCTGCCTTGAAGGAGGTCACTGAAGCTCGCTGGGCCTCAGTCTCCTCATCTGTGAATTGGGAATAAAGCCAATCCTTATTGTGATGGGACATATCAAGTACAAAATAAACTCAAGGTATTGGGCTACTATGAAAACAAATGATGTGGAATTTAAAAAAAAACCCTTATGACAAGCCTTTCTCACGTCTGACCTACGTTTCTAGGCAGACTGCCTTTAGGGCAAGCCTTGGGTCTGCGGGGGTGGGGGGGGCGCACGGTACCCTGGAGCTCCCAGGGCTGTGCTGCCCCTGCTCTGTGGGGAAGCAGCTTGGGGCCAGCACAGCATCCAAACCCAGCACTATCAGGAGTGCGCCAGGTCCCTGTTCCTCCAGTGATGGGTTCTGCGTGTCACTGCAGACACCCTGGGTCGGGGATCCGGGTGATGCTGAAGACACAGAGGCCAACTCCAAGCCCACCTCGTGGCTCCTGGACCAGAGGAAATTATGTGACTTTTCTAAGTTTGTCTGAGAATTCCTACTCTGAGATGACTGGATGGGTTTATCCAGTGGATTTCGGGAGACATGTTACTGATTGTAGTAACAGTCCTAATACCGTAATCCTCCTTCTGTCCAAGCTCCTTGACACGTGACCTTATAGAGCCCTCCCCCTGGGGCTCTGGCCACATGACTTGCTTTGGCCAATTGGATGTCTGTTAGCAGAGGGGCTGCAAGCCAGGTCTCGGGAAAGCACTGACCCTCGCTCCTCCAGCGTGCATGAGAACATGCCTCGGCAGGACTCGGGAGGGCTGAGGGACATGCGGAGCTCTGTCACCTCACTTCTGCCATCCCAACTGAAGTCATCTTAGATCAGCCAGCAGCTGGCGGACCACAGAGATAAGGCAAGATCAGGAAGCCACTATCCTGACCCTCGGCTGACCTTAGGTTCATGCTCGAACCCAACCCAGACAGGCTGAATGCTATAGACTGTGAACTAGATACACACTTGTTAGCCAGTGAGGTGGGTGGCGGTTTGTTAGGAAGCACTGTTGTGGCAATGAATGGCTGATGCCCATATATATTAAGAAATGTAACTACACTGTGGCTTTGATTATAATTAACATTGCTACACAAGTCGAACCTTCCTTTCTCTGCCTCTTCCTTTGCTTTTGGAGGTACTGGCGCAAAATATTTTCATTCTCCGTATACACACACACTTGACACAGACATTTGCATGCCATTCCAATTAAACCCCGCGCAAGGAAATGAGAAAGTCTGAAAGCTTTGCTCTCCCCATGATGTCTCACTTATTCCAATCCACGCGTCTTAAATAAAAATCCAAGGCACATTTTCAATAAACAGGCCATATTTGTTTAAGATAAACTCCCACTCAATGCCAAGAACCTGCCTTTTGAACAGTCCACCAGACGGCGGTCCCCTTCCAAGTGTAGCTTCCCCAGACTCCTCAGGTCCTCCTACTTAGCATTGCTGCTCCGGCTTCAAATCCCGTCCTATGTCCATGGGGGGCTGAGAGCCCCTGAAGGCGCCCTCGGCCGCCTCGCCTGGACCGCTCTGCCCGGAGCCCGCCCGTGCACCCTCCCACAGCATCATCGTGTGTGTGTGTGCCCCTTGCACCTTGTGTTTGTTAGGAGGCCACCGCAGACAGACTGGATTCCGGTCCCCCTCCCTAGCCTCACGACCCTGGGCAAGGTCCCCAGTCCCTCTGGGCCCCGGTCTCCTCATCTGAGAGGTGCGGACAGTGACCGTGAGAGCCTTGCAGGGTTGCCTGTGAAGACAAAAGGAGACCGCGGAACTCCACCGCTCGGCAAAGGAAGCCCATAATAGATGTCAGCTATTGTTAAAATTGTATGCACGGTACCATGGGAACCTAGAATCTTGGATAGCAATTATTTAAGAATTACCATGTGTTCACTCTTTGGAGTATTTTAATAACTGTTTTAGTGCTGGTTTATACGTTTACTTCATTTTTTTGAACTTCTTGATAACAGTTAGGCTGGCATATAGGTAGTGTTGTTGTCTCCAATTTATTGATGAGAGAACGGAGGCACAGAGAGGTTAAGTGACTTCCCCAAGGGCACACAGCTAACAGATGACCATGGGAGCCCTCTCCCCACTCTATCAGAGTTAGCCATCCATCTCTCCCACCGGGGATCTGGACCGTAATGAATTTGTGCCTTCCCAGTGCTTAGCACGCAGTCAGACCACCACAGTGGTGGAGACTGCCACAGAACATTCTGTGCCCCGCTGGTGTTTTCTCCCTGACATCGATCCCCTTGAGGCAGGGGACTGGGTGCCCGGTCCCTGCACCTGCTTGTTCCTGATCCAGCCACGTGGGACCAGATGGCGCCTGGAAGAGGAAGTGAGCTCCTCCTCACACTGGCACACACGTGCTCCGGGCTCTCTACACGCCGCCTCACCATCCAGCTTGATTCCAGACCCCGGGAGCAAACAAGGCTTTCAGCCGCCTCGGGCGAGCAGCGGGGAAGTTAGTGGATTGGTGTATAGAGCAGCGTTTCATAATGCTATCGCGCCACCCTGCTCCTCGTGGAGCCGTGGTCGTAGTGACATTCAGCATTAAAGAAGTGACGACCCTCAACTGCAGCACGTAGCGCAGGCCCAGCGTCCGGTGGGCCCCGCCCCCCAAGAGCACGTGCACGCCCGGCGAAGGTGGCACTCAGGGCCGGGGGGGGGGGACGGACTGCGGGCTTCGTGCGGAATGTCCTTGCTGACCCTTGGTAGCGTGGCTGCTCTTCTGCTCGCCTGTCGGGAGCACAGTTTTCATTAAATATTAAGGAGCTGTTTGTTAAAATAATGTCGTCATGGTAACGGGGGGGTGGGGGAGGAATGCTGAAATAGCCTGGTGCGGCCTGAATTGCAGCATATTAATCAAGTGTTGGGTGCTATTTAATGAGCTGCCCTGTGGCATTACATTCGGGGGACCCAGGCGCAAGGGATTCGTCCCGATGTCACTGTCAAGAGTGAGGGCGCTCACAAGTTCCTGCTGTTGTGTTGGCTAAATGGACAGACGGATGGATGAATGCCGGAACCAAAATTTTAGATGGTCACGACTCAGAGCTGTTTCTGACAGCTCTTCCATTTTTTATTTTCCCTTTTATGGTGGAAAAACATTTTTTTTTTCTCCAGAGAACTGGGGAGAAAAGAGGTCAGGAAAGTAACCGGGGGGAAGACATAGCCAAAGATATCTTTGCTTAAAAGCGGAGGCAATGGCCACAGCAGGGAGGCAAAGGAGCCGAGTGTGGAGTGGGACAGCCGGGGCTCAGGGCCCAGCGCCAGCTCCTCTCACTGTGTGGTCACGCACCAGTGACCCGGTGCCCCAGCTGCTCGGGTTTCTCTTCACGTCCGAGGGCTGGGAACGGCGCACGCTTCACGGGGCTGTTTGAGGGGATTGAGGAGCTGAAGCTCTTGCCACCGTGCTTGACAGAGCAAATGCTCAGTGAGTGATGCCCAGCACCTCTACTCCTTCTGTCATGGCTGCTGCTGCCACAACTGTCGTGAGAGCCACCACTCAGGGTGGGGGGGTCCCTGCAGTGCTCTCAAGTGCTCCCCCAGAGTGGCCGACCCAGGTCTGGTGACCCCTCAGCTGGTGTTCTTCCTAAAGTTGGCCAACTTTTTCCGGAAAGGCCCAGACAGTAAATGCTCCAGGCTTGGCAAGTCATACGCACTCTCTGTCACATATTGTTCTCTATTCTTTTTTTTTAAACAACTCTTTAAAAATATGAAACCATTCTTAGTTCACAGGCTGCTCAGAGATAGGCATAATTGGCAGGTTCCTGCCATCTGTCTTATGAGGAAAGAGAAGACAAAAGAAAAGCAAAGTAAAAGGCGATGTGACATGATGTATGGGTTTTTGTCCCACTCAGAGCAGGTTGACACTACACATAAAAAAAGAAAAGCTGGGTCCAGGAATTTGTTTGACTAAAGCAATTCTGAGAAAAAGAAGAACGGGACTGGAGGTCTCACGCTTTCTAACGTCAAACTATACTACAAAGCTATGGTTATCAAAACAGCATGGTACTGGCAGAAAAACAGACACACAGGCCAGCGGGACAGAAGAGAGCTCAGAGTGAACCACACCTCCGTGGACGACTGTTTTACAGCGAAGGAGCCAAGAATGTACAATGGAGAAAGGGGAGTCTCTTCAACAAGTGTTGGGAAAACGGACAGCCATATGCAACAGAACAAACCTAGACCTCTATTTTACACCATATAATAAAATTAACTCAGGATAAATTAAAAGAAGACATGAATGTAAGACCTGAAGAAAGCAAAACACAGAAGAGCCCTGGCTGGTGGGGCTCAGCCAGCTGGAGTATGGCACTTCCTGCCACATAAAGCTGACCCAGGGCCAAGCAGCTTGACTTGTATGAACTCACCGAACCCTCACAGCCACCTGATGCGTCAGGTGTTATCACGATCCCCATTTTACAGGCAGGAGACTGACGCACAGAGTGGTCGGCAACTTGCCCAAGGCCCCACGGCCAGTGGAAGAGAGACGGGATTGGAACCTGGGCAGTTGACCTCCAGGGACCCTGCTCTTAACACAAACATCACCTCCCCAAGCTGCCTCCTCATCACTTTCCCTCTCAGCTACTGGACAGTCACTTACTGCGCACCTACTGTGTGCCAGGTCCTGTGAACCAAGGACAAAGTCTCTGTCTTCAAAGCCCAGCACCTGCTTGAAGACTCGGAAGCACCAGGGCACGACTCAAACTCACGGCTCCGCAGCCCTGCCCTCCCCTCCTGCTGTCCCCACCCACGCCCCCCCCCACTCCCCGCGCTCAGGACTCTGCAGAAAGTCCAGCCTGTGTTGACGACTGTCCAGCTCCATTCTCACCCAGGCTGTCAGTCTCTTCAAGAGAAACACCGTCTCTGGCCTCCGAGGCTGCAGGGGCCGCCTGCAGGGGCCCTTGGCAAACATTTACCGCTGACCTGACCCGGGGAAGAAGACCCAGGGACAGAGCACACAGGAAGCTGTGTGGCGGCTCATTATCCAGACCCTCCCGTTTGCCACGGGTGTCCCTCCTGTGCAATCTCCCCAGCAGGGCCTGGGGTGCAGTTCTTCTCAGGCTTGGCGGCCCCAGGTCTTGGTGACTTGTCCCACCAAAGGGCCCCACCTTCCCTGGGGAAGCCGCGCTCACTGCCCTCCCACAGCGCCCCCCACGCCTTTCTCCTGTCTGCGTGGTCTGGGCCCTGGGCCAGATCTCTCGATGGCGCGACAAGCTGGTAAATCTCTCGGGGGTCCTGGTACGAGAGAGCTTCCCAGAGGCTCTGGTCAAAACCCCCATCGTGCTTGGAGAGCCGCCCGCCCCATCACAGACACAGGTGTTTGGAATCACACCTGTGCCAGGCGCAGCTGTCAGGCGTTAGCTCAGCAACACCTGACCAGTGAATGGCACATCTTAGAAGGAACCCGAGCATCCTTCCAGCCGGCAGCCTCGGAGCGGTTACTCGCAGAACCCGCCACCCAAACCGGGTGGCGCCGAGAGCCTGTGTGCGCGAGCTCAGAAGCGTGCCTCCTTCACGCACCCTAAGCCCTCTCCCTCACCTGACCGCCCCTCGAGGTTTCTGGATTACCACGGAACAGAGTCTGTGGAAACACTGCTCTACTCAGAACCACTCCCCACCTCAACATCCCTCATCGACGCTTCTCCAGCCTGCGCTTGCATTCTGCCAGCAACAGGGAACTCACTACTCGCACTGGACACCTGTTTCACCTCTGCCTACCTCCTTTGGGGGGGGGGCGGGTTTCCTCAGGTTAAGTCAATAGCTGTTCACTGGCCTCCTGTCGGCAACAGCCTCGAAACACGCGACGGCAGCTTTCTCCCCTCTCTTCAGTCCTGTCTCCTCCAGGCCGTGGCTTACAAATTGGCATGAGCCAGGCAGTGCCCTTGCCATGCTAAGACTGTCTTCCACGCCCTGGTTAGGCATTCCCTGGAAACCAAGCACATGCCCTTTGGACGGTGGCTCTGGGCTGCCATGCTCTCAGGGCAGGCGGGACAGCCCAGCCACCTGCAGGCTCGGCGTGCCTCTGGGGAGGGGCTGGCAGGGACCCGGTCGCTGCAGAGGATGCACGCCTGGACTCTCCGCACGGCGCCGCGTCCAGGTGCCTCGGGACGGAAGCAGTCTCCGAACGGCCCCCGCCCCTCCCGTTCGTCTTTCCCTTCGTGACACCCCCCGAGGCCCCCCGGCCCGCCACGGGCACCTCACTCACCCGTCCCGTATCGCTTACATCCTGGGACTCTTTTCACACTTGGACTCCGCGGCCAGTCAGTGCGTCAAGACCTACAAAGAAGAGAAACTCAATATGAAAAGCAGGGCAGAGCCACTGGGTGTCCACTCTCCCGTCTGGCCGGACGGTGGCATTGTGGGGGGGGGGGGCGGGCAGGGCTGGGATGGAGACTGGGACCATAAAGGAAAAGGAAATGGTGAGGACGGAGCTGCTCATTAAACCGACCTCAAAAATCTCTGGGCTCTGTGGCGATTCTGGGAGAGGAAGACGACCCTCGCCCTGGGTGAGTCAGCAGCTTGTGGAGAGGCAGGCCTTTTCGCAGGCAGAGCGGAACTCCCAGCAAGGCCCGCCGGGCCGGGGGGGCTGGGAGGCTGGGGGGCCGGGGGAAGGTGTCCCGACCCCCACTGGGAGTCTCCTCCAGCTCCGTCTGCTGTCTCTCCCTAACAGTGGAGGGCCCTCTGGGGCTGCATGTGGAGGAGGGGGAGGAGGAAGCCCAGCGCACAGCCCGCGAGTCCAGAAGACACCGTGGGCCTTAAAACCCAAGTCCTGAGTGCATATTTATGTCCCAGGAGACTCCTGCCAGGCGGACCCCGTGTGCTTTGAAAATTCCCCCGGAGAGCGGCAGCCGGAGGAACAACGAGACGTGTGCCCAGCTCGGAGGATGCTTTTCCTTTGAGACGAGTCGAGGCCTGAGCCTCGGAGGTTTCCCCGAGGCAGGGGCCCGCCTGTGGCGCACGTGTGCTCACAGAGCAGGTGCTGGGGAGGGGCGGGCAGCCCGGCCCTCCTTCAGGGGAAGCTTGTTTTTTCCTGTTTCCCTGAGAATTCGGAGGTGAGCAGAGCCTTCCTGATTCGTCTGTCCGTTTGGTGGAGATGGGGAGGGGGCGGCATCACCTGAAGGGCAACGGTTCCTGTTGGCTAACCTTCCCTTCGCCAGGCGCTTCCCATCTGATCTGTATTCCTGCGGTGCAGGGGTGAACTCACACCACCCAGGAGCTTGCTGGGAAGGCAGGGACTCGGGCCCCACCTAGGCCCGCGGAACCGAAACCTGCTTTTTACAAGCTCCTCAGGTGATTCCTGGGCACATTCAAGTCTGCAAAGTGCTCGTGTGTATGCTCTTAATCACGGACGGTGGGAGGTCAGTCTCTCGTCACAGCCCATTCTCGGGGGGCCCAGGGGAGGACACGGGCGGAGAGAAGCCAGGACTTGGCCACTGTGGCTGTAGAGCTGGGCAGACGTAGAGTCGATTCAAACCCACGTCCACGGGATGCCCAAGCTGGTGCCCCTCTGACGGCACCGTCTTGGGGAAGGAGGATGAGAGGGTGGAGGGGTAGGCAGGGCTGAGCTGGGGGCAGGTGATGTGGGAAGGGCACTCAGCCAGGGACGGGAGGGGGGGATGGTGATCTCAGGTGCACTGGAGGCTGCTCAGAGAGGGGGGTGGGTTCCCCTCCTCCTTGGCTGTGGTCAAAGGCCAGCCAACCCCCTCCAGACACACATTCTGGGCCCCTTTCCTGCAGGGAAATTCAAGCTTCTGCATCGCATCCCAGGGATAAATTGACCTTGACTCCCTCAAGTTTAGCGCTCTCGCCCACTGCCCTCAGAACTAACCGCACAGCGGGAGAAGGGCCCCAGGCGGCAGGCGAACCTGGATAGTCCAGGCACTGCCATGACAACACCCTGCAAAACCCTGCAGAGTTTTTACTGTAGAAAGAACTTTTCCTCCACTAGCTAATCGGCTCCTTCAAAGAACTTGGGGAGTGTCACTAGCGCTATTTTGCCATTGAGAAAACCGAGGCACAGAGAGGTTAAGTGGTTTTCCTGTGGTCACACAGCGTTGGAGCAAGCCTGGGTGGGGGTCTGCTGACTCCAAGTCTAGAGGTGTGAACATCGCTGCCGCTGATGGGCTGATGGGGAGAGAGATCCCACCACATCGTCCGCCTACAGGCTCTTACTCTACATTCTCACTGGTGAGTTTGCAGAACTGACTCCTAGGCCAAGGGGAGAGCGGTCCTCAGCCCCCAATGGGGGGGAGTGTGACCGGCACCTTCCTCGAGCTAAACCGGCCAGTCGGCATTCCTGGTGTGTCTGTGAAACTTGGATTTGAACGTACATTGTTTGTTCGATGGCACTCGCTTCCACGAAGCAGAAGAGTGCATATAAGGTGACTAGGGGACGGATGTCAATGACATGTGGGGGTCACACTGGTCCATCGGAGATGTTCCCACCACAGTAATGTTTTGCATCACCAAGTGACAGCAGCTGGATGGAACACGCCCCAACCCAGCAAGCAACAGAGGACTCCTCGCTGTCCAGACGCCCACCGGCTCCACACCCCTCCTCGCGGCCGGTGGGGCTGCGTGCTCTGTCTCAGAAGCTCCTGTTGTTCGGTTCCCTTGATCTTCGGGCAAAGGCCACGGGCTAGCTCGTGGGTCCCTGCGCATTTTGGCAAAGCGTGCCAACTGCTTTCCCTCCAGAAAAAGTGCCTCCCCCTGCCGTGCAGCGGCCTCACCCAGCTCTCATCCCTCCCCCAAGAGCTCCTCTGGGTTTTGAAAACACAGCCCTGCAGGGACTCAGGTCCTAAATAGCTGGTTTTCTTTAAATTCAGATTTTAGCGTGTCCTTTTTACTGTGCCAATGTCACGTCTAGGGTTGGGCTTCATTAGAGCGCTGTCTGAATTGGGAGGCTCCGCTGCACCCCAATGGTCCCCAAAGGCACTGTGCTATGAGTTTTGAATTTTTCTGAATGCAAGGTTCTGTAGAAATGCATCCATCGTTCTATAGCAGAAATGCTTACATAATGGAAATATTGTTATAGGTACTAATGACTATATATAACGAATGTATAAGTTATTAAATATTGAACATGTTAATATTATTAAATATTAAATACCATATTAAATATTTGATTAACAACCATTTATTGAGTCCAGTATGTACCAGGCTCTGTGCAAAGCACCACACAGACACAAATCAATGAGCCCCAGTCCCTGCCCTCAGGAACTCACGGTATAAAAAAGGAGAAAGACAAGTAAGAGCCTGAGTGTGCGGAAGGGCGTGTTCACGAGGGGAGACAGGGCAGACGAGGGGACACAAGGAGGCAGCTAACAGGTGGCCCGTTTGTCTCGGGACCACATGCTCCCTACCCGGGGGCCTCCAAGGCCCTGTGAGGGCTGGCTCCTGCTCAGCGCCCCCTGCCCCACCTCGCCCTGCTCTCGGTTCCCCGTCTGCTGGGTTTCCCGAGCGTACTGTGCACCATGTGGTCACACGGCCATGAAGTCCCTCGCTTCAGTGCTCTGTCCTCCCTCTCCCCCGAATTCACCCTGACACTCCCCACAGGACTGAGGGAGGTAACACAGAAAGTGCTTAGTGTCGTGCAAGCAGGTGTGCTGATTACTACCATCATCGATAATACTTACTCCCCTCAGCTGCCTACCTGCTTCTCGGTGGGCACAGAGGGGCAGAGTGACTCAGCCAGGGCGGCACAGTGAGCTGTCCTCAGAGCCAGGTGGTCTCACTGAATGGTTCTGTCTCCCCATTTCCTCGAGGACCCAGCACTGCGCCACCGCCCGTGGGACCCTTGGTCCTAACCAGCTCGGAGGATGGGGGGCAGGGGGCGGGGGGGGGGGGAAGAGTACTGATTGTGGAGGTGGGACATGTGAGTGTGGTCCTGGTCCTCTCACACACTTCTCTTGTGTCCTCACAGTGATCACAGAGAGAGAGAGAGAGACAGAGACAGACAGAGAGAGACAGAGACAGAGAGAGACAGAGGCAGAGATGGACAGAGACAGAGAGAGACAGAGACAGAGACAGAGACAGAGACAGAATGCAGTCACAGAGCACAGGGGAGGGCGCGACAGGCTCTGGCTCCAGACCGGACACAGGAGAGGAAAGTCAAGTTAAAAGAAGGTGAAAAGCTAAAGCTACTTCTGGGGAGCCATCATTCTGCAAGCCAGAAGTCTAGCCTTAAAGTTGCTGTCTGCTCCTGAAAATGTCTCACCTTAGTCACCAACCACAGCCTTTCATTAAAAAAAAAAATCACTAACAAATGACTAACACAACGGCCAGGCACTGAACGGGTGCCTCACGGCTCATCTCTCTTCCCACGGCAACTCCAAGAAGCAGGCACTCCTATGCCCATTTTACAGATGCAAACCTGAGACCTGGAGCGCTCAAGTAAGTTGCCCGGCGTCGCAGGGGTAGAAAGCCCAGCCCTGGGGTTAGAACTCTGGCCTTATTGAGCATAGTCTGTCCACTCTTCCCTGACAGACTCTTTTTTAAAAATAATTTTTTTAATTTATTGACTTTACAATTGATTTTAATTTAGAAATTAAATTTATTGATTTTAAATTTATTGACTTTAGAAAGATCTAAGGGAACAGGGAGGGAGGGAGGGAGAGAGAGAGAGAGAGAGAATTTGTTGTTTCACTAATTTATGTACTTGTTGGTTGCTTCCTGTATGTGCCCTGACTGGGGATCAAACCTGCAACTTGGGTGTATTGGGATGACGCTGCAACCGAGGGACCTAGCCAGGGCCGTTTCTTAAACTTGGCTTCATGACTGAAATGGCTGGAAAACTGGGCCACCCCTCCCGCCAACCCCACCTACTCTTCCACTGAGACCCCCAAAGTGTATGGAGGAGGCTGAGTTTATAACCTCCCCAGGGTGTGTGGGGGCAGCTTGGTGTCTTGGTCGAGACCACCACATTCTGCTCTAGAATTGACCTGTATTTGTTTCCCAAAATTTCCCCCTCAAAGGTGTCCAGCACAGCCAACGCTCCAAAAAGACGTGCCCAGCAACAGCAGGGCAGTGTCCATTTTGCTCACTGCCATCTCTCCGTTCTTCCAAGCCTTCATGGGGCACCGAGACTAGGGGCCGGGTGCTGGGGAGATAAGGTTTGAGTCCCGCCCTAGCACTTGGGTCGGAGACAGAAGACTTCAATGATGTTATTGTGCTACCTCCTGGAGCCCAGGCAACGGTGGCAAGATTGCCAGGACAGGCACATGGGGAGGACAGCAGATGGGGCCTGGGTGGTGGGGACGGGCCTGAAAGGCACGCAGCAGCGAACCCAGCGAGAGCGGAAGAGCCGACGACGCCAGAGAAAGGTGCGAGTGGGACTGGTGGGAGGGGCAAGGTGGACACCGGACAGTGGGAGTGGGCCAGAGAATGGGCCGGGGCCAGACCTTCAGGGGCTCACTGGTCTTGCCAGAAACTGGTTCTTCACCTGGGAGGGGTGGGCAGTCACCCAAGAGTGGGATTCCTGGGGTCTGTAGTTCCCGGCCCAGGGTGGCCCTCAAAAGGAGTCATCAAATGGATGGTGGAATCCACCCATGACGCTGGGCTCCCCGCATTGCTCCCAGCAACCTGAGAAGCAACACCCAGGCCCCTGCCGTCTCTGCAAAGGGCAACCACAGGGCGATCTGATTTGTGTGGGGAAAAATGCTCCCCGGGCACCTGGCCTGAGCCCCCGTGGGTCCCCGGGAGCCCTGGCTCCAGCACGGCTGCTGGCAGATGTGCAGGGATGAATGCACCTTTGATTCCGGCTCGTGTTTCATTGGGAAAGACACAGCTCCCTGGAGATCGGGAATCTGTGCAAACGAGCCCTTTGCAAAAGGGCCGTAAGTGAGCTGGAAACGCGAGCCCTTGGGGCGGGCAGTGGTTTCTGTCCCTAAAACAAACAACAGCAAAGAGAGGATCACCCTGGATGAGAACCGGGCGCTTCGTAGTCCCTGAAGGGCAGGACTCAACGGCCAGTGGCAGAAGGTGGGTGAAGAGACGTGCCCTCCAAAAGGGGTGTGTCTGCCCCCCTCCCTGGTGGGCAGCTCAGTTCCTACTTCCAGGGACATTAATTTAACCCTAATGTCTTGACCCCGGGGGGCTGACAGACCCAGTTTAGAGCATGGTTTCCACCATTCAAGAGCTTCGTGTCCAGAGGCAAAGTATTTGTCTACTCTGAGCTTTAGTTTTGTCCTCCATTCGATAGGATTCGATGGGGATGAAATAATATTATAAAAGCTGGGCCCTGGCTAGTGTGGCTCAGTAGACTGAACACTAGCCTGCAAACTGAAAGGTTGTGGGTTCGACTCCCTGTTGGGGCACATGCCTGGGTTGCAGGCAGGGTCCCCAGTTGGGGGTTGTGTGAGAGGCAATGGATTTATGTTTCTCTTGTACATGGGTATTTCTCTTCCTCTCTCTCTCCTTCCCCTCCCCTCTTTCTGAAAGTAAATAAATAAAATCTTTAAAAAAATAAAAGTGGGATACTGGGGTTTGAACCTGAGTGTCTGAATATAATTGTCCCATTTCTTCGCACACATATCACCACCCCTCTCATGGCTGTTTGGCACATAGGAGGTGCTTAATAAATGCTGTTTCTGTTTCCATTCTTTCACACATCCCTGATTTCCCCACCACATTCAGCACAAACCTGGGTATACAGGAGGTGCTTAAGAATAAGCCCACATAAACCGGACCCTCCCTGTGGAGCGCAGTGGCTGGTGAATCCAGAAGGAGAAGGCAGCTGGCCGTGTGTTCTCTCTATTGCATCCTGTTTGGGACCCTTTATTAAATGTCTTGAGCATTGCTTGCCTTCAGGGTCAACATAAAATTTCCAGAGACTTCCACTTTGCACTCATAAATGATTCTCGCTAAACTCTTTTCCTCTAAAAAAAATTTTTTTAAATGTGTTTGAGGGCAGAAATGTACTGACTCATAGCTGGAAAAACTCTCTCTCCCTAACACATTCCAAATTTGTCGAGTCACATGAATTGAGTAAGAAGGCTTCATGTGGCCGCTGGTCCCAGGCTGGCGAGCAGTTACGCCAGTGACGGGGGTGCCACCCCTCCCTTCCCTGCCCCCTGCTCCGGCCGAGAGCGGCGGGGAGGCTGTGCGGTGGGCTCTGGAGCTTGAGGCAGGGTCACACTGCATGCAGGGACAGGAGAGGATGTGGCAGCTCCCTAAAGCCAAAGTTGAATTGTGCAAGGCGGTGAATCAATTTTTTAAAAATCTGCATGGAGGACCGCCCCAAACAAACAACTTCATTTATGGACTCATGTCCATCCTGGGCACTGTGTCAAGCACGCTCCATGCACTGGACTCGACGGACCGGCACAGCCACCACGTTAGGGGATTGTGATCGCCCTCATTTTACCGGTGGGGAAACCGAGGCACAGAAGTGCGAAGTGACTTGCCCAAGGGCCCACAGTGTGCAGACCGTGGAGCTGAGATTCGGCCCCGAGTTGCTTCAGAGCAGATGCTCTTGCACACCCGAGCCCTCATTCCAAAAGGAAAGGATCTTTTGCACAGAAGAACGAGAACTCCATGTATTCTGCAATTACCTCCCCAGCACCAAGAACACAAACACACCAGCTGTAGACGGGGAGGCTGGCGGCAGGCCTGAGGAAATTGGGGGTGACTGGCTACTGCCGTCCATGAGTTTGAAGCTGTGCAGAGGAGCCACGATACAGGCACAAATAATGACAATAAAAGTAAGTGGAAATGCCAACGGCGGGATTATGAAGTGGCAACGATGGGGAGGGCTTGGCAAAGTGGTGCCTATGGTGGGTGATCTGGAGGGGCTTCCTGGTGGAGGTGCCATTCACCATGGATTGGAGGATGTGTGGGATTCAGGCGAGAGGTGGCTGGAGGAGGTGGCTTAGCACCAGTGAGTATGCACAGGGGGCCAATGGCCCTGGGCGTTCCCACTGTGGTTCTGATCTGGGACCCACCCACCCAGGTGGGAACACTGTCATTGCGGTGGCTGAATCTCCATGTCTGGCAGGTAAGGAGCACAGGCAGAGGGGAAAGAGAAAAGGGGCATGCAGGGACCAGACGGTGGGGCAGAAGAGGCAGGACATGGGAGCAAGGGTGTCAGGGGGTGTGTATCTGGCCAGAGCGGAAGCCCCAGACCCACCTCCATCTGGGTTGGCTCTGAACAAGCCTGTGCTTTTGGGCCTGTTTCCCTTCCCTATAGTGAGGGACATGAAGGTAATGCCTGAACGTTCCAGCTGGGCGGAACTTGGAGAAGTCCCAGTTTATCCCGTCACTCTGTAGATGAGGGAACCAAGGGTCAGAGAAACTGTGTTTGTGCAAATCCTTGGATTTGAACTCCAGCTTGCAGGGCAAGGACTCCCAGTGGGCCCCCTCTCCCATACCAGCTGCTTTTCCCATACCCACACCTCAGGGGCACATGCTGACCTCTGTCAGGAGGCCAGGGAGCTCCAGGCATCCTGCAGGAGGGGAGACAGAGCACCCCATGCATGTCCACTGCCATCTCCGACTCTCCCAGGGTCCCCACAGGGCTCGGGCACGGGACCCGGCAGGTGCGGCTGCAGGGCCACCAGCCTGCGCCCAGCCCCCCAGCACGCCCCCTCGGAGCCGTGGCCAGCAGAGCCCTCCGCTCAGGGAGTTTCCAGGAAACTGGGACGGTGACTGCAGCCACGGCTCTCCCCGACAAGACTTGCATCTGGTTGTGACTCACACTGCTGGGCTTCCGCCCAGGGTCTTGTGTCTCGAGTGGGGAGCACATTCTCTCCAACTGACAACCTGCCTGGCCCGCGGTGACGACGGGGTCACCCAGATGGTGCCTCGGACCCCCTGACCTGCCAGTTCTCTCAGAACTGGCTGGGGCCTGGGTGGTCTTTGAAGGCTCCTCAGATACCAGGCTTTTCGACCGAATTCCCCGGCCCCCTGGAACGCTTGCCTTTGTCCCCACACACACTCCCCCTCCCTCGTCCAGCTCCAATGGGCCTTCCCGAGCCGAGTCTGCCACCCTCACTGAGCCGTGCTGCCCTGGATGCCCGGGACGCTGGGCACTGCTGGACCCTGGAGGGCTGGGCAGAGAGATCCTGCATCCCCAGAGGGTGGTGGCCCCGAGGCTGGCACCATGTGCACTGACCACACAACAGTCATGGTGATGAGCCCCAGGCGGGCCCACTGCAGGCCTTTGCATGCTCTATTCCCCCCCAGCAGACTCTGTCTCGAGTGTTGGTGCTGCCGTCAGCTTCTTGTCGAAGCCACCTCACCAGAGAGGCCTTTCCTCCGCTCGTGCCCTCCGGTTCACCACCTGTTCTATTTCCTTAAAGGAAATGAAGCCCGTGTCCCATCCTCAAAGTACTGGCTTGTTACCCGATGACTCAGTGACTTGTTTACCATCTGGCTCCTCCAGAAAGAAAGATTATGAGGGATCGGCTCCTTCCTGCTTCCCGGCACCCAGCACAGCATCCAGCACAGCACCCAGCACAGCACCCAGCACAGCACCCAGCACGAAGTACGTGCTCAATAAATGCTCCCCGAGTGCAGGAACGAGTGGGCCAGGCACTGCGGGTGTGCGTGCATCCCGCTGAACCCTCACACGAACCCTGTGCGGTTGGCGTCATTGTCCCCCTTTCCCAGCGAGGAGCTGAGGCTCAGGGAGGTGGCGCAGGTTGCCTAAGGTCCTATGGTAAGTGGCAGAGTTAGGCTCAAACTCGAATTTGCCTGGTAGGAAAATCCAAGCCTCTGACCACTGGCCCCTGCTGCTTGCCTTCAACATTTTTGGAGTCCCCATGCTAAGGACACAGGAGATACCTGTGGATGGAAGGGTCTGGAATGCCATGAGCTATGGACTGTCTGTCCCTCCAAAATTCATGCACTGAAGCCCTAACCATGGCGTGGTTGGATTTGGAGATGAGACCTGTAAGGGAGTAACTGCGGTGGAATGGGGTCAGAATGGCAGGGCCCTGGTCCCCTGGAATCAGCGTCAGTATAAGAAGAGACACCGGAGTGCATTCTTTCTCCTCCTCCCCCCTCTGTCCCCAACACACACACACATGCTGAGGAAAGGCCACGGGAGGACACGGCGAGAAGGCAGCTGCCTGCAAGTGAGGGAGAGTCCTCACCAGAGTCAGAACTGGCTGGAACCTTGATCTTGGACTTCCAGCCTCCGAAACCGTGAGAAAACAAACTTCTGTTGTTTTAGCCACCGAGTCTACGGTATGTTGTTACGGCAGCCGGAGCGCACGGATACACCACGTCTTACGGAAGCTTAATTGCCACATCTGCCAGGTAAATTCTTTCCCTCCTTCCCTTCCCCCTTCCCCTCCTTTAAGCACTAAATGTAGAGACAAACCAGGAGCTCCAAGGACTCTGATGGTGGCCCATGGGTCAAACAGCAGCCACAGAGTGGTTCTGTTGGGCTGGCATAACGCTTTTAAAAAAAAAGAGGAATCAGAATGCCCTCAGGCAGGGCACGCACTCCGCAGTTCTCTGCCTGCAGCACAGCTCCCTGCTGTCCTTGGTTCCTCGGACCACGTGAGGTGCCGGTGACGCTGCCTGGGCTGTGCAGGAGCCCTGGGGCAGAGGGGCGGCTGGGCTGGGAGCAGGGCGTGGGAGAGGCCAGATTCGAGGAAGCTGCACGGAGAAGGCGGCTTTGGCCTGGTCCAGGAAGGCTGGGTGGGGAAGCAGCAGTCAGAAGCGGAGGGAGTTAAAGGGAGCAGAGGGGAGTGGGGCAGAGCAGGTGGCGACGGGTGGCTGGGGGCACAGATGTGGAGCGAGGACATGGGCAGAGGGGCAGGGGCAGGGGGCACAGGGCTTGCACACCACGCCAAGGACCCTGGCCACTGTTGTCAGGAGTCACGACCCCGCATCCCAGAGGCTTTAACCAGGGAGGGGACCGCGGACGATCTGTGTTAACACACACAGGTGCTGGTTTCCCACTTTCTACCTGTGTGACCGTAGGCACTGTCACGTGGGCCGGCGTGGCACCAGGCCTCTCATCTGTGAAATGGGCGTCTTAGTTAACGCTGTGTATCTCAAAGGGGTACAGTGAGGGTTAGCAGGAAATGAAACGTGAAAAGCCCCCAGCACAGTTCCTGGCTCCCCAGAGGCACTCGGTCAAGGACAGCTGTCATTATGATGGGTATTCGTTACCACCCAGTGCTGGCGGCAGTGTGGGAGGTGGCTGGGGGGGATCACAGGCTGTGTCGCTAAGATTACTCCAGCGAAGCAAGAAAGACCCTGCGGGAGGACCCAGGAAACACTCGAGGAGGCAGGAGGAGGTGCACGTGGCCTTAAGATCAGCCTTCTCAACCTGTCTGTTCTCTCACCTGTAAGCTGGGGCTCTCCCTGCCCATCCACACAAGGGGTCTGGGTGAATTAAGCACAAAAAGAGATGCGAGGGGACACTGAAGTTAAGAAATACCACATGACCACACGGGTTTCGTTTTCCTTTTCCTGCGCGGAAGGGAAAGATGGTGGGGGCAAGACAGGCACCTGCAGGCTTGTATGCCTGCAAGCCATCGAGGCGTGAAAAGGGCGGGACAGCGAGATGCAAGCAAGGACGCAGTGGGAAGGAAGCCTGCGTCTTGGATCTGCCCTCCGACACCCTTGGCCCAGCCGCGCTGCATCCCCGCCCCTGACACTTTCACCTTCACACCAGTGACTCAAAACGGCTCCCAGAGTCTCAGCCTTGAAAGCGTGGACTTTTCAAGCTGGAAGGTGGGATTGAACGCACTCCCTGCCAGTTACAGGCGAAGCCGAGGGTCACAGAAGAGAGCTGGTCTTGTCCTCAGGAGACAGACGGCCTGAGTTCACAGCCGGGCTCTGCTGGTTGTTAGCTGTGTGACTCTGGCCAAGTTACTCAACATCTCTGTGTCTCTGGGACTAGCATTAACTGGGGTTGATGAGAGTGCTGACCCCCCAGAGTGGTTTGGGGAGCTAAATGAGTTAATAAGTATAAAGCATTTGGAATGTGCCTCGCACCCGAGGAGACTCGGGGAGTAGGAGTTATTATTATTATTTAAGGCGACATGATATTTTAGCAAGTAGCATTAGGAATATGCATCTTTTGACTCAGCCTCGTGCTCTTTGCATGGCCCCACACTGAGATACTGGATTCTAATCAATGCCCTGTGTTTACTGAGGGCAGAGACACGGACTGACCAGTTTGTGGAATAAAGGACACATTCGGGCAGCCTGTGCACCCCATTTCTGGAGCATCCCGGGCCTCCCGGGTCTGACGGGAACTGCACAGGGCAATGACACTTCCCAGACACCGTCCCTAGCACCTCCCGTTGCATCATCTGGGCAGTTGTGTAAGCCACTCTCAAACTTCTCAAACGTAAACAGGAAGGAGACCCAGATCACTCGGGAGCCCTCTGCGGAGATGCCTCGGGCCAGGCGACGGTCGCCCTGGCACTTTAGTGTACCCCATGTCCCCGTCCCAAGGTCTTTCACTCCTGCCTCGGGACAGATGGTGACTCAGACCGTGGTTTCGGGAGTGAGACGAGCTTCTTCAGACCCTGCCACCCACCACCTCTCACTAGCTGGGCAGCCAGGGGCCATTTATTACAGCCTCTGCGCCCCCCACAAACGAGGATGTGACAAGGCCAACCTCGTGGCCTGTTGGGAGACCTGAGGTCACGCACACGAAGCCAGAGCCCGCCCAAAGTGATTCCCTCGTCCAGGAAACGTTTACCCTGCGCCTGAGACGTGCCAGGTGCTGAGGAGCCAGCAGCAGCCACCCAACAGGGCCCCTCCCTTCGCGGAGCCGCGTGTGATGGGGAAAGCAGACGACTCCACAAGCAAACCCACACCCCACGTCCAGGAGCAACACGCCCTCGGAAGAAGAACCAGAGCACTCGGAGCTCAGGGGTGCTAGCTCAGCTACAGCCCGATGGAGGCCGGGGAAGGCCTCTCTTGGACAGGGTGTCTTGGAGGCAGAATCTGGGTGAAACGAGGGGAAAGCCCGCAAAGACAGCCAGGGGGAGTGTTCCAGGCGGAGGAAACAGTGGGTGTGAATGCCAGTGGGTGTGGGTGGTGTTCAAGGCTGAGTGGGGAGGCCAGGCGGCTGCCAGGGCAGTGATCCTATGGGGCCTTGTGGGTACCACGGGGACTCTGGCTTTTGCTCTGGGGTGGGGGAACCCATGGAGGTCTGGGGACAGGAAAGCGCCAGAACGGGGCCTGTTTGGAAACAGCAGCTACGAGGAGGGCAGAGTCGTGGGTGTGGGAGGTGTGAAGTGCAGGGAGGAGCGGCAGTGGCTACTGTGGACGGAGCGGCAGGTGAGAGCCGAGCCCAGGGCACAGCCAGTGGCTGCTGTGACAGTCCCTGAGGCAGAGGACGGGACACCGACCGGGGGGCAGCGGCAGAGGCGGCAAGCGCTGCAGCACCGCCAAAGCGGCTGCTCTAGCGTGTGCTGCCGGCACAGCTCCGGGGGTGCCATTCACGTCCAACAGAAGGGGAAGGGCGCCCCCCTGGAGGGGTATGGCCTGGCGGGCCCGGGAGGCGGTGCTCGCAGTGGGGATACATGCTGAAGCCGGGGCAGACAAGACTAAGAGACGGAGCGGGGCGTGGAAGACAACGAGGGACCAGGATCACTTAAAGGACGGAGCCGACGGAGTGACTCCTGACCCAGGTGGAGTCGAGGGTCAAGAGTTGAGAGTGGGTGTGAGATGCGGAGAGTCTGGGAAACGCCTTCCGGGAAGTCGGCTGCGCGGCTGCTGACGGTGACGGTCACGGTGAGTTTCAAGGGACAGCTTTGAGGATTACGATAACAGCCAAGGTTGCGTTACACTCGCTCTGTGCCACTCGAAGGACCTCAGACCCAGAGACTCGGGCGGTCTCCATGGTGTGGTGAGCCCCATGGCCGTCCTCCACTGACGGGCCAGCTTCGCTGGCTGAACTGTGCCCCCCTACACCAGAAGTCCATGCCCAGTTCTGCTCCCCAGAATCTGTGAGTGTGGCCTTACTGGGAAAGAGTCTTTGTGGGCGTGATTAGGGATCTCAAGAGGAGATCACTCTGGATTACCCAGATGGGTCTGACACCCAAAGGCATGTGTCCGCAGGGGAGACACCCAGGGGAGAAACACAGAGACAGAGAGAAGGTGTCGCGGAGACAGAGGCCGAGAGTGGAGGGATGCAGCTGTGAGGAATGCCCACAGCCTCTAGAAGCTGCAAGAAGCAAGGAAGGATCTTCCCGTTAGAGCCCCCAGGGGGAGCAGGGCCCTGCTGACCCTTGATTTTGGGCTTCCGGCCTCCAAAACTGTTGAGAGATTCAATCTGAATGGTTTCAAGCTGCCAAGTGTGTAGTCCTTTCTTACAGCAGCCACAGGAAACGGATACGGCCAGGAAATCCAGGAACAGAGAGGTGAGGTAACTTGCCCAAAGCCACACAGCGAGGGAGCAGCAGAGCAGGTAAAGCCTGCCTCCAGAGCGGCTCCCTAGCAGGCAGGAACTGCTAACCCCGTGTCTCCAGTGAAGAAGGGGACATGGAGATCAGGGCCACAAGGCCACGCAAGGGACACAGCAGTGAAGGGCAGCCCCAGGCTCCCTGGGAGGGAGGCCAGACGCCTCTCTCACCCTCGATCCCCACCTCTCCACTGTGGAAAACCCAGACAGGCCCCTTTGCAGTTGCTCCAGTGCTTCTTGGCAGCCACCCCAGAGACCCAGGGCTTTGCTGGGAGTTCCACCTAATCTGGTGTCCACATGCAAGTGGCCACGAAGACACCCTAGTGGGGTAATGACCTCGGCAAACAGGTTTCAGGGGCACCTCCGACTTCATAACAATTGCTCGGGAACTGCGCACGGTCTGGGCTTCCAAACCGCCTCCTCCTTTTGTGACACCGGAACTCTCTCGGCTCCCGCCATCCCAGCCATGCAGACTGAGCGAGCAGAGAGCCGGGGGCAGGGCGCTGGCCGCCCCTGAACCTCTGCCAGTGGCTAAAATTGGTCTCTGAAGAAGCAGAGATTGTCCATTTCCTCTCCCTCTGATGCCCAGGAAAATATTTTACTGGAAAAAAAAAAGAAAACTGGGAATCTGGGGAAAACATCCTGCCCGTTCCCCCAACCCCCAGCCCTGTCCAGTCTTCCTCATTGGAACAGAGAGGGACTGTGGGACTTGGGACCGAACAGGGCCTGTGAACAGAGTCCATGCCTCTTCCCGCACAAAATCACGTTCGTGGGACAGTCGATGGGGAGAGGCCAGTTAACAAGGGGGTGGGGTGGGACTTGGGGGCAGGAGAGGTGTTCTACTTATGAAGAAGAAAGTAGTTAAATTCAGGCCAGCGGAGGGAGCCGAGGGAGGAAGGCACAAGGCAGAGGGATGAGGGTTGGGGCTGCTTCAAAAAGGGACTGTCAGCCCTGGCTGGGGTAGCTCAGTGGATTGAGCGCGGGCTGCGAACCAAAGCATCACAGGTTCGATTCTCAGACAGGGCACATGCCTGGGTTGCAGGCCACGGCCCCCAGCAACTGCACATTGATGTTTCTCTCTCTCTCTCTCTCTCCCTTCCCTCTCTAAAAATAAATAAATAAAAATTAAAACAAAAAACAAAAAAACCCGGACTGTCTTTCCGAGGGGCTGCTGGCAGCCCCCCACCCCCTTACAGGCACACACGTGTACAAACACCACGCCGTGCACTGCCTCTCAGAGATCCACTCGGGCTGGGAGGTGCTGCGGTGCTCCTCACGTGCCTGCTCGCTCGCTCGCTCGTTCCTCCCCCCACACGCACTGTGCAGACCAACATCGAACACACTCACGGAGCCGATCCAGCCGGAAGCGAAGCGCTGTTTCAAGGCGGTCCCTACGGCAGACCGTGCACGTGGGTCTCCATGACGTGGCCGCCGCCCAGGCGGGCGTCAGGCCTCCTCTGAGCTGTCTTCAGTCAGGTCAGGAGGCAAACAGCGAAACTGGGCACCCTGTGGTACCGCTGCCCCTTATTCTGAGCACCTGTCCCCCACGCCTGTGTTGCCTGCCCCCACGAAGGGAAGTCACATTCCTGGTTCCGCGGATGTGACTGGTGGAGCCACCTGCAAAGGGCACAGGTGTGCCAGCACCAAGCATAAATGTGCCGTGGGCGGGGTGGGGGGTGTTCTTGGGGTCTCAGAGGGCCTGAGCCAGGTGCCACCTTTGCAATAAGGGGTGAACTTCCCGAGGGGACTGCACTGAGCACATGCCCCTTTGCCAAGGTGGGCTCTGGGGATCATGACTGCTACCATTTTTCAGCAGTCAGTCGTGTAATGGCTTGGCACCTGCGCTGGGCGTGGCCCTGGGCCAACCACGTGGGGGATGGAGAATCACAAAGTACAAGACAAGGTCTCTGTCTCCATCTACCCGACAGGGGAACATCACACGTGAGGAGTCACCTGGGACAGATGACATCACTGCCCGTTTGCGGGGCCTGGGGTGGTTCCACTGCAGAAACTCACAGGAGAAGGGCACTGGGTGGGAGGCAGAGAGGAGACGGAAGACTCAGAACCGTCCTGGATGCGGTGCTCAGCCCACCTTGGGTGGAAGGTAGACTCACACGGGAGAGGCGTGGGGGCTCCTGGCTGGGGAAGGGGTGCGAGGGTCCACATGGGGTAAGGAGAACATCACAGGGACCCGGCCCTGGGAGGAGCCCCCCGTCCCACCCAGCACCACCTTGGAACAGCGATACCCTTCGAGGAGCACCCAGGAATGTCGCAGAGCGGGCGCAACGCGGAGTCGATGCCACTGCGGAGCGTGCAGATCCCGGCCCCACTGCACCCCCGTTTCTCTGTCTAGAAACTAACAGTCAGAACAGCAGCAACCCTTCATGGGCTAAGTAAGCCCCATTTGCTTAGCTTACCTCTTTTGAATGCTATGAGTATCGTCATTCTACATGTTCTTGGCGACTGTATTCTTTGGCCTCTCAACTACAGACCCTTCTTGACTTACCCTGGGATTTGGACCCGACAAACCCATCCTCAGTTGAAAATAATCATTAAGTCGAAAATGCATCGAATACACCTAACCTACCACACACCAGAGCTTAGCCTAGCCGACCTTGAGCGCACACACATGCTCGGAGCACGTACACGAGCCTCCAGTCGGGCCAACGCATCCAAAAGCAACGTATACACTGCAGGCTGCCGGTTGTTTTCCCCTCGCGATCGCGTGGCTCGCTGCCACCGCCCCACCGCACCAGAGAGTATCGTATGCACGCCGCGCACCCGGGAAGAAATCCAGATTCCAAACGTGAAGCACGGCTTCTACCGAATGCAAATCTCTTTCTCACCGTCATAAAGCAGCAAAGTCCTAAGTGGAAACCTCATCAGTCAGGGACTGTCTACAAGAGCTAAACACAGCCTTTATCTCACCTCCGAGATTTTTCTTGAGGCTCAACTCAAATAACATATATAAAAGAGGTCTTTTAATTAAATGGCACTCCATAAAAGCTTCTTATTGCTTTGGATGTTGTTATAATTTCACCAGGCTTCGTCGACTCAGAAGCCACCACAAGGTAAAGGTTATTTAAGGCCTGAGTACAACATTAAAAAAAAAAAAAAAGAATCACTTTCAAACATTAGCAGAGGAAAGATCCCATGGAGATTGGCAAAAGAAAAAGTTACCCAGAGCCTGAAACCTTAGAAGGTAGGACATCGGGGGTTTTTGTTTGTTTCTTGTACCAGGCCCAGCGTCTGAGAAGGGGTCACTAATGGCTCGCTGGGTCCCTGGTGGCAGAAGGAGCGCAGGGCCTTGCCAGGGGCAGCATTCTTTACAGACAGGCTGCCCAGGGGCCGGCCTGGGCTCCCCAGCTCGCTGAAAGCATTTATTCAGAGCCCGGGAGCAAGTGAATGCGACCTGCTCTTTGCCATCAGAAGGCCGAGTGTTTGGAGAAACACAGTCTCCTTCCAAAAATAAATGCAAATGAGGCTTCTGATTCCCTGCCCCAGTCTCTGACTCGGGTTCCTCTGCAGACTTCCCTGCCCCCATACATGCACCCACGCACCCACCCGCCCGGAGGTTGTGAGCCATCCCTGGCTCTCCCTCCCCACCCGCCTCCACGCCCAGTCTGCCGCAGGCCACCTTCCGACCTCGGCTCGGCACCCCTCCGCTCCCTTTATCTCCACGAGCTCTGCGGTCACTCAGCTCTCACCTGAGCCTCCACAGCTGCCGCCCAGGGGGCCTCCCTGGGTGCACCTCGGCTCTTTCCCCCTCTACCAAGAGGCCTTCCGAAGAAGAGGCAGATAAGACCACAACACTCTACTGCCTCAGCCTTCAGAGGCTTCCCCCCGAACTCGGCACGACCCAGACTCCTTCTCCAAGTCCCACAGGCCTGCACGATGCGGCTCCTGCCCGTCATTCCCACTCAGCACTGGCCACCCTGCCCGAGACTCGGTTTCCTCACCTGCGGAATGGGCAGAACGGTATCTAACCTCCAGCCGGTGGGGAGGCCACCGGCAGCGGGGGCGCAGCCCAGTGCTCTGTGACCTGGAAAGGGCAGCATCGCCTAGCCTGTGTCCCATTTCTACCTGGGCCTTTGTGTTTTCGCTCTTGTTTTCATGGTTTCCAGTTCCACGTGCCGGTACCTTTTACTGCTGGCAATTTTATATGCTTCTCAGATATAAGGCTATTTACCTGCACAAGGCGGCACTGAAAACTACCATGACAACATCTCAGGGCTCCAGAGGTAACAGCCCAGCTATGGTGTGCTTAAAATGTGCACCGTGTTGGTTCTTCCCTGGGTAGACAAATCAGAGTTTTAACTATGCAGTCAGATTGCTAGAGGCCTAGTGATGTCTCATTTAAATTAGACACCAGCTAATTCCCTTATGAAAGGGATACAGGAAGAACGTGATCTTACTCTCCAACGTTTTCAAGAGCACCACATACCATCAAACCCCTACTTTGTGCCAGCCCCTGTGCGAAGCAATTTTTTTACGCTTTCCCTTTGTTAACACCCACCATAGCACTGAGAGGTATTAGTGTTGTCTCGACGAGGCAGCTGGAGTTCAGAGAGGCCAGGGAGCTCGCCCGAGGCCTCACAGCTAGTGAGAGACAGGATTCCAATCCTTGGTCCGTTTTATTAGCCCTTGTTCTCTGGTTCTGCTCTATGTGTGTTTAGGGGGGCAGGGGGACAAGGAATGTGGGTGTTCGCGGGGGGGGACTAGGGACAATGCAGGGTAGGTAGGCGAGGACACGGCCACCAGGCCTCAGACAGATAAGGGAGTTTGGGCAGTAGATTCTCCTTAACTTCAAGCCTCACCCCTTCATGTCTGCATTCTCACTTGCAAAGGTGCGTCCCGCTCACTAGGTTTCCCCACGATCAGTGAAAGACAGTGTAGTTAGTTCTCTGTTGTAAACAGCAGTCACAGCCTCTTCGCTATTTAAACCAAGAAATGTCTGTGTGCGAGTGTGTGAGAGAGAAACAGAAGCAGAAGCCCAGAGACAGACGCACGGGGAGCCGCAGCACTGAGTGACGAAGCAGGTGAAGGTGTTCAGGCTGGAGAGGGACCCGGGGAAGTTTTCCCTCTGTGTCCCCAGTCACTTCACTGACACCGACGAGACCACCACACAGAAGGACGCAGAGTGATGACAACTATGACGAAGTCCAATTCTACTTCCAGTTCTGCTCTCCTGCCCGGAACTCGCCGGGCAGCCTCATGCAAGTTACCGCCTCTCTCTGAGCCTTGGTTTTCTTGTTGGTCAAGTACAACATGGAGATTCGAGCTCTCAGGCTGAGGGCTGCTTTTATATCCGAGATCTTTGCTTTCACAGCCTCCCCGAGGATGGGGGCAGGTCAGACTGGCCACATGAACCTTGGAGAAGGGGCACAGTTCCGTGGCAGATCCTAGACTGGAGTTGCAAACTCCCAAATGCCGAGTCCATTGTCAGCTGACTCCACCAAGCTGCCTTCAAGGCTGTGGACAGAGCTTGTCCAGAACCTACGCGTGTTCATCTTCCTACAGCAGAAAGGACGACACCCTGAGGCCACTGCGTGGAGGCCTCTGGCCACTCCAAGGGGTCAGTGTCCGTTCCTTCTTTCCTCCCTGCCTTCCCCCCTCTCCTCTGCAGAGGGAAGAGAACAGGTGGAGGAAGCAGGAGATGCCGCAAGAGAGGCAGGGGTGGGTTGGAGGACTTCCCGAGGTCCCTGCCCGATGTACATTAACTGGGGAGGGACAAAGCCCACTATCACAATCATGGTGTGCGTGTGTGTGCATGTGCGCGTGTCGGTGTGCAAGGACAATTAAGAACTAAGTATGAAAAAAAAAGCCCTCACAGCCACCTGTATTTCCTCTCTAATGACTGTTTCATGTTTCTTCACCAATCAATGAGCCTCCCGTGAAACAAGAGATGAATCTTCACAAGTCAGGGGAAGGAGGCTCGTCCGTGAACATGCACCAGCTGGAAAAAGGTAAGCCAGGAATGTTCCCTGGGATCCAGCGCCAGCCATTTTTCCCTAAGGCCTGCCAGGCAAACAGAACCTCCGCCAGGCCAGAACCCAGGCGGAACCCCACCAGGCGGGGGGTTGGAAGGGGGTGGGGGAGGGGAGGGAGGCGTCAAGATCTGGCAGCGGCCCATCCTTGCTACCTACGCAGTTCAGAGCGTTGCAGATGCAACAAACAACCTGCAAAGGTAAACCTGCATTTACGCGAGGGCCCCCTCAAAGCGGGCTCAGTGGTAGCAGCGGCAGCACGGGGCTGTCCCGCGGGTGTGGGCCAAAGGCCGCTGCCCACAGGGGACAATTTGTGGGGAACTAATGAAAACCTCGTCCAACCAAAAATAGCATCCCCAACCTGCGTGCTGACCCCTCCCTGAACCTGGCTTCAAATTCCCATAACAGAGTCACTCGTGGCTGAGATAGCAAAGAGAGGCCTCACGGGGTAAAAGGGAAGAGCCAGAGCTTTGCTCTGGAAAGGTCTGATTGCACTGGTGGTTAGTGCTGTCTGGGATGATCCCTGAATCTCCTTGTTGCTTGATTTCCGAATCTTCGAACCCTAGGTAATAACACAAGGAAGTGCTGGGCCCACGTGTGTCCCAGTGAACAGAAGCCACTAGGATAATTATCTCAAAAATGTCCAAGGCCTCTGTGAAGCAGTTCCTGAGCTGGTGGGCTGCTCCAGCCCAGCCAGGGCCGGCGAGTAGATTCCCCTGCCGGCTCGCTAGGTGGGCTCTTGTAGAAGGAGCCAGGGTGGCGGTTCTCAGGGGCCGGTCCCTGCATCACCTGGGAATTCGTTGCAAATGAACTACTGAGCGGGCAGTTCTGGGGGGTGAGGCCCAGCCGTGTCGCAAGCCCCCAGAGTGACTCTAAAGTCCGAGCACAGCTGAGTGTAGGCGATAACCACCGAGTCTGGCTGATGGTCGGATCTCCCGGGAGGCCCTGGCTGGGTAGCTTAGTCGGTTAGAGCATCGTCACTGGGTCACTGAGCTACCATGTCACCCTCTCAAGGCCTCAGTTTCCTCATCTGTACCATGGGAATCAAGTCTGACCTCACAAAGCTGATCAGCGGGTCAGACAAAATCGTACAGTTGAACGTGCTTTCTAAGCCACCCACCTGCCCCACTGGTTCAAGGGCGGCAGCGGCAGGCGGAGTCGTGATCTCTGGCCCAGAGGCACAGTCTGGCTGGGGGAGAAGCGGCCAGTCGAAGCCTCCGAGAACAACGGAGAGCTCAGCTCCGCGCTCAGAGGAAGGTCGCAGCCGTGCGCCTCTGCTGGGGTCGCTCGCGGCCTGGAATGCCCCGTACCCTATCTGTTCAGGAACACCCTTGTGACTTGATTCACAGTCTGTGCCCGACCGTCCCCACGTGTGAGCTCCTTGAAGACAGGAAGTGAGGCTCGTTCGGTTTCACGGCCCCGGGACGTCTGACATCTCAGAGATGTGCTCAGGAAGTGGCTGATTCGGGTAGGGAAGCTTCCAGGCAGAAGGGCCTTGGTGACCTGGAAGGTGCTTTTGGGGTGGCAGGCTCCTCAGAGAGTCCCTGCCAGGCCCCTGGGGAGCGAGCAAGGGAGGGCAAGGGCTTCCAACCAGGCAGAGGCCGCCGTGTCTCCGTCAGCCACCCCAGCACCCGAGGGTCTCAGGTTCCTGCAGGAGTGCGGTCAGGCCAAGGCCGGAAGGGAGGAAAGCAGAACGGCAACCATCCGAGCTCCACCTGCAGCAGCACCTAAAGCTACTCCATCACAGACTCACCGAGCGGCAGGCTCGCGGTCGGTGCTCGGTGATCCCAGCAAGGGTTCCCAAGGACCTGGTTCCTTCTCCCTCTGCTTTCATCCTGTTCTGCTCTGGAGGACCAGTGGGGAGTGTGTGGAGGGAAGACCTCTATGCTTTTTCCGCCACTCCGCTCCCAGCAGCCGTGTGACCTTGACCAAGTCCCATCGGTCTTCTGGGCCTTTTCTCCCTTTGAAATGGGAACTGGGTGAATGGGGAGCTATTGGATTGTTTTCCCCTAAAGCGTCCAACCTTTTGGCATCTCTGGGCCACACTGGAAGAAGGAGAGTGCTCTTGGGCCACATGTGAAGTACACAAACACCAGCAAAAACTGACAAGCACGAAAAAGGTCCAAGCATAATTTGTGTGATATCCGTCACCTCAAATAAGCAAACAAGCCCCCACAGAATAACCCTAATTATGCAGCGGCCCTTTGGATAATCTTTTAAAATCATCGAGTAGGTCCCAAGTTTGTGATCACTAATATAGAAAATGTACATACCTAAGTAATAAGATTCTAGTAGAAAATGTAGCATTAAAACTAAGTGACGTTTTAAGTAAATTTACGATTTTGTCTTGGGCCACATTCATAGCCATCCTGGGCCACACGTGGCCCATGGGCCGTGGGTTGGACACTGCCGCCCTAAAGGACAAAGCCACTACTGGTCCAGCAAAGCGAAATGGGGCCATAGCTGGCATTACATCCTGGCCTGGCCCTTCCATAGAAAGTCCATAGAAGACTGATGTGACAACGGTGATGTTGGTGGTGATGACAAATAGGTGACTCATCTTTATTGAGTATGTCCTGGGCACCAGACACCAGACGAGCATTTTCATTAAGTTAGTTAGTCCCCCAAGGGCCCTTGAAGGCAGATGCTATCATTCCCATTCTACAGATGGGAAAACCGATGCTCAGAGCCGTTATCCTGGACTGGTGAGTAAGGGAGCCAGGATCTGAACCCAGGCCGTCAGACTCCAGAGCCCACCTTCTGCCCCAGTGCACTCTGCTGAACCTGCAAGCCCGCGTCTCCACAGGGAGGCAAAATTGGAGGGTCTAGAAAGGCCACGAGAATACTCCCTTTCTAGACCGAGGACTCAGAACTAGTCTCGGTGCGGGAGACACATCTCAGGAGCTTGGTTGAAGCAGACAGGCAGTGCAGGTGCCCCGGAGACAGCCCCAGGCCTTGGAGCCGGGCAGCCCGGGGTTTTGTTCTGGAGCCCCGCCCACCAGCCTCCCCAGCCGGGGTCAGGCAGCTGCTCCGAAGCCCGTTTTCTCAGCTACCAGGTGTGCCAGGATTCTCCTGCCCAGGTCGGCAGGGTCCCATCCCCATCAATATCCCCCCTCCTCCACAGGCCAAATTTTAAAAGATGCTGTTTCTCACGCATGAATTAGTTTCTCCACTAACAAGAGAGCGAAGCGTTTGTGTGACTGCTGGAGTTTCTGATCAAAACAAGGTAACCATTGTTATCCCATTCCAGTCCAGAGGAAAAAAAAACAAAACACCCCCTCCCATCCCCATGATATTTTTAGGCAGCCGGTGCGGCCGGCCGTATCCTGAGCACTGCACCATTTCCACTCGTTTCTGGAAATACTGACTCCCGTTACGTGGCCTTTTGGGAAAACACCGGCCTCTACAAGTCCTGAGGGCTCTTCTAGCGCCACGTCCAATGATCGGTTCCATCCACGAGCGTGCTGTGCTAACAGTGTGTGTGTGGTCGCCGTTCTCATTCGGCTCGCTCAGCGCTAGCAACCCAGAGTCAGGCAGAACCCCTCACTGTCTGCAGGAGGTCAGCCGAGGACACCCTCCGGGCAGGCCTCCGAGACTTCACACCGAGGCTGGAAGACACAGGGCGCTCGCCGGGCCCCAGGGGCTGTGCCAGCTAAAAATATAAACAGGTTCAAGGAGGGCTGAGATGAACTCAAGGAGGAGTGAATGACGGGTGAAGGGGTGAGAGCCATTCAGGGCTCGTCTTACGCGCCTGCGGTTCCCGGTGTCCTGTTAGCCGGGGAGCGCTCGGCCGGGCAGGACCTGGGCGGTCCCGCTGACAGCAAAGCTCCTGTCCCCGTGTGAGGGGACACTTGAAGAAGGGAAACAGAACAACAACAAACAACAACAACAAAAAAAACAAAGGCAGATGAAAGTTCCCTGCTTCGACGTTTGACTTCTACCATCAGAACAATACATGCATCAACTACAAGAAGTTTAGAACCAAAGGGAGACGAGTAATCATCTCTGACCTGTGTCTCAGGATGAACGGTGTTAACATTTTTTTTTGTCGTCGTCCCCTCCCTTATCTGGGGTTTTGTTTTCTGTGGCTTCAGTTACCTGCAGCCCAACATTATTTAACGGAAAACTCCAGAAAGAAACAGCTGATAAGCTGTAAAGTGCGTGCTACACCAAGGAGTGATGAAATCTTGTGGGGCATGTACATACAGGAACAGACATAGTTTACAGTATTGGGTTTAGTGTTATTGGGGTTGGAGGCACCCATCGGGGGTCTTGCAACGCATCCTCCATGGGTGAGGGGAGACTTCTCTATTTCCATCTGCATGTGTGTGTGTTTAAAAAAATAAAAACTGTGTATACGGTATGTATCCTGCATTTTCGTTGAACATTGAACACTTTTGAGAAGTCACATTACTGCCCTGGCTGGAGTGGGTCGGTGGATTGTGTGCTGGCCTGTGTACCAAAGGGTTGCCGGTTTGATTCCCAGTCAGGGCACATGCCTGGACTGAGGGCCAGGTCCCCAGTAGGGGGCATGCAAGAGGCAACCACACACTGATCTTTCCCTCTCTCTCTTTCTCCTTCCCTTCCCTTCTCTCTAGCAATAAATAAATAAAATCTTTAAAAAAACCCTCATATTACTAAATAGACTTGCTGTATGTTTTAAGGGCTTCTACCGTTTACTTATTTAACCTTTAATTTATTTAATTGTGGAACTGTTTTACCTTTCAGCTCTTGTTGAACAGCCGTATAAACAAAGCTGGGATAGATCTGCCCGATTATTTCTTTTCAGTGAAATAACAATAACTCTCAAAAACCTCTGAGTACAACATTTAGTAAGTTTCTCTCATGTGGACAAAGGGCATGGGAGGGGCCGGCCGGCCCACGAGGAATGCCCCCCAGGGTGCTCACCTGCTAGGATGCTATTTTACAGGCTCTGAGGCCCCGCCAACCTGTGCTTTCCCCTTGGTTTTCTCCCCCACCCCAACCCCATCCCACAGTTCTTTATTTGTGCTGAAGACTTCCTTTGGTCTCTGCACACTGAGCACTTGGAGACAGGTAGCCACTGAGCTGACGCACACCAGGGCCTGGCCCTTAAGTAGAAAAGCAAATCTCTCTGTTAACAAACCCCAAACCCTGGGCTCCTCCCCCAGGCAGGTGGCCCCGGCTTCCCTTTTACCTGAGTGAGCTGGCAGGGAGCTGGCTGGGCTGGGGACCAGTAACCTGAGAAGGAAAGGGTCTGTCTGAAATGGCATCATCCTCCCCGCATTTCATTTTTACCCAACAGGAGGAAGTCAGTTCCCTTCTTCTCAGCCTTAACTCTGCTAAAAGCCATTAAGCACCGCCAGAGACAGGAGACAGTTATCTGTTGGCAAGTGTGAAAGCTGCATTCTGTACCTCCAGCAGGGAGAGAAATTAAGCTGTTTACTTGGTGGCCACCCCAAGGGACTGAAATAAATCTCCAGTGTGACGGCATTTCTGAAATGCATCTTTTTCACTAATTTTTTTTTAAAAAATTAAGGTAACACTGGTTAATCCCATTCTATAAGCAGTCAAGAAGAAACTCAATGAGATACAAGAAAACTCAGAAGGGCAGGCATTCAACAAGCTCGGGAATCAACTGAATGAACGGAAGGAACACTTTCCCAAGGAGACTGAAACCAGAAAAGAACCAAACAGACAGTCTGGGGCCGACGAACTCCGTCAATGAGATACAGCATGCATTAGGAAGCACGAGAAACAAAGCAGATCATATGAAGGAGAGGATTCGTGAGCTTGAAGATAGAAATCTAGAAATGACTCAGGTGGAAGTGTAAAGGGAACTAAGATTTTTTAAAAATGAAAGAACTCCATGAGAACTATGTGACTCCATTAGAAAGGGCAACACAAGAATTATGCATCTTTCGGCGGGGAGGGGCAGAGAGAGAGCAAGCCTAGTCAATGAAATGCATTATTTAAATCTCAGATTCTCATCCTCTCTTCCCCACCTGTAAACCCACTAGAGACCTGCAAAACTGAGTTAGCTGAATCACACCCTGACCAGCTCTGACCACCACATACATATGGGGTGACCAGTGACCTCACTATGCTGGTTCTTGTTTTGGAAAGGAGGATGGGCGTCTGAAGGGTGCTGGGGTTGTCGTCAGTCTGGCTTACTTAATGCCTAAGGACCAGAGAGAGCTCTGGTACCAGTGAGTGTCGCTGGGCTGTTGGGTTGTGATTAAAAGGGATCAAGTCCCTCACGTGGCGTACCCAGATGCTCCCTGTCCAGGGAGACAGACTCACCCCCGTGGCCGGGTTCCCTTTGCAACCCGCCCACGCCACTCCCTCCGCCAGTCTGGGGCCACCGCTGCTTCAAAACGCCCCTCCAAACGTCCCTTTTCTACGCAGAAAACCTGCCCAAATGGAGTCCACCTGGGGTTATTTATTTTGCATCCTCTGGGCACTCTTAAAATTCAGACCCCTTCAACTCCCGGAGGTATTGATTTGCAATTATTCTTACACGGCTTTGCCTGTACGTTTGGTCTCCACGCCTAAGTTCCTTCACACTCGCAGGTGAAACCAATCTTTTATGTTTGGTCCCTGGAATAGGTGGAATGTTTGTGTCTCCCCCCAAGTTTATATGTTAAATGCTGACGCCCAATGTGCTGGTATTAGGAGACGGGAGCCTTTGGGAGGTGAGTAGGTCATGAGGGCGGAGCCCTTATGGACGGGATTACTGTTCTTGCAAAAGAGACCCCAGAGAGCTCCCTCGCCCCTTCCGGGCGTGGGGACGCAGCGAGAGGGTGGCCGTCTCGGAGGAGGAAGCAGATTCTCACCGGGCACTGAATCTGCCAGCCCTTCCATCTTGGACTTCCGGCCCCCAGAACCTGGAGAAATGAAGTTCTGTTGTTTATAAGCCACCCAGTCTGTGACGTGTTTGCCGGGGTAGCCCAGACAGACTGGAAGTCCCCAGTAAGGCTCAAGCAGAGAAACTTCCTTGCCCAGCTCCTAGGATGTGGGAGGGAGTCCGTCATACGGTTCTTATCCTCATTTCCTATCTAATGTATATGAATGTGCATATGTGCAGATCCTTAGAGAATGTAAGCGCATTAAATAGATTTTGAAAAAGAAAAACTGCTGCAGTCCCTTACCCAACTCTAACCAGTCGTAAGTTCTTGAAACTCTGTGATGAAAATGAAAGGTAACGGGCCTTGTTTATATGCAAATTTTGTAGATTAAAACAAATCATTTTGGATTTGTCGACTGGAAGTGAAAATGTGTCTTTAAATGCCCTCGGTTGTACAGGGTAGCTGTGATTAAGAGGATGCACTCCGTCTGCGTTGAAACCTGGCTTAGCCACCTACCGGCTCTGTGACTCTGGGCATGCTCCTGAACTTGGCTGACTCTGGGCATTTTTGGAGTCCTTAAAAATGGTTGTTCTACTGCACATACACTCTGCCTACTGCTGTTTTACTTACTGTCCCAGGCATGCATCTACCCTTACTGCACAGATCTCATGACCACCGTTAGAGTATTTGTTTAATATTCTATTCAATCGCTGGCTCGGAGTAAAGTAAATGTTTTCTAACTTTTTGCTGAAATGCAGTGTTTTAATGACTGTTAAAAAGGATCAATACCCTCGATTTATAGGATAAAAGAATCATTTGCCATCTCTTGGAGACTCTGTGTAAAATGAAAGGCCACCCACAAGACCCTGCTAGAGCCCCCCCTGTATGCGGTCTGTGTCCCCAAAGAGAAGAAAGTGTCACCAGAAGCCCATTCACCGGTATGAGCCATCCGTCCCCGGGAGCCCATCCACCGGCAAGAGCCATCCATCCTATGACCGGGAGGGGGTGTGTCTGAGATGGAACAGACCGCTCACCCCTGCACAGCAGCCCCTTTCTTTTATCCTGCAGGGCACCCCAGCCCATGTCCCCTGGGGCTCCTTCAGGACGCTGTCTGCCATCCCTGTCCCCGCAGTTCTCTCCCTCGAGCACTAGGCTCTCCAGGCAAACAAGCTGTGTTACGGGATGGCACCTTCTGAGATTGCTGTAGCCCGACCTCGATGGATATATGCCAGGGTCATGTTTGCCCGTCTTCCTAGGTTTTGGTTTCTCTTCTGATCCGGCCTCTCACCTAATGAGCCAGGCTGAGCTGGTGTGAGGGCACACTGTCCCTTACAGTTGCTCCTGAGGGGGGTGTGTGTGAGCATGTGTGTGGGTACATGTGTGTGCATGTGTGTGCATGTATGTGTGCATGCATTCCTCTTCTGAGCACCAGGTCTGTGCTCTGGCCCTTAGGTCATAGGTGCGCTGCCCACAGACATCAATGTCCTGTTCACAGAGGTCCCTTGTCCCATGCACACTGCGTCTCACTCTGCTCTCTTCACTGGAACCTTCCTTGTGCCCCCAGCACTGTTCTGTGTTCTGTGTCTTTTCTCCCAGGGCCTGTTGGCCGGATCCTACCATGTGTTGGCCATTTACTCAGAGACTTTCTCTCTCCTTTCTAAAGATTCAGATCCTGAAGTCAGACCTGGGTGACCTTGGGCCAGCTACTTAATCTTTTGAACCTCAGTTTTCTCACCTGTAAAATGGGGCTGTGTCAGTACCAGCTTGCTTCACAGGGTTGCTGTGAGGACTGAATGAGGTAATAGAGGCACAGCACTTGGCCGTGCTTGGTACAGAGAAAGCACGCCAGCGTTAGCAGTCATTACCATTGTCATCAGCATCATTAATTACAATTAATAACAACCCTGTATTATTCTAAATAGACTGAAGTTCCCCGCGCTCCCCCCCCACCCGCCCCCGGCATGTCATTTTCTAAATTCCTCCAGCTCAGATTCCCTAATCTTCCCCAGGAAACCTTATCCAACCCCACGCCCTTATCTTTTGGTTAATTTTTCTTTTCTGTGGACTCATAAAAGATAAGAAATCCGAACTTCTCTCACAGAAGAGTAAAAATGACGTGCGACCCTGGGCAAATAGCAGTCTTCCTGGGTTCCACCTCCCTCACCAGAAAAATGCAGAGGTTGGTCCGACAGCCGTTCCCTAAGCATGTTCTGGAAGCTTCCACCGCACTTGCCCCCGACCTATGGCCCCCTTGGCCAGAGCAGTGTCACAAGCGACCAACTTAGCACCCAACCCCCAACCTCCGCCTCCGTCAGCTGGTTGTCAAGATCTGGATCCTGTCTACACTGCCTGGCGCCTCCGCAGGCTGCGAGAGGGCTGACCCGGGTCCCCTCGGAAAGAGAGGTTTCGAATTGGCATAAATCTCAGCTCTGTAAGGAAGGAAACTGAACTGCCAGCTCTGCTCAGAAACTAGGACAAGGTTCTCTTTAGCAAGTCTCTAGGTGCTGTTCAGGCAGTCGCTGGGTATCAGGAGCCTTAAAACACGCCCCGCCTGGTACAATGTCTTCTGATTCAGCTGGCTGCCAGGCCCGGGGCACTCCAGGCAGGGATGGCGAGTTTCAAAACCACACAATTACTGGTAGTTTGGAAAACCCTTTTGAAATACCCGTGCCAATCATTTAATTCATTTTCCAAGTCCTTTTTAATGCAAAATATGCTAATATGTTGTTGGAGTGCCCAGCAGAGAAACCTGCTAGAAACCAGGGCCTCTCTCGCTTGGAGGTTAAGTGCAGGGCTGGTGGGAATGGGGCGCCCCGAGAATAATGGCCCATTTTCCCTCCAGGGAAGAAAAGCGAGCTGATGCCACTGGGCTCAAGTGCTTCTTTGTGCTCCCTTCAGCTGCAGGAGGGGTGAGCACCCTCACAGCCTCTTCTCCACTCAGAGCCCTGCACCTCCTGAGTGAGATGCGTCCTTGACGTGGGTCACCGCCTCTCTGGGAGTGGGGGGAAGTAAAGGAGGGAATACAGAAAGGGCGACGGAGAAATCTGTGGCTTGGAGGGATAAATGGAGTGAGCCCGGGAGAGTGCAGGGTGGCCTGGACCCACGGCACAGCCCCGTGGGATCCCGTTTCTCTTAACAGCATGAGGAAGAGAGATAAGTTACAGACCAGGGGTCTCTCTGAGCCGGTTTAGGGAATAAAGCCTCCTTCCCAAGTATCACACCCATTCTTCCCAAAACCACAGGCTCCCTGCACCCTGCTTTGTGACTGATTCCGAGACGTCCTAAAAGCTGCAGTGCCTGCATATCTAGCGAGCACGCACGATTACAGAAGACTGTGCAGATCCAGCGCCGTGCGGTCCCGGGGCGGAGCACACAGGAGCACAACACGTGGATGCAGGCTTTCGTGGCCATCCGTCACTGAGGACCTACTCTCTTCCGGGGACCACGTGGGCTGGACTGTGTGGGGAGAAGCACACATCTCGGCACACACACAGCGAGGCACATGCGCCCACCGACCAGAGCGAGACGGCCAGATGGCACCCTACCTGGCCTTGGGCCCGGGGCTTCAAACAGGTGGTGGCCAAGACCGCGTTTGGTCTCCAGACTCATTTCCTTTGACCCGTACAGTGCTTTACACATTTTGGAAATATCTCCTACACACAAGGTTTCCTACCTTTCTTGAAAAAATGAAAAGGGGCTTTCTTGCCTCACTGAATCCACATTCCTTCGTGGGAACAGCTGGCCTGACCTCCGTGACAGGTGTCCCTTGTGGATCGGGCAAAGGCTCCCTAATTTGCCGACGTCGCCACGACTCCCTGCTACTTACCCCTGGATAGCAGCCTCCTTCACTCCTTTCACTTGCCCCATCTCTCCAAGCATTTGGATCTGGAAGTCTAACTCAGGACAGGCCCCTCTGTAGATGCGAGCTCTGAGCCCTAGAGAGGTTAAGAGATAGTAGACAAGAACAGACTTGAACCCAGGTCTCTGCTGGATAGCTGGGTCTGTGCTGTTTTTGCTGTATCACACGTGTGTCATGAAGGGTACCGGACGCATTACATACAAGAGGACTGTTATAACTACCTGATGGATGACTATGCAAATGAATGAACGGATGGACCAGCCCAGGCTGAGGATGCTGGAGGGTGCGACGGAGCCACGGTGGGCAGGAGGGCAGGTGGGAGCTTTGCAAAGGGGGCAGAGAGCTCAGGAAAGGAATAAGAGGTTCTTGGTTGACTAGAAGAGCTGAAAATCTATTTATCCAGTTTTGTTTATTTATGACTTCTAAAATGTATTTTTACTGTAAAATAGGACACAGATGCAGAAAAGCACATAACACACAAACATACAATTTGTTTTCAACCATCTACAATTTTTTTTTGTTCCTGTTTTCTTTGCAAAGCCATCAAGCTGCTCCCGAATCAGTACTTTCCATGATTTTTCCATCTGCACTCACTGCAGAGCAAGAAACCAACCCACCTCTTCCAGCCTGAGATAGTGCAGCGGACGCATTAGGGGGTGGGTGGCAGGGAGACCTGACTTGGGTGCATGAGGAAGGCAGCTGACCCTCTGGGGACCTCAGATGGGGCGGCTGGGCCACGTCACCTCTGAGATGCCCACATCCACCGTCCCAGGCATCTGGGAGGCTCAGAAGGACTGGGAGAGCAGAAGGAACCTGCTAGGATGTCCCTGAGAGGAAGGTCAGTGATGTAATCCCTTACTGGCTCAGTCCAGAAGCCACACTGTCATCGTGGCTATGTTAGAACCAGAAACCAGGTGGCAGCATGACCACAGAGCCTTCCAGGTAGCAGGATATTGATGAAAGGGAGCTTAGAAATCATGGACTCCCCAAACTCCGAGTTGACAACTGAGTACGTGGGAGTGTGGATGAGGAATGCGACTTGCTCAGGGCCTGATCCTGAGCTTTCTCTTTGGACTTTATTCCAAGCAGGGCCTCCTGCAAGGACCAGAGGCTTGGGGGGTGTAAATAGAGAGGCTTTTTGGGCCAAGCCTCTCATGGATGAAAGGGCATACGCTAAAATTTTTGACATCCTGTCCATGCAAAACACAACTGTGTGCGGCAGCCTGAAGTTGAGACTGTAACCTCTGTAGAATACCTGAATGAATGTACTTTGATTACAAACCTTGTGATAAGCTAGTGTACAATACCACACGAGTCTATTGCCTAGTATTTGGATGTCAAAAGAGTAATCTTGGTGATTTAAATATTTTACAGATCCACTAGTTTTATAATCGGTTTTTATATTTTTTCATGGTTTAATACGCCAGGAGACTAAAAATAGACGAGCGGCCAAGGCCTGTCTCTCTTGACCTCTGTGAGGCCTAATCACACAGCGCCGCTCAGGCGCCGAAGCCGGACTGTCCTTGCTGCTGATCGGGAGCGGGGAGAGGTGTCAGCCGAGGCAACCAGCACTCCCTGCGTGCTCACTAAGTGCCGGCAATGTCTGAGCACAGAGACGACCAGACCTCGCTGGGGTGGACGTCACGGCCTGGCCAGGCAGCCGGACCCCGAATGCACTGAGAGGTGCAGGAAGTGCTGGGGCACCTGCGGGGAGAATGTGCGTTGGCCGGATCAGTACCCAGGGGCAGACGCCGTGCTGGGGGGTGTGGCAGACAGAATAGCACCCCCTCCAAAAAGGACCAGGCCCTAATCCCCACCACCTGTGAAGTCCTTGCCCAGCAAAAGGACTTCCCACACGTGATTAAGATAAGGCTGCTGAGATGAGATTAGCCTGGCTTATCTGGACGAGCCGGGGGTAATCGCAGGTCCTTAGAAGGGAAAAAGGGAGACAGGAGGGTCCGAGTGACGCAAGGTTCGGTGGGACACTGATGGCTTTGCAGATGGAGGAGGGAACCACGAGCTGAGGAACCTGGGCAGCTTCTAGAAGCTGGAAAGGGCCCGGCAGCAGATCCTCCGCTGGGCTCCAGGAGGAACGGCCCAGCAGACACTTTGATTTATCCCAGGAAGACCCGGTTCAGGCTTCTGACTTCCAGAACTGTCAGACAACAAATGTGTGTGGTGCAAACCACTAAATCTCTGGGCTTTCGTTACAGCAGCAACAGGAAACGAATCCAGGAGGAAACCCAGGGGACCCGTCCTCAGCTGGTACCAACCGAACCTCCATTTCTCCTTCTGAACAAGAAGAGCCCAGGGCCAGGCGGTCTCTAATGTTCCTTTCAGTTCTGACACTTTGAACTTCTATGCAAGAGGGGAGTAGCCACTGTACGACAATGGTTAGCAATTGACTGTGCGGAGTCGACAGAAAACAGCATGTCCCAGAGCTGTGTTTGGTAAAATTTAATTTCAATGGGCTGTGGATGTGGGTTGGTCAGAAAAGAGGCCTGTTGATGCAGCAAATCATTACGGAGCACTTATTAGGAGCAGTTCTAGGTTCTGGGAGAGACAGTGGCAAACAGGTCAGTAATACCAATCCTGCTCTGGTAGAACTCAGATTAGAGGAGTGAGCTATGGACCCCGAGAAGGACTGCATCTCTCAAACAGGACTCCTCATGTCTGACAGAGCCCACACTCATCATCAGGTCCCAGCAGCCCCTGTTTACTTGGGCCTCCCAAGCACACTGCGTATCAGGGAAAACCTGCGGACTGAACTGCCAAGCCTGCTGCATTGTGTTCCGCCTTCTGAGCCGCACCTTATAAACAAGCTCCTGGAATCCTATGTTGACCAATGAACTGATACCTGCCCCATCTAATCATATCTGTGCAGCTGTATCCTCATTTGCATCTTTACCAACCAATCAGAGTGGCTCCACAATACCCAATCCCGGTGCACACAGCTAGTGAGAACTCGAGTTCCAATCCTCAGTCTGTTTTCGACCAATCAAATGTGAAAATTTGGCTTCCTCATTTGTGTAAAAACAGACCAATCAGGCACTAGGGCAAGCACTTTCTCTAAATTAAATGGGCCTTCCTTTTGTCTCAGAGGAGTGCACTGTTGGTGGAAGCTGCATTTCCCTGGTTTGCAAAGTGTTTACCTAAATAAAGTTCCTCCTCCTCCCGCATCCCAAAAGACCTTGTGGCAGTGATCTTTTGTTGATGGAGGCAATGCAGAGGGAGCTGATGAACAAGCCAGTGTCCACTGGTCACTGGTACTAGGAAGAAAATAAAACCTGGTGATGAGACAGAGGAGGAGGGGGAGGCCAGCAACTCTAAGTAGGGTGGCCAGGCCGGCCTCCCCAGGTCAACTTTGACCTGGGCCTATACATGGAGAGGTGAGCTGAGCATTTCAGGAAGAGGGGGTGGGGAGTAGGAAGCAGTACTGAGCTAAAGAAAACGAAATAGAATTATATATGGAGGAGTCCTGAGGGCTTGAATATATTAATCGGTTCATGTGCTCATTCGACACATTATTTTACTGGGCCAGGCAGCGTTCTAGGCAGGAGGAAAACACTGCCGAACGAAACAGACGAGGTCACGAGAGCGTGACACGTTGTTGGTGTGGGACAGACAGGCAGGAGGATATGCGCATGACAATCGGAGTGTGAGCGTGCTCTGGAGGACGGACCGGGCAAGGGGGCAGAGGTCTGCGAAGACCCCTCAGAGGTGCCGACATCTGAGCGGCAACCTCACGTGCAGGATGAGTCAGCGCACCATGCAGCCGTCCCCAGACGAAGGGGGCAGCGGCACCCCTGTGTCAGAGAGCACGGTTCGGGACTGCTGCTTCCCGGAACACACCTCGAGGAACACTGGCACGGAGAAAGTCAAAGCACAAGTAAAGCTGGTGTTATTGCACTCCTGCGGGACCCCGGTGGGCGTGGCACAGCAGAGACAGTGAACCTCCTGGATGTAAAGTGCGACATTTTATGCAGAAGCCCCCCCTGCCAATGCATGTCAGAAAATGGGAGTGGCCAGGAGGGCCCTGCTTGACTGCAGAACTAGTGAGGCCCTGCCCCCGATGCAGCCTTGGTTTGGCTATACTCATAGCGCTGGAGAGAGCTCTGAACCTGAACCCATGATCCACGATTGGATGGGCTGGCCTCTGCGGGCTTTTCCCAGGGCCCAGAGAACGCAGTGTAGGAACAGAACCCTCTCCCAGGAAGCTGTGCTGCGAGGAGCACATGTTTGTTTTTCAAGTGTGTCTGGGAGACAACAGGCTATGCCCGCAGTCCCGGGATTTCTACCGGTCCTCCTGCAGCCTTGACACAGGAATAAATTCTACCGCCCAGGAACAAGGCCTGGGGCCCAATTCAGGGCACGCCCTGGGCTCACAGGAAGCACGTACCCTCGGAGGGAGAGAGAGAGGGACTAACATTCTCTCCAAGGAGCCGCAGGGAGTTTCTCTGAGAGCGAACCCCGCTGTCCCTGCAGTGTCCTTTCCTGTCTAGCGGAGGCCGCCTGGACTTTCTCACAGCTCACATCAGACGAGCCTATTATGTATTCAAGTCCTGCTGCAGCGAGCCTTCCAGCGCCGCGTCCTGCCTGGGCTCCGGCAGAAACGTCTCTCCTGGGAGCAGGCTCTGCTCACGCTAAGCTGGCTCCAGGTCTGCCCGAGAGCCCGCAGAGCGGGCCTGCCCTGACAGGTGGCGATGCCCTTCACCTTCCCCGTCCCCTAGGTGAGGCGTCGACACAGAGACAGATGGGGGCAGGCTTCCCGTGAGAGGTGCCATCCTTCCCGAGCCTCCACTCCCCAGGAGCGGTGAGATGAGCACGGGACCGAGAACACGTGTGGTCCCCCCACTGCATGGAGGCTCTCCCCGCCCCTCCGCACCTTCTCGTCACCTGCTGTCCTTTTCATCTCAGCCCAGTGTCACTTCCTGTGGGAAGCTGTCTTGACCGCACCCAACCCCACTGTGTGGGTTCTTATGGCACAAGGTGCCTCTTTTATGAGCACCTGAGATGCTTCAGGTCCCAGGTCTACCAGGGACGGTCCCTTGAACAAATCCCAGCACCTCCCTGGGACGGAGGAAGGGGCTTGGTTCTCTATGGTTCTCCCAGTCTTAACCCTCGGGGATTTCCCTTATTGAAATGGGGGCCATTATCCCAGAAGCTACCCAAGCAGAGGCCTTGACCTGGAGGAGTGACCTTGGGAAAACCCCATTACCCATATTTTGCCAGTATAATTCACACCCACATTTTGTGCGCATTATACAGGGGGTTATTACACCCGTTACTATACCCATGGTATGTAATCATCATACCCATGTATGATGTGCATCCTTATCTTTCCCTCAAAAATCTGGGCAAAAAAGTGCACATTATACATGGCAAAATACGGTCCCTCTCTTTCATCTACATAGCACTAAAATGACAGAGCATGCTGCAATACTGGTTTCCAAACTGTTGAAGACATGAAATCCACTTTTAAAAAAGGCAACCTAATACCTAAAACAGGGGAGAGTGCAGCTTTGTTGGAAACAGGGTTTGGAAGGCTCTTTTCATTTTGAGGCCCCTCCCTGCTCAGCCCCCGAGGCCCGGGTTTAAAGGCGCTGCCTCGGATCACCCCAGCCCTAACCCTGAGTCAGGCTCCGGCGTCTGCCCACTCCCTCCACGGGTCTGCTGGGTGTCTGAATTCTGTGGGGTCCAGAGATCTTTTGAGGAGTGTCCAAAAGATACAGAGATTTGCCTGCTGCTCCTTAATTTTTTTTGCATGCTTGATTTCAAATGTTGCTCCAAAAGACACAAGAAATGAGCATTACAAAGGCAGGAGAGGAGAAAGCAATTGGTTAACCCACTTCCAAATCACTGCTGTGGACACAGGCATGTTAAAACAAAGGATGCAAGCAAGCAACTACTGCCAGCCCCCGTGTGCATGCTCACAGAGGAGGCACTGACCCCCACCTGAGGGTCCGGCCCTCCACATGCTCCTGGGTACCTCTGCCCCACCATGGCACCCAGCAGGGCTCCTCCAGCTCCCCCTAGGGAGCTCCTAAGAGGGAGGGCTGGGCAACAATCAGAGGACCTGGCTGCTGGTCCCTAGGACCACCCAGAGGAGCCAAGGACACAGACGAGGACTTCAGGCCCCTGCAGAACCAGCTCACCCCTCCTCCAGAATTCGCTGGAACATCTCCAGGCGCCAGTGTTACCTAGTTGTGAACGGCAGGTGAGCAAAACGTGCAAAGATCTGCAGAGAAGGGGTGCCTGTACCTCCTCTGTGTCAGGGAGACAAAACCCACTAGAATCCCCTGGGAGAGGCCCAGGGGTGGGCCTTGGTGGGCCCGTGGCCGCAGGCTTTGATTTGGAAGTTGGAATGGCTGACCTTTGGGAACCAGAGAGAAGACACTGAGATTCTGAGGCACTTGATTATTGTTATTATTTTTTAATGGCTCTAAAGCTCCTCTAAACACATCTCCTGGAGTGAGGGCTTTCTGTAGTTTTCCCTCGATGCTTCTCTGGCTCATAAAAATGCGTGAAATCAGTCGTCGCTCTGCAACTGCGACTGAGCCCCACTCTCAGCCCCGCCGTCTGGTGACGGTTCTCTTTATCGAGGCCCAGACAGCAGCCGAATCTACTGCACCACCCGGCGTCTGCCCCTCGTCCCCACGTCCCAGCCCCTTGTCCCGTTCTGTCCTGTTGAATTTAAACTGTCAACCCTCCGGCGATAGACACAGCGAGCTAGAAGGAGAGGGAGGCGGTGCTATTTATAATTCGGCGTTGTTCACCCTCAGAACACGGCCATCTTTTCCAGGCCACCTGCCAGAGACGCGTTCTCCGGGCTTCGTATAGGGGCCTCCCCACAGGCCCTTGTCCCTTTGGCTTCACCTCTGCAGGGACCGAGGTCCTCCACGGCCTGCGAGGAGGCCAAAGGCAGACTGGCAGCCTGGCATCGTCCCCCTGCGGGGTGATCTGAGCCCGGGGAGAAAGTGAGGAACCCTGGGGTACTGGCCCGACAGAGCTTGGAGAGGGGCCGGCTTTCCTCTTAGGGCCTGAAAAAGAATGGCGAGGAGAAAAACGTATCCTTGCACTGAAACATTAGGTCACCCCTTCTTTTGCCAAGTGGTTTTCAATTGTTTCCATCGCGATGTGACTGAGGTCCATGGCGGCCTCGCCAGCCCCCGAGGGCTCTGAAAACTGGATTTATGGACACTGTCGGGTGGGCAGATGGGAGGGGGAGCCCAGGAGGGCAGGCCAGCCAAGGCGAGGGCGCGGGGCTGGGCCAGGCAGGTATTCTCTGCAGACTCTCGGCTTTGATTAGCACAGATTACGGACACAGGAAGAGAAAGGGGCCTGGCCTCTCATGGGCATTTGGACATGAACACGAGCTGGAAGCCAAGCTTAGAGGCAGGAGGAAGGGCCTGGCCCACTGAGCTGCCACTCCGGGCTCTTCTAGTCTTTGTCCTTTCTACACTGACGCCTGTGGGGCCAGGATGAGGCTGCAAAGGGTGGGGGTGGGGGACGTGGGGGCCCCATTGGAACTGGAGACCTAGAAACCCTCCTCCAAGTTCATGTGGGCAATTTCATTTTAATTTCTTGGACAGTGTCTCCGAACGGTCTGCCATGGACACAGCTGTGTCAAATCATGTTCAAGTCCTTCCTCTAAACAGCCTTCTGTGGCCATTTGGATATCTCTTTCTTAGGGCGCAGAGCATCTGGTACTACTATGGATTGTTGTTAAGATTAATAATAATAGTCTGGCTTTACTGAGTGCTTACTTGATGCCAACCACTTCGCATATAGCAAGCACCTTTTTTAATCCTCCAAATGGCCCTGAGAGATGGACGGTATTTTGTAAGTGAGGAGACAGACGCTAAGGGGTTACGCAGCACGCCTACACTGGGGTCCTGCAGGCACGCAGTGGGACCCAGGTCTGCCCGGCTCCTCACTCCCAGCCCCTCTGCTGTAAGTACTGGGGCCTACCACTCACTCCTGCAGTCTTCTTGGTTACTTTTTACCCTTGCGGGTGGAGGCCATGTCTTAAACATCTCGCTCTTTCTTTTCTTCTTCCCTGAGCATCTACAGCAAACCAGACCCACAGAAAACCTTTGCTCAGGTTGTGGTCCTTCAGCCAAGGGCATCTTCCACCGCAAGCTCTCTTCAGCCCAGGACCGATTTCTGATTCTCTTTTGAGTCCACAGCCTCTGTCTCCCTCCCGGGAACGGCCACGGTCCTGTCTCTAAGGAGGTCCCAGCCATCCTTGGATTACTTGCCTGCCTAAGACAGATATGGGACTGGCACTTCAGCGGGGGTTTGGGTGGGGGGAGCAGCAGCAGGAGTTGATCAATTCCTAAGCAACGAAGATCCTGTTTTCATGCAAACGTCCTCAGCATTAAAACAAAAACAAATTCCTCCCAGGGAGCACCCTGGGTGCCAAGACACATTTTTAAGCGCGGTTTTGCGCCTGCGTGAGAGACTCACGGGGACAGGAGGGGAGGTGCGTGCCAAGTGCTGGCTCATATGCTCTCACTCAAACCTCGCAGCCGCCCCCCCGCCAGCCAGCACAGGCGGAGCCCGATGTGACTGATAAGGAAACAGGCGGAGAGGAATGAGGGATGGGGTCCAGGGTCAATCAGCTGGCAAATGGCAGCCAGGGGATGTGACCGGGTCAGACTGAAGCGGTGTTGTTTCCGACACGGCACAGGTAAGTCCACGGTGGCTGCATTCACCTTCCAGAGATATGGGAGTGTGACTGTAAACATTTCAGATCACTACAGGCCAACCTGCTCCTTTTCTTAGTGTGCACTGCCCGTCACTAAACAAGAAGAAAGACGGATGGTGCCTGGGTAACAGTTCCCGCCTTACCAAAACACCAGTCCTGGGTGGGAGTCTGGATGCAGTGTTAGACTTGAGTCTGTGGCACCTACAAAGTGCTCAGGAGTGCTCCTGACGAAGTGGCTGTAGCTATGGTCGCAGCCTTCCTGCCTCCGCGGCTAACAGCCAATGAAGACAGGGCGACCGTGAGAGATCTTATGAGGCAATGCAGCACCCTTAGGTACAATGGCAACAAATGCCCTAAGTTCTGAAGAGGGGAGGACCCCTGAGGTCTTCCGGGAGGACAGAGAGATTTCAGTTCAACTCAGGGGTCTCATATCAGCACCTTTGGCCTGATCCTAAGGGGCTGGGGTCCACCAACACCAGCACTACGGAGCATCGCCAGGGTCACTGGGTCTGCCCAACCGTTATCGGAAGTGTCCGCAGGGCACCTAACCTGCCGCTGGCTCCAGCAACTTTGTCCTTTAGGATCACAAAGGCAACACACATAGGGGCTGGCCATAGGATTCACTTTGGCAAATGACCAGCAACACCAGGACTGTGGAATTTTCGTGCTGCAAGGCCCTCTGGTACCACCCCCTGACTGCTGATACCATGCCCAAGGCTCCTGGTTCAGCCACCACTCCAACTCCAACTTCTTTCCTCTTGCTCTCTGCAACGCCCTGTCTCACACTGAGGTACTCACTGGCTTCAGCACATGCTCAGAAACACCCTGTGTACCTGGGCCCGGGAAGTACAGAGCCTAACAACTGCATGCAGCCCTCTCAATTCAACCCGAGAGCGATTCCAGAGTGGGGAGAAGCTCCCCATGCACCTCCTAGTGCCTAGGCAAAGGTCTAGTGCTGAGGAGAGTGAGTAGGCAAATATGGCAGGAAAAACGGGCCCATAAAGGGGCTTTGTGGAAATTAAGAGTGACAAGAATCAGCTAAATAAAGCGGAAAGCACATGGACTTTGTGTACAAAAGACCTGGGCTGGGATCCAACCCTGCCACTGTGTCAGAGATTGAGAGAGTCCTCAGTACCCATGTTCCCCTCTTCCTTGCAGGCATGCAGCTGGACTACATTTCCCAGCCTCCCTTGCAGCTCAGAGTAGTACTATGACTGGGGTCTGGCCAGTAGAATGAGACCAGATGCGATGGGGGCCAATTCCAGGTCTGGCCCCTAAATACTCCCACCTTTGGTTCTCTCTGTTTCTCCACCTACCAACTGAACGGAGAGACCTCCCATTCTGGACCAGATGGAGACAGAGCTGCAGAAAGGAAGGGGCCTGGGTCCCCGAATCACTGCATGGAAGACTGCCTGCCAAACACACGCACTGAACCGTGTGAGCAGGAAATACACTCCCAGGGTGTTAAGCTATTAAAGTGTTACAGCTGTTAGCCCAAAGTGACTAGCATAGCCTCTTACCAGCTGAGTGCCTTTGGGAAAGTTTCTTAACTTGCTTGAGCTTCAGTTTCCTCGTCTGTAAAACGAGGATTTAGAAAAAATCCTTCTGGAGAATGACTGGGCTAACCTTTGTAAAAGTCCTGCAACCAAGGCTGCATTACGGCTTTCCTGAGCCCCAGACCCTTTGTCTCCGCGGGTCCCTTTGGCATTTAAAAAGAAAATCCCCAAACACATAAAAATTAAAAATTAAATTTTAAAATTACAATCAGGATAAAGGTGAACACAATCTAGGTTGACTTTGTTATGTGTATAAGTATTTATTATTTTTATATTTTATTGTCTACTCACTATCATTACATTCATTTTTTTTTCTTCTGAATTTAAGAGAAATGAAAATGACACATTTTCTGGGGCCCTGAGTCACGGGCCCCTTAGGCACTGGGCCTGCTGGAGAAGCTGTTCTTATTTACTGCTCAGTGCCTGGCCCACGACTCAGGCAATAGATGGTAACTATTATGGAGATTTAAAAAAATAACAAGAAGACAGAGGTGCAAAACAGCAACAAATGATTAGGAAGCCCCTCTCCTGTACTCCTCTTCCTCACTCTCATACATCCATTGTACCATCTGTATTGGATATCTGTATTTTCCCATGAAGAAAAGTGAGGCTAGTGTCGCAGTTCGATTCCCAGTCAGGCCACATATCTGGGTTGCAGGCCACAGCCCCCAGCAACAGCACATTGATGTTTCTCTCTCTTTGTCTCTTTCTCCCTCCCTTCCCTCTCTAAAAATAAGTAAATAAAATCTTAAAAAAAGAAGAAAAGTGAGGCTCACAGAGACTAAATATTATGCTCAAGAAGGGCAGGGGCATCCACCCGTCGGCAACTGCATGGTGCCTTAGAGCAGGCGCAATGCTGTTTCGTCACCCTGAATTGTACAACCCTACAAGGAGCGAGCATTTCCTATTTATCCCCATTTTATGTTGGAAGAAGGAAACTGATACTAAGGACAAGCGGCTGAGCTCAGAACTGAAACCACTTCTGGTGCCAGATCCAATGCTCACTCCAGTACCTTGCCTTTCTCTCTGTCAACAGCTGTGTCATGAGAACCGGTAAGCGCAGAGCCTGAGGCGGGTGCCAGACACCCCGACACCTCTTCTCGCAGAGCCGAGGAAAGCCTGCTCAGGGCAGGAAGGCAAGCCCATCAGGCCCGATTATGCCTTCTCCTCCTCCACCCAAATGTACCCTTCAGAAGGTCTAATTATAGTGACTTCTACTTTCTTGTAAATAATCACATCTGTCATAACTGATTTCGCTGATCCAGGCTCCACGTTGGCAGCCTCGGCGGCCTGAGCCAATGTGTCAATTATGCCGAGTCGTCTGTAAGCAAGAGTTGCGTGAAATGGAAGAGAGAAAAAGATTCGCCGCAGGCAATATAGATGGTGGGGACCAATGTGTGCTTTTTCACAACAGTAGTATCAACACAAACTCCTAAACGTGGCCAGTGGGTGTCAATCCTTCAGCAACCCAACTGAGCAAAACAGACACCAGCCAGGCAGAAGATCCCAGGGAATAAAAGTAATCATTTCAGACCCAATCAGTGCAGACCCAATTCTAGAAACTTAATATCTTTGGAGTCTAAGTAGATATGCCCAGGAATTTGCCACGGCTCTGGACGATTATTTTCAGGAAGAGAGACAGAAGGAAGTGCCCCTGTGATTCAAGATGATCACCTTCAGGGCTCTCCATATCTTGAACGTGGCTGTTCCCCCAGCAGAGAGGAGCCGCTGGGACTCTGGATGTGGCCGTGGGTACGAGTCTGCTCTCCACCCCACTCATCCGCAGTGTGAATAAACAAACCCCGGAACCTCCCCGAATGCGTCTCAGCTTTCTCGTCTATAAGGTGTTGACAACCTAAAACCCCCGTGAAACTGATAACATAATGACTGTGTGTGACAGCTTGTTGGAAAGTGTAAGTACTGCATAAACACTAATCACCATTATCACCGGCAGATCAGCATATACTGGGTCCTGTTTCCCATCCGCGGGGCTGGCTTCTTTCTCTCCTCCAATTAATGCGAGGTAGGAACTCTCATGCTTTGTAGTCTGCGAGGGGAGGAGAGACGGCATCTACCTGGGACCTCCTTCCTAGGGAGGGGTTTGACAGTCGTCTTGTCAAACTCCGAGAGCCCCTGTGTCTGATGGCAGCTGTGAGAGAGGAGCACCTTCCAGATAAGAGCCAGGGAAATGAAAGACAGCTCTCATCCGCTCCCCAGCTGCCCACAGGGAACGGCACGTGCTTTTGGTGACCCAAATCCCCCGGCTGGCGTCACCTTCCTTGGGTCTGGCCCATCTGTGCGCGTGTGGAGCGGTGACAAACACAGACTCTCTGAGGCCTAATGGCCTGGGCTCAGCTCCTTGCTTACGGTGTGACCTTGGGCAAGTCATCTTTCTGTGCTGAAGTTTCCTCGTCTATAAAATGGGGTCATAACAGGACCTATCCCTTAGGTGGTGGTGAGGAACCTATCGACAGCTTACGACAGGGCCGGGCACAGGGGCAGCAATCAGCATGAGCCAGAATTTACTGTGACTGCTGCAATGTCCACATTACACGCCAGTGGCCTTCCTCCCTTAAGCCAGCATTTATTAACATGCCTGTCTAACACGTGAACCATCTTCAGATTTTCCACATTAAACCTCTTACCAAGAAGGACATTCTATAGTCCACACAGAAGGTCTAGCAGCAAAGTAGTCTTAAAAGCTCCATGATCCGTAGCCGAATCTTCAAGAACGTCCCAGAATCACCTCCTTCAGGGACGTTCATTTTGGGGGAGAGAGATGGGGGGAGAGTTCTGGACTGAGACTCAGAGAACCCACGCCCTTGCCTAGCGCCCTTTTCCCCACGGTGTGGCCTTGGCCCGTCACTCTGCGCCTCTGGGTCTTTTCTCAGTTGTAACATAAAGGGTGGGTGGGGGGGGGACTTGGGCTATAAACCTCAGTACATCCATCTGTAAAACAGGAAAATAAGAACTGTCGGCTTTGTGTCTCTACCTGAAATGCTCTTTCAGGTTCTGACAGCCCCGTGGCTCACTCCCCCACTTCCTTCACGTCTTGGACTACTATTTTTTCCCCATAGCAATGATCATTTTATCGCAAAGTACACTATTTGCTTACTTATGATTATTGCTTATTGTCTGTCTCTCCCAGGCCAAGAATGAAAGTCCCACCAAGGTGCAAATCTCTTTCTGTTTTGCTCCCCAAGAGCCTGGAAGACCACCTGGCATGTAATAGGTGATCAACAGCGATCTGACGATTCACTGAATGAATGAGTGAATGACCGCGTGAACAACACTTGGATACTAAGAAGGTACTCACTGAATTTTCGGCAGCTTTCCTAAATGTGAAGGGGGATTCTCAATCCTTTCCAGTCTTCGTTCCATGAGGAAAGACCCTCACCTAGACCCCTGGACCTGGTACCATCCTCCTGTGAGTGGACTAAAGCACCTGGTTGGTAGGTGACCGTCACTGGTCCATTTCTCAGCTTGAAGTTAATCTGCAAACATCACAGATGGGTCTCTCTGTCTGCTTTGCCTCCCCTGATGAGAGAGCAGCAGTGACCCTGAGTGACAGTGTATGGCCGGCAGACTGGCTGTTCCCTCGCTGGGTTCTCTGCAGTGTGGAGTGCAGGGCAGGGAATGTCAGACAGACCTCCAGCCAGTGGACGGACGTAAGCCACACCCTCACATCTGGTTCTGTCAGGAACAAAGTGGGTATTTTGATCCTCGCCTTGTGCCTGTCTTTATTAGTCCTGAACCTGCTCTGGTAAGAGGGTTGTGCCATCAACTAGCTCCTCAAACTCCCTCACCAAACATGCCCAGTGTTCACAAGTGAAGTCTTCCATTCCCTGGTTCCAGACTGTCTGCCATCTTGATCATTCTCCTTTGGCGCATCGGTTTGGGGCTGCCCCACTTTAGACACAGCTCTGAACTGAGCACGATTCTGCAGAGAGGTTTGTGGCCCAGAGGAGAGGGGCTGTCGCCAGCTCACTCGCTCCCGACACCGCTCTGCACCGATGCTGTTAACAATGTCCCTGCGCCTCTCCTCCCACCGCCGGTGCTTCCTGGACCTGCAGTCCTCAGGGCCGTTCCCACCCGGGATCTGTGATGCCCCAGGGCCTGCCTCCTGCCCTGTGGGGCTCGATGCTGTTCTTCGAGTCGGTAGATTAGGCTCCTTCTCCTCGCCCACTGAGCCCTTCCAGGAGGCTGCCTCTAGCATCCAACAGATTCCTGATTGCTCCCAGCTTCATGTTACCTCTGACCGCAGTGACACGCCAGTGACAGCTGACCGACTGCTTGCAAGGTCTCTGGCACAGGGCCCAGGCTTCTCCTGACGTCACCCCGTGTAATCCTCAACATAAGCCGATGAGGCAAGTGTCCCGTTCCCCCATTTAACAGATGAGGAAACGGAAGTTTTTAGAAGCCCAGGGTCTTCACGCATCATTGTCGCTCTGAAGTAGCAGTGTGCGTTCCAAAGCCTGCATACCAGATGGCGCTAGGGCCGGCATCTCGATCTCCATCTTGAGCCACCAATCCAATGTGGACAGAGGGTGGGAGGGGGAGCCCAGAATGGGGGCCCACCCCCAGGACCTCGGTCCAGGTGATTGCGTTCATATCTGTCAGCACCCTTTGGTGCGGCCATTTAAGCCAAAAACTTTTCCAATGGTATCAACCCACATTTCTCCGTCCTGTCCCCAAGGAGCCCATGCGTGGTGCTCTCATGCCTTGATGAGAACCAGAGATGCCTGGCTTGTGGCTTTCCCCTCATCTCCCAGCTCAAAGGCCATTTAGAAAAAAATGAAAATCTGGCTCGACCCGATCTTGCTGAGCCCATAGCAGATTCTGATGACTACATGCTCCCCACCCTAGGCCCTGACGACGGAGCCCAGGGAATCAAGAGGTCGAAGTCAGCACAGACGGACACTAGCTGAGCCTGAGCACAAGGTGAGACCTGTAGTGAGCCTTGTCTACCTTCTCCAGCAAGGCGGTGACAGGGAGGCGAGAACGGCTTAGGATACAGACGCACAGATGATTCATTTGTCAGGCCTTCCTGTTCCCCTGGCGCGCGGTGTGTCTGGAGCGTGAGGCTGCTCAGCTGAAACAGTGACCCCTGACTCCCCTCCCGAGGCATCCAGGAGACAGTGACGGCAGGGCGTCAGGTGCGCGGAGATGAAAAGCCTGCATCTGTGGAGCTCTTCCTATTCGCCAAGCCCCGTGCACAGTGCTGGGTTTACACGCTTGCTTAAACTGCTCCAAGGAAGTGCGTGCTCGTGTCAAGAAATCAAATACAATGGAAGCTTATAACGAAAACCACCAGCTTCTAACAAAAACTAGATCCTCCCGCCCCCATACTCCCCAAAGGCTTTATCCATTTCTGCCTCTATTTCTAGTTCTTTGGGTAGCGACTTCCCTAAGGATAGAATTTCTCTTAACCTTGACAGAGACAGGATGACGTGGATAGAATTCCTTTCTCCACAGATGATGGAAAGGTGGCAGGGCATGGCCTCAGGTCTGACGGCTGGGAAGGGGCGGGGCCGGGATTCAAACTCACATCTGCCTGACTCCAGGTCCTGCTCTTAAACTTTACGCTTCACGGCTGACACGTCTGGACTCTCGTAAAGGACGCGCCTTGGGTCACACGGGGCACAAAGGCCCACGACGGCTTCTGAGGTCACCTGTTGTCTACAGCCACCCCCACTGACTGCATGACCTCTTGGGATGACACAAGAGTGAGCCTTCTTTTCTCCGGGGAGGTCTGTCTTCAACTCCTCTGTCTGGTCTCTCTGGTGTTTTTCTTCCTCCAGTCACTTCAGACGCCCTTTGTAGTGCAGCACGTGACTTCAGAGGGCGAGTCTCCCAGGCCCTCGTCTTTCTCTCCGTGAGCCTAACAGCTCGCTGTCTCTCATCCTGGGAGACAGCAGGAAGGGTATGCATCACCTCTCTGTTAGGAGGTGGCAAAAAAGAGCAGTCCCTTCCAGATTCCAGTTTTATTAAAAAAAGGGGTTTTCTTTTGCTCCGTGGCTATCTTTATTGCTTGAGAAATGTAACAGCATCGACAGTATTTGTTAATAACATAGCTACTGGTTGGGAGCTGCACCCACACTCCAGGTTCGAATCTTGGTAAGGGCACTCACTAGCTTTGGTAACCTGGAAGTTACTCCCCTCTCAGTAACTAACTCCCAGCTGTAAACCTGGAAGGGGTGTGGTGAGAATTACAGATTATGAACAATGAATCACGTGAGTTACCAGCCGGGCTTTGAACCCTCCTGACCAAAGCCAGCATCCTGGAGAGGCTACTGTTAGTCCTCAGCACTTATTACTGTCCGGTGTCCTGCAGTTCACTGGCGTTGCCCACACGCAACATACGTGGTCCTCACAGGTAAAAGGGATAAGGGCAGGAGTGATCATTCGCCCCTGAAAAGTATCTAAAAGTATAACCATTAGCCCCATTTTATAGATGGGTAAGTAAACCAAACCAAAGTTAAGGAACCCGCCCAGGGCACCAGGACGGTTCAGGGTCAGAAGCCGTCGCTAAGACCCATTGGAACTCCCGCTAACGAGGCTGGGCACCTCTCTGAGCCCTGTCTATAAAGCAGGAGGGCTGCAGCGGAGGCCTCAGCCCCACCACTCTCTAACAGGGGGGCAGTACGTGCTCAGGTGAGGGGAGGCATCCAGAGTCAGACTCTGGACTTGAGTTAGGGGCCTTCCACTCACACCTGGGCGGCCTTGGCCAATTCATCTCCTTGTGCCTCAGTTTCCTCATCTGAAGAAGAGGGCTAATCACAGAGCCCACCCTGGAAGGTGGCTCTGGGAACCGAATGAGGAAACCCACGCAGTCTCTCAGGACAAGGCGTGGCACGTGACGACACACGGGGAGTGTCGGCTGTTAGCACTGAGCCCTGGGTGAGCAGCCTGGCCTCCCGCGCCCTAGTCAGCCCTGCCTGCCAGAGCTCTCTCCTGACTTGCGGAACCCGCTGGGCAAGGCATCCCCTCTGGTCTCCACTTGGGTGGTCTCAGGCAGAAGCATTTAAAGGTTCGACCTAAATTCAAAGGCAACTTCCAAGCACCGAACATTTCAATCTAAACGGAAAACCCGGTTTTTCTATCCCCGCCCATAACATTGATGGTGGTGTTTTGCTTTCCTGCCCATACAGCCTGGAAATCCTGAATAAATGTCAAAAAGAATTCACCGCGTCAACAAATACATAACAGTATTAAAACTCTTAGCGGCGAACCATTTCCTATATTACCAGAAGCTTAAAGGGATAATCTTTTCAATTACATTATTCAATAAATATGCTATTTAGGGCTTAAGTGATGTTGCTATAATTTGTACTTAGTCGGTCAGTGTTCCTTCATTCAGTTGGAAAATATCTGAGCCCGCATGGCTCTGGGCTTTGCTAACCAACCGACAAGAACAGTAATAGTAGCAGCAGCAGCAACAGTAATAGCTCCTGCTTACCAAACACCTGTTGGGTCGGACTGCCTCCCTCTGCCCTGCCCGTCCTCTCTCCGCCCTTCTCCATCCGCTCTGTGACCCCGTGGCCTGCTCCACTGGGCATCCTCAGCCCTGAGCTGCCTCCGGGTAGGTGGGTTCTACCAGGGCGAGGAACCAGCACGAGATCAGAGGGTCAAAGGAGAAAATGCATCTTTCTGTGCCTCAGCTTTCCCACCTGCCGAATGGGGCCAAAAGTGATACTTGCCCCATAGAAGAGCTCACGTGTCCAGAGCACTGCCTGGCTGCTAGAATGACACAGTCAAGGCTAGTTCTTACTCCTTATTGTCACGTGGGACAGCCACTCTGCAGCAGCTACACCTCTCCTGAGTTCCACTGGCCACCCTGCTGTCGCTACTCGGGCTTAGGGGAGGTTGGGCCTTCGGCTGGGGCTATGCTGGGGCTTCCCCATTCCTTGGTGGCTCTGCTTGCTGCTGCCGACCTTCTGTGCACAGGGCGCGCATTGACCGCCCTCCCTGCTTGTTTCCCAGTGGGGCTCTCAGACGCCTGTACGTCCTGTGTTCGAGGCGGTTTTTAGGAGTTTTCTCTAATTCTTACAATACTCCTGGAAGGGAGGTGTTTTGTACCCATGTCTGCAGATAGGAAAACCGAGGCTGAAAGTCCAACCCAAGCCCCACGATTAGGAAGTAGTTAAGCTGGATTTCAGATTCAGGCCGTGCACACCCAGGCCTAGCTTTAATGCCCAGTGAAAATGACACGTGCACCCTCGACTTCCCTGAAGCTGACAGAGAAGGGGTGGGGACCGCCTTGTGTGATGGATGGCTCATCTGACAGAATAAGAACAGCGAACCTGACCAAAGCCAAGGGCCCCCGGGGTTGGGGTGTCTGTCAGAGACGGCTTCCTGGAGGAGCAGAGGTTAACCTGACTCATGAAAGATGGGGAGTTATTCTCAGGACAAGGCGGAGGGCCTGGTGAGTGTGGAGGTCCCGAGGGAGAAGAGAAAGAGAGAAGGCGCTTTTTCAGCAGCTGCAAGCAGTTTAGAACCCCTACAGCAGGGAATTTGAGGGGGCGGCAATAACCGGACAGGGGTGGGGTCTTGCTGACGAAGAGCTGGGAATGCTGAGCTGAGGAGCTGACATTGCGATGTCACTGTTTTGGGGGTGGTGCTCACACACAAGGCATGCTCCGGCCACCAGTCCGTGACAGCCGGCTCCTTCAGGACAGCATGTCTATTTCAAACTTCCAAACTGAGCCTGGGGCTGTGCAGACAACAAGTACTCAATTAATGACACGGACACCTCAAAAAAAGATCTACAGTTGAGAGGTGCTGCTCTGAGTCTGAGCAGGTGCTGCCCATGCCCCGCCCAGGTCCCCCTGTCCTCTTCGCTTCGGTGCACGACACCCCACTTCTGACCGCCCACACCTGCGTTTCCTCACTTGTGGGCCCTCGCTGGCTTCGGGGCCCACGCTGCTTCCTGAGGGGTGGCCCTGAAGTGCAGGGGGCGTGCAGCCCCTTGGGGAGCAGCCCACGGCAGTGAGTGTTGGGAGCTGGTGAGTAAGCACCTGTCTCCACCCTCGGGTGCGATGAGGCTGAGGGGCACGTGGTCTCCCTGGCCCAGAGGTGCCCAGAGGTGCCCAGAGGTGCCCAGGGAGATGAAGCTCCGGTGGCCCACTGTGCTAACTCGCTTGAAAATGCTCCACGTCCTGTCAGCTTCTCATCCAAGGCTCGCTTCCTGGCTCCCCCACCAGAGCTTCCTTCACTTCCCTGGACTTGAACCTTGGTCTCGGGGTCTCCTTCTGCGGAACCGAAACTACGACCGTCCAATTCATGGTTTCATAGATCGAAAGAGCATAGCACGGGGCGGGGGGGAGGTTTCATGGGTAATAACCTTCCGGGGCAGGAAACACCCCGAGCGTGCAGCCCATTAGTGGGGGAAGTGGGATCTAACCCGTGAGCTGCCCGCCCGAGGGCACCAAGCAGCCGCCCTGCCCACTGGGGGATCCAGTCCAGACTCAGCTCTGGACGCAGCTTCGTGAGCTGGAAAGAATGTGGACTTTCGAGGCAGGCCGGTCTGGGTTTGGATCCAGGCTAGACCCCAGGCGGGCAGGTGGCCTCCTAGCACCTGTTTGCTCAGCCGATGTGACGATGTTCAAGCATGAAAACGTACATAAAATACCTCCCTAAGAGACTCAAGGTTCCTTCCTAGTGTCTCTTTAGAAACTGCTTATTCTATATTCTAACGGCTTTCTATACACCTTTCGCTCTAGCAACCGATCTCATTCGGTGGGCAACCCTGTGTATTTGCATATTTGCCTCCCAGGAGACTGGGGGTCAAGTCTGACTGAACTTTGCATCTCCAGCATGTCACCACACCTGGCAGGAAGCGAGCACTTAATGAATGTTTGTTGAATGAAAGAATCCCTAAAAAAAATCTCCCGGTGATAATGGGCTCTCTGGAGCATTCGTTCATTCACTGAATGTCAGCACTGAGGCCTACGACACACCAGGTGCTGTTCTGTGTACCAACAACCCCACCACGGCCGAGGCCACCACGGTGCTCCCTCAGGTGGTGGCTTACCCTCCAGGGTGGAGAACAGTGATCCTCAACCCAGGCTGCCCAGCAGGCGGTCCTGGGGGGCTTTACAGAGTGCCCAGACTCCAGAGACTCTAATTGAATTAATGGGGTGGGAGCGGGCTTTTCTTTTTAAAGCTCCTCAAACGAATCTAAGGTGCTGCTAGGGCTGAGTATGGGTGGGATCGAGAGGAGAAAAAAGAGAATTTCAGAGTGAAGAGGGCTGTGAAGAAAATAAAACAATGTCATTTAGTGGGTGGCTCTCGATGGAGGGGGAGGGAGAGATGGGACAGTCTGCCCCCCAGGAGACCTTGGGTGACATCTGGAGACATTTTCGGTTGTTTGTCGTGAGCGGGGGGAAGGTATTGCTGGCATCTGGTGGGTGGAGGCCAGCGGGGCTGCTGTGCAGCGACAAAGCACAGGACAAGCACCCCATGACAAAGAATGACCTGACCCCAGATGTCAATAGAGCCTAGACGGAGGAATCCTGGTCTAGAGGGATGCAGAGGGCAGGGACCGCTTCAGGCAGGGCCTCCAGGGCGAGGTGACGGGGTCGCTGAGACGTGCGTTCCAGCACAGGTCTCTGGAGGAGGCGACCAGGAGCACTGACTGTGACGGGCGGGGTGGGGCCTGCAGCCTCACAGACAAGGATGCCAGACGGTTAAACCGTCAAGTGTGGCTCACACCACCCACTCACCTACGGGGCTTGCCCCCCTGCTCCCGGTGCCATTCTGGGGTTGTTCCCTGCAGCAGGGTCGGGGGAGGAGGGGGAAGTCCAGCTGCCTCCACTTTTAAGTCCCCACACTCCAGAGCCCCCACCCCCTTCCCGGGCTCAGAACTGGACGGGCGGAAACACGGAGTGTTACTCCAGGCTGACCACTCCGATGTCCCCCACACCACCTGCAGGCTCACCTCCTCCTCGTCTCCCAAAGAGTCTTCCACGGCCACCCCCGGTCCCCCCAAAGCTCTAGCTGAGAGGGCCGGAGGGAGGTTTCTTTGGAGATGTCCTGCCAGCTTCCCCAGCCCTGGCAGAAGTGGTTTCCCCAGAGAAACAGGGCTCCATAAATAAACACAGCATTCCGTGGGAGGAGGGGTGTGAGGGCGGCCCAGCCAGCCCTGTCCCCGGCCTGGACATGGCCCATGAGCTTTCCCAGCCAGGGCTGGGACCGAGGACCTGCCAGCCTCCTGGGCCCACCGAGCTGCCCCCTCTCCTTCCCTTTCTCCACGCTTCCCAGGAAAGCAGCTGCGGACCCGCTGCCTTGGGAGCCTGGACGAGCGGGAGCTGCCCGGAGCGGCCTGCTTGCTCAACACCACGTGGGCTCTCCAAGGAAGCTTCACGACAGCTGGCAGTCAGCGTAGAGTCGAGTGTTTTTTTTTCTGTACAAGGCTTCCAGAAAGTTCTGAGTCAACAGGCTGCTCCGAGGGAGCCGGGGCAGCAGCAGGCCTCGGAGAGGCAGCCCCACCTGCAGGGGCCCCCGCCGACCCAGACCCGGCAGAGCCAACCCACCCTGAGTGGAAAAGTGGCTCCGAGGCTGTGAGGCCACCTACACCTCACTGCTGGGGAAACTGAGGCCCAAGAGGGGATGAATGACCCAATCACAGCCAGCAAGCTGTGGGCGGCCGAGCGGGGTGGCCCTCCTGACTGCCCCCACCCGTGTGTGGGATTTCTTTCAGGCCATGGATGTGTTCCAGAACAATGGGAAAGTTCCGTGTCCACTCGTCCAAACAGGAAGGCCGAGAGGGCCCCGACACTGGCCGCCGCCCTCCTCCCAGTGCGCGTTCGGGGGCGAGGGGGCACGCCCACGCCCCTCTGCTCCCTTAGCCCAGATTTCTCTTCTGAAACTGAAGCCGGCCCCTGGCCTTGCCAGAGTCCCCCCCAAAATGAGCCGCGTGTCCATATCCTGTCCATGAGGAAAGCTGTCAGGTCCCTACTTATGAAACCCCATTTCACAAAAATGGGCATGGGGGGAAGTTCGCAGGGATGCATTTACTGAATTATTTTCTTAAAAAATGATTATTTGCCCAATATGCCCTGAAAATTTTATGACACATATCCACGATGAAAGTAGGTGATTAGCCATCAATAGGTTCCCTTTCTGCAAACCTAGGACTAGCAAATTTTCATGGGTTGTTATTTCAGACAAACGCTCCACCCACTATAGTCTTTATTCACTGAGAGCTTCGATTTACGGAGCTGAATACCTAAAACCTGGGACTTCTAAAACAAACTATCAACCTCAATGTACACCCTCTGGGTAAAGCGGCCCATAAATACCTGTGCAGTGCCACACACACGACGCAGAACTATTATCTCTCAGAGCCGTGCCGTGTTTCGGCTGCATGTGTGTGTGTGCACCCGCACCTGTCTACACACGGTATAATTCCAGTTGTAGGGTTTTTGTTTTGTTTTTATAAGTCTCTCAGGCAAGCCTCCCACGTGGCTTTGGGAGAGGAAAGAAAACATGTTCTTTGTTCTTTAGCTCCTGCAGCTTAATATGATTCTCATCCCCCCTCCCCCCTTCCCCTGGGAAAAGACTGGGCTCTTAAGTGACCGCTGGCTATTTTCACGACTAACCCAGGCACTCGCTGTTAACCTGCCTTTAGGGTTACCAACAACACGTGGTGCAAGGACGTCTCATCGGCTGCCAGAGCAAATGCCCACTGTGCCAGCTCTCCGGCAGCTTGTGTCCCGGATGAGTGTCACTGTGGGCCCACTGGTGCTGCCTGCCTCAGAAATCCCACACACACGGGGGAGTGTCTACTCTATACCAGGCATGGCCATTGCAGCTACATGGTTCAGGACACAACAACTCCCCCTTCCTACCCCTTATATCTGCAGAAGTAAAGGGTTGCAGGCATGGTACTGGCTCCCTTTGAGGGTGCCTAGCAGAGAAGAAAAGGGAAGGGCCACCAGGCTCCTGGCTACGACGACTACGTGAGCCCAGGACGGGGAGAGAAGGCAGGATGGGGTGGACCTGGGATGAAAGAGATATATAGTGGGGACTGGTGTCTTCTGGTACCAAGGTCATCTGAACCGCAAGACAGACAGGCTCTGGCTGTACTAGGTGAGCTGGGGTGGGGGCCGAGAGATGTTCTTTCGAAAGTAAATTCAGACGCCTGCAAAGCAAAGGTGTAGGGCTGGTGGGAGGCTGGTGGGAAGGACTCTTTCAGAATCTCGGGAGAAGGACGTTGCCTACATTTCAGGTCACCTAGATGGGAGCTTCTCACAGTCAGAAAGACTGGGTGAGCCCTGGGCACGCCCTCACTGGACCCCAGGATCACCAAGCCCTCTACTCTGTGGAGATAATCAAGTCACTCTACTCCTTTCTGGGGACCAAACTCTACGGTTTAAACCATGAGCAGAAAGAATGTGAAGTTCACCAAAACAATATTTAACAGACACACTTCCCCAGGTTTGTGTCTCCCCCGCCTGAAATGATTAGCTACATCGGAGAACTAACTTCACATGCAGTTCTAATCCTGGAAAACTGAAAAAATAAGCAAACAGTGAAGCAGGAGGACAAGCGTGGGGGTCTAGCCCAGGCTCCAGTGCTAGCGCCCTGACCTGGCGCGTGGCCCTCACCTGCTCTGAGCTGGAAGGAGGAGCGGCTTGTGCTGTAGCCATCCCCCCCAGACCCGGGGCCAGGTGGGAGATGAGGCTGCTTGCCCCTCCTGCTCTGGCTACCTTAGGGTGGCAAAAAGGCGTATTATCAAAAGTATAAAGGGCAAGGAGGAGTAAAGGCACTGTATCCTTAAATCCTGCATGTACTTAAGGACACATTCATATCACGGATAACATCTGTTTCGTATCATGGATAACATCTGTTGCTCTGGAGCAAGCGAGCTTTGCGATGGAAGCCCTTGAAGTAGCAGAGGGCACTGGACATTGCGCAACCTGGAGGGAGCCTCCATCTTCTCTCCTGCGAAACCTCCGAGGGCTGGACGGGGCGATCTCAAGGTTGGCCTGAACACTAGCTGACCGACTGTCTGAGACAAGAACCAGTGAAAGGTCGGTAACCACCAAACGACAGGCTGCTCAGTCACGGGATGGAGTTGTGGAAGAGGGTCCTGGCTTCCGGAGCATAGCCCGGATGCCTCGTGCCGTGTTTCTGAAGCCGAATTTCAAATATGTGATCATTCTCGGGCAGCCGAGAGCAACGTTCTTGCGTTAGCTCTCAAGGCAACTTTTTAAAATCTAGAAAGTGCCACAGAAAAATAAACAAGTCTAGAGTGAAAGTGGCATCTCCTTCGCCACCGTAGGATCTCTTGTGTTTAGCATGGTGCCTGCTGCAGAGCAGGTGCTCCATGATTTCCTGTACGAATGAACAGTGTCCAGCACCTGTCACGCCTCTGACACCTCCAAGTGTATAGAGACAGCCCAATACACAGAAAGCATCTGACTGCTCACCTGAATAGCACTGGCTTTTAATCCCTGGCCTTTTCCACAGCCACGAACACACTCCCAGCCACCCACGGTGAGTGCTGGGTTGAGAATCAGCCAGATCCGCCTGTGAAGCCAAGTTCTGCCCCCCCCCTCCCACTATGTTTTCCTCCCCTCTCTGAGTCCCGGTTTCCTCGTCTATTAACCACAAATAATCAGGCCTCTCTTAGGAGAGAAGCGACAGTAAGGACCTCCTGGGGGACTGGGTAGAGCATATAAGTGAGTCCCTCCAGTGCTGAGAATCTGCCTGGCTCTTTGCACGCACGTGGTGAGTGCAGCTAGAGGCACTCGTTGTGCTCAGCATCATTAGTGCTTGGCAGCAGTTAGGGGCTCGTTAAATGTTAATTTTCTTGCTGCCAGACTAGATGCTCCGCGTAAAACCAAGTCGCGATGGTGTTCCGCAGCATCTGAGAAAGGTGACATGCGGCAATAAAAACCCACTTTCCACGTCTGGGGGTGTTCCAGATCATCAGCACCTCTCCTCCACACGCCACTGGGCGGGACAGTTGAGTGCCGCTCATACATCTTATTCGGTGCCTCTTCCAGAGGGTCCTCAGAGCCACAGATGGCGCTGGGTTAAGTTCAGGTCTGGGCTTTGTCACCGATACTTGTTACTCATGGACACTCGGCGAGGCCGACGGGAGCAACTCCCTGCCGGAGCAGCACGGCCTGTCCAGGGCCTCACGGGATAGAGAGAGAGACAGGGACAACGGGCCAGGCACGCACGTGCTTCCCCGCCTTTCCCGGGCTCCTCGCAGGAAGACAGGGTTGTGTGTGCAGAAGTGACACCTTTAAAGAGTGCATTCGTGACCCTTCAGTCTTCCTTTCCCCTGCTCTAGCAGCCAGAAATTGTTTCAAAGGCCATGGCTACCAAAGGCAGGCCTCCTGGATCCTTAAGTCGCAGCCTGGGCGAAGGCTAGCCTGAAGAGCTGTTGTCCCTCAGGGCACTTTGTGAGGATGAGAAATAAACCTCGCTTTGGTAAATCACTAGGATACTGGGGTTCGCTTGTCACTGCATCATAGCTTAGCCTGACCTGACCACTCATATACCTTATTTAGTGCCTGTTCCAGAGGGTTCTTGTGCATTTGTCACGGAATGGCCAGTTATTCTCTATTACTTCTCACACACACACACACACACACACACACACTCCATTGAAATCTCAAGGAGACTGTTTTCCCTACCACACAAGATGGCCCAGCCCTAGCCAGCGTGGCTCCGTGGGCTGGGCATCAGTCTGTGAGCATCCCACACACTGAAAAGTCATCAGCGTGATTCCCAGGTAGGGCACGCGCCTGGGTTGTGGGTTTGGTCCCGGTCGGAGCTCACATGGAAGGTGACCAGATGACGTTTCTCTCTCACGTCACTGTTTCTCCCCCTCTTTCTCCCTCCCACCCCCTCTCAAAAAAAAAAATGGCCCGGAAAGATGATTAAGATTTAGTAAATCTGGCCATCTCTCTTGTGACATGTATTTTTTTTTCTCCTTTTCTCCCAGGGGGGAGGGGGAGATGCGTGACAAACCTGCAAGAGGACAAAACGGCATGAGAAACTTCATGCGTGCCCAGAGACACCTCCTAAGGTGTTTCTCTCTAAGGGAAAGGGAAAAGATGCTCCTGCCACTAACTCTAGTCATGTGGCCTTGCACTTGCAAAACCTTGAACTCCGGAGGGCAATGCTGAGCCAGTGTCTCGGTGCCCCACTGACTTAGGAACTTGACACAGACTCTTGGTGTCCTTTCCCTAGCACTCCAGCACCCAGTGTGGCACGTTCCAGGGCACTGGGCCACGCAGACCTGGCGTTCAACCCTAGCCCGGCCGTCCACTGTGTAACTCAGGCAAGCTGATGGCCTGAGGCCTTCATGTCCTCATATAGAAAACGGGTACAGAAATCTCTCCCAAGCCGGGCGGTTGGGAGAATGAAACAAAACACAACAAGGTAGAGCGTGCAACCTGCTTGTTCAGTGGCCGGCATACAGCAGGCGTTCAGTCCGTTCGTGTCCTTCCTCCCTACCAACTTCAGGGTTCGGTCTAAAGTTCAGGCACAGTCAAAAGTTAGTTTAACATTGGAGGGAGTGGTGAGACCCTGCAAAACACCCGTGATACCGCTCCAGGGGCCGAACAGGAAGGGGAAGTCAAAGGGTAAAGCCAAGGCGGAGGGAGGCAGTGGACCCAGGTTGTACACAGAGGCCAGAGGTCCAGACGATGCAGCAGAGCTGGGCCAGGGAGGCACTCAGTTTGGTGGCTTGGCTAAGAGACTCTGAACCTGGAACAAAGCCAGCCTGGGACCGGAAGTTTCCTTGGCTGCTTCCTGTTACACAAGGGTCCGGTGACTTTTCTCTCAGGTGGCAGCAAGGGCCTGCCACAAGGGGCAGCAGTGGGCAGCAACCCTTACTTCCCTAACTTGTGCTGCTGACCTGGGGCACAGGCTCCGGTGAATGTTCTCATCATTCCTGTAACCAGCCAATCACTTGAGAGACGTTCGTTTCCAGCCCTTGCAGTGGGCCGGCCCTGTGCTGGTGCTGGGAGCATGGAGACAATAAGAGGACAGGCTCTCTTGGGAGGTGGGGGTGTGTGGCACATAGTGTTTCAGGGACGCAGATGTGCAAACAGATGAAAGTGCACGTCCTGAGTTTCTAAGGGCTTATTTCCAGGGCACACCAGCCTCTCAGAGGAGAGGGCGTGTGTCTCTGCAGCAGGAATGAGGAGGTTTGCTCCGTCTGGGAGAGGAGACTTCCCAGAGGGAGGGGCCGACGGCTGGAAAGGAATGGAAGGGAGAGAGGATGGCAGTGGGGCGCGGGAATCCATCCCGTGCGGCCAGAGCGTGGGAATGTGGTGGAGGGGGAAGCGGTCACAGCGCAGCGTGTCTGGTGGCGGAGGCTGGCTCTTGAAGAGCCGCCATGCCGGGGTGAGGGTTTCGGCCCCGATCCCATGGGTTGGGAGTCGCTAAGTGGCAGCCCTCAGAATGGATGGGAGAGCCCATTTATAAACAATAATTGACTTGGGATGCCTTTAGACTGGGCATGGGCTTTTGCCCAGCACTCCCTACCATCCTGCACCTGACCGCTCACTCTTCTGAGCTACATGAAAAGCCCCTTTGGATTTATGCCTTCTGGGCAACCTGGGACCGGGGCGGGGGGGGGGGGGTTTAGGAGAGCGAGGAAACATGGTCAGACTGGGTGTTCTAGGCACACGCGTCAGCGGAGCTGCAGCAGGGAAAGAACGGTGACAGATGCCACAACATGCATTCCTTCTGACAAGACTTCCTCCTTTCCTCGTGCTGAAAGGAAAGGTGCAAAAAAAAAAAATCAGCTCTGGGAGAATGTTCGCTTTCGGGTAGCTGGGCCCAGCATGACTTCCCCCTCCTAGTCCAACACACAGAGATTCTCTCCTTTGTTCAATTCTGCTTATCAATTAAAAAGCATTTATTGAGCAACCACTTGGCCCGAGCTAGGTGTTCAGCCGGCAGAGGGTGGGGGTGGAGATGTGGGGACCAAAGCGTAAAGCCCCCGTTTCCGCAAGCCTGAGATCGCATCATGGCACCGATACACACTCGAGACCCCCGCTGGGCAGTATGCAGAGCAGGCTTCCAGGACACGCGGTGACCCTGCGGCACAGACGGCCTGTGTCTGGGTGTGCCAGCAGGCGAGTGCCGGGCATGGCACACGCTCAGGGCTGGGTGGCACCAGCCGGAGGGTCCTAACACCTGTGGTCCTGTGGTGCTGCGAGCAAGCCGCCTTCCCCTACAGCAGGACCCCCGGGCTTCTGCGATGAAGCAATGTGCCGAATCCATGTGGTCTTTGGCTGGACTGAGCAAGAAAGCGCCATGATTTCTACCTTTTTTCGGGAGCTGACACATATCTTCCATATCCAGAAGCCTCGAAGTTGATTCCTCAAATCTGCCAGGGTCAATCAGTGCACCCTCCCGACCCTGAAAGGCCTGCGGGTGGGCCTGATTCCAACCAAAGGCTCTGACAAGGCCCCTTCTTCCAGCTGAGGGAAACCAGGTGACTGGCCGCTTCAACACGGAGGACCCAAAGCTGCCCTTCCCTGGCTCACCTGGACCCCCAGCGCCTAAATCCCTCAGGTACGACGTTCTCACACCTAGGAACTGACTGCACTCTGGCTCTGGAACCAACACAGCTGAAGTGAAGCCGGTGCTGGACTCTGAGGACGCCCCGTCACTCCCCAAACGGGTTCGGTGTGTGTGGAGACAGCCTGGGGGCCAGTTTCCTTTGTCCCAGTCCTCCTCCTGGTCACTGGGAGGCGGCTCCTTCCGTGGGGTGGGGGATGAGGCTCCTGGTCAAAGATGTCCCTCAAACCAGTGACTCAGAGGAAGCCTCTCAACTGAAATATGTTAATGATGACACAAGAGTGGCAGTGTTTCCAGGGCACTGCCTAGGTGTCAGGAGCTGTGCTAAGTCCTTCACAGGTATTGTCCCCTGTGCTGTGCACAGCCAGTCACCCTAGCAGCAGGCACTCTGCCTGCACAAGTCCAGCCAGGTGGCTTGTGTGGAGGTGTGCCTCTAGGGCAGGGGCAGTGGCTTGGTTGCCTTTGTGTCCTTTCCTCCCCGCCCCCCCACCCCCCAACACAGAGCACAGTGCTTTACAGATTAGGAGCAGGACGATGACAGGTCCAGGACAAGAGCAAGGCAAGCACATGAAATTTAAGGGGGCACTCCCGCCTGGGTGCTGACTCTGTGCTGCATGGGGGCCTGAGAGTGAATGCCACCTTCAGTTTTGCACACTGGGGGCCACTGTTTGCTTCACCCTAGTCTGGGCCCTGGGTCAGACAGGGGTGTGGGGGGATCCTGCTCCTGTTTTTCAGTCCTGTGACAGACCTTCCCCACGCTGTGCCTCAGTTTCCTCACCCGTAAAACTGGGCTTGTGACAAGAAGGAGGGTCGGCGGGAATGGGGAAAAGTCTGAGTCCTCACCCTGCTGGTGCCACAGCTTTGGAGAAGAGTTTGGCGGTTCCCCAAAAAGCCACACGGAGTCACACAGAGTGACCCAGAAATTCCACTCCTAATATCTTCCCAAGAGAAACGAAAACACACATCCACACCGAGACTGTACACAAGTGTTCACCGCGGCTTATTGTAACAGCCAAAACGTGGAAACGTGCCAACTGTCTCCCGGTAAATCGATAAACAAAACGTGTCCCACCCTCAAATTCTCACACTGAAGCCCCAACTCCAGTAGCTCAGAATGTGGCTGTATTTGGAAATAAGTTAAAATAAAGCCATTGGGTGGGCCCTAAACCAACCTGACCGGTGTCTTTACAACAGGAGGAAACTGGGACAAAGGCACCAGGGATGGGTGTACGCAGAGAAAGGACCACGCGAGGACACAGAGAGCCTGGCCGTCTGTGAGCCACGGAGAGAGGCCACACCCCACATCAAACCTGCTGAAACCTCGATCTTGGGCTTCCGGTGTCCAGAACCTCGAGAAAATGAGCGCCTGTTGTTTAAGACACGCAGCCTCTGATGTGTTGTTATAGCTGCCCGAGCAGGCCAACGACTGTGGGATACCCACACAATGAAAAATTATTTAGCCATAAAAATAGTGCAATGTGGATTCACGATGCAAGACAGATGAACGTATGCTCGGTGAAAGGGGCCAGACACGAAAGGCCAGCACAGTAGAAGCAAACCTACACAGAGAGAAAGTAGACCGGTGGTTGCCCAGGGCTGCAGGGCAGGGGCTGAGCGGAGGGGTGGAGAGTGACTCCTAATCACGGGCCCAGATCTGGGGATGATGGAAATGTTCCAAAACTAGATTGTGGCGATAGGCGCACAACTCTGAAAACATACTAAAACTTGACGAATGGTTCACTTGAAATGGGTGAATTTTAAGGTACGTAAATGACACCTTGAGCTGTTTCTTTTTTTTAAAAAATGGGGCCATTGCTCATAGTATGCGAGTGTTGCCTGGCACACGGGTTGTGCCCGACACGTCATAGTTGGTGTTTCTTACTGTGCACAAATAAATATCTGCTGCTCAATTCAAAGTCGCCTGAAGTGCCTCAAAGTTCCTGTATTTTTAGGGGAACTCTGGGGAAACTAACCCTGGCAGTCACTGGTAATTTTGTGTCCCCGAGTGACCTGTCCCCGACCACACAGGACCCCCCATCAGCTGCCTCTGGCCGCAGCCTGCCTGGCGTGGATCAAACCGCTGCAGTCTCGGATTCCACTGCCACGGGTTGGAGTTCTGGCTCTGCCCCCTTCCCGCGGTCTGCTCAGCAGGGCTGCTGCACAATGACCTGGGCCGTGGTGTGAGGGGCGTGGGGCCCGCACACAGTTGGCCTTCATGAAGAATGGGAAAGAAAACCTGCGTGTGAGAAAGGCCAGTGTCGGGCCCTGAAGGCACGCCCATTCTTACTGTTATCCTCAGTTCTGGCAGGTGGCTCTGCCCCCAGTTCTCATGGGTCAAGGGGCAGCCACAGCCCCCTTAAGGGAGCCCCAGGGGCTTGGACAGCAGGAGAGGCAAATGTAGTATAAGACTTCGTCCAGAAACCTTGGACGAAGGACTTCCCTACTTTGTGCTTCTTCACCTGTTGAATGGGAATAGGCATCCCCACGTCTGTCAGGGGCGGCCAAGCTGACCCATACAGAAGCACTCAGCTTTGTGCCTACAAGGTCGCTGAGAACTAGCTATGATGACGGTTGTTGTTGCTGCTAAGTGCCAAGTGACGGTGACCTCCCTGAGGGCAGGGCCGTTGGTTTCTTCCTCTGGCAGGTGCTCAGGGACTGGAAAGAGGAAGAGCAGGGGGAAGGGAAGGCACTGAGGCGGCGCTGGCCGGCCAGGGAAGGCCCCAGGAGGCAGAAGGAACTGAAGCTAGCCTGCACAGGACAGGAAACACAATCCTCTGCCACATGCTCCTGTAACCTGGGGTGAATCCCCTTACCTCTCCGGGCCCCGGCGTCCCCAGACTGGGCCGGGTGACCACTAAAGTTTCTTCCAGCGAGAACATTCCCGGATCCTATTAATGTGCCACGTGGCTATCATTCTCCTTCCCCCTACTGTCCCTCCCCGGGGAGCTCAGAAGACACTGGACTTTGTACCAGGAGACCCACAACCCCACTTCTAGAAATGCTGAAGTCAGGCCGTGCCCACGCTCAGCCCTCAGTCTTTGGAATGTCTGCCACTAACCCGGGGACGGGTCCCAAACCGTCTCCACTGTGGTTCTGTGCGCCCCAGAGCCCTTGCTTTCGGGAACAATGCGAATCCTCCAGCTGTCCCGAGCTGCGTGGCTCTGGGAGAAGCCGCTGTGTGCTCAGGATCCATTTTGTAACACAAAGCTCCCGGGAAGAGAGTCCTGGGCCTTTCTCCCAGCGACAAAACCCTGGCACTCTCTGTCAGCGGAGGTGGGGAGAGGGCCTGTGCTCTCTCCCTCCTGCCCGCAGCCGCCACCAGCCCTTCCCCCAGATCTCTTGGCCCAGGGGCAGTCTCTTTTCCCAGCCTCTAGCTGTTGGTCCGTGTCCCTGCACTCCACTGTGCCACAAAAAAAGCAAACCCCCCCCCCCCCCACCCGTCCCTGCTAGTGCTGACATCCTGGCCTCTCCCTGCTCCCTCTGGGCCACCGCCCACCATCAACAGCTTGGCCATGACATCCAGCTCTGCCCAGGCTGTGGGCAAATATCTTAAAGGAGCTGTTTCCAAAAAGATAAGGGTGCAGTGCGAATGCAAATCATTTCTAGATGTCCTCCTCCACAGGCCAGGGAGACCGCGTGGGGACTCCGGGCACACCCAGGGGCCGGGGGGGAGCCTGAGATGGCTTTGTCCTTACCGCAGTTCAGCTCAGTCTTACATTTGAAGAACAGCAGGAAAGTAATATCAGCTGAAAAGGGTTTTCTGTGTGCTATTTAACTAAATGGCTCTACAGCTGGAGAGGGCCATAGGCAGGCGTGTTATGATTCACGGGCTCCCAATTACAATGATCCTCTGTTATTGTATAAAAACAGCAGCCATTCTCCACCCTTCCAAAGCCTGCTCCCTGCATCCCCTTCCCCCATGGGCGGGCAGGGCTGCCGAGCATCCTGCAAGTTGCACCCGGCTGCTCCCCTGTCTCCAACTTTGCGGCATCCAGCCCACTGGGATTCCTTCTCTGCAGAGCCAAGGAGGGGAGGGTGCAGAGGGTGCAGTGCCCCCTGGAGAGCGCTCTGTTGGAGGCTCGGATAAAGGCGCTGGAACTGTCTTTGGGGCGGGGGCAGGGTGCTAAGGATGACAGGTGCAGATCTGGAATTCTCTCCTGTTTGGACTAAATTCACACACGGGCACGTGCACGCACATACCCCCACGCCTCCTTCGCAGAAAAGCAGTCAGGCTGCCCAGAGGCACGTCCTCCCCATGCTCCCTTCCGGCCGGGGTGGGGCTGGCCTCCGGAAGACTTCAGAAAGGCCTAATGCCGACTAAGAGCTTTGGAATCAGGGTGATCCCGGTTTGAATGCTGGCTCGGCTGCCTTTGCTCGGCGACCTTGAGGACCTACCTGACCTCTCTGAGCTCTGCCTTCCTGTCTTTGAAATGGGGCTGTGTCCCTGCACTGCGTGCACTCCTCACGGTCGGGCTGATGACACAGTGAGACTGTTTGGCCGAGTGCCTGGTACGTACAGACCTCTCCCTGCCTCCCCCTGCCCCTCCCCCCTTAGGTTTTGTTTTTTTTTCCATTTCAGTTACTTGTGGTCAACTGTGGTCTGAAGATATTAAAAAGACAATCCCAGAAATAAACTATTTATAAGTTTCAAATCGTGTCCTGCTTTGCACAGAGGTTTAAATCTCATGCTGTCCAGCTCCGTCCTGCCCTGCATGGGAATCCCCCACTTGTCCAGTGAATTCGTGCTGTCCATGCTCCCCCCCCTTTACTGAGTTATCAGACTGGCCGTCCTGGTCTCCAGTGCTCGTGTTCGAGTCACCCTTGTTTGACTTAATAATGCCATCACATTCACATCACATGTGTTACAGCATATCTGCGATAGCTGTTCTATTTTGTTATGAATTATTGTTGGTCTTTTGCTGTGTCTGATTTATCAATCAGGCTTTCTCATAGGCACGCACATACAGGAAAAAGCAGGATGTACAGGGTTCTGTGCTAGCCGTGGTTCCAGGCACCCACGGGGGGTCTTGGAACGTATTCCCCACAGATTAGGGGAGACTGCTGTGGTAGGCACTCAGCTTTTGGGAGCTGTTGCTGTTCTCAAGATGATGAGCACTGTGTGTCTGGGGTGTGTCTAGGTGTGTAGGGAGCTTTGCATTTATCCCCCCTCACCAGCCAGAGTGGACAAGGCTTGGGGTGTCAAGAGGGCCATGAGGGGCACCAATGTCAGCCCTGCTGAGAAGTGCTTCTTTGGACTCTTTCTGCAACGCTGATTTAACCGACACGTTTGCACAACCCGTGCATGCATGCTTGCTGCCTCCTCCTTAATTTAGACTTCTGGTCCCTCCTCAGTTCTCTCTGCAGATGTTTCTGAGCCCAGCAGCTGCAGCTGCAGGCGCCCAATCAGGCCAAGGAGAACCTGCAGCCCAGGAATTCCACTCACCTCTTCCCCGCCCCTCAGGGCCGCAGGCTCCTGCTCTCTCCCGGTTTGCCCTGGACCCCCAACCGGGAGGATTCTCTCTGTCCCAGAGAAGGAACTGCCTCCATTTGGCCACTCTCGGAGGCCCCAGGGACACATGAATCCACTCCCCACAGTGAACTTGACAGCAAATGGTTCCCAGACTTTTGCTGGTTCCCCCCTGCAAGGTAAACCCCACATGGCTTTCAACCCAGGAATGCACGTCCCACTTTCCCATCCAAAACCAAGCCTCTGCACCCAAGTGAGTGCCTGGGTCACACTCCTGAATATCGACCCCCGACGGATCAATAGCACAAGCTTTTCATTTCCTGCGGATTCTAGCTGTTAAACACTATCGCAGAGAAACACGGTGTAGTAAGATTTAATCTCCAGTAAGTGTTTATGGTAACAGCGGGCTGGAGGCAGAGCAGAGAGAGGGAGAAGTTGTGTGAACTGTGGCTTTTAACGGGTGGGTTACCCACCAGGGCGTAAAGACAGGCGTCAGCCAGACCCGGGCCCTGGTCTCCTCCGCTCGCTTCTCAAGTTCGGGTGGAAACTGACGCGCTGCCGCCAGGACTGCTCTTCTCCCCGGGGCCTGCTACACACACGTGCACACACACACTCACACTACTGCCAGTCAACCCCTCTGAAACGCACGACTACACACGTAAGAACAGGAAACAGACTGTGGGTGGATGTTCTTAAAAGCACAACCCGTTTGAAGCAGGGTGAAGGCCTTCGAGGAGGGTGGGGGAAGGGAATCGGGAGGCGGTCTCCTTGTTCAGTTAAAAATGAAACTACCCTGTCCACACGAAGAACAATGCCCACTTTATTGTCTACCACGGGTGCACGCCACAGCCAAACGCCCTCTCGGAACCGCGCGGATCTGGCCGCGACACAGCACACTGCAGCGCCCGCACGCACGCTGCACCGGGGTCTCCCTGTCACGGTCCCGGAGAGCGCGCGTGTGCGCGGGGAGTGCGGAGGAGAATGGCAATGAGATGGGGACAGTCTGGGTCTCGGCGTCTGTGATACAGTCCATGCGCGTTAACGACAACGAAGTCACGTCCTAGAGGTGACGGCAGTGACCACGATGGCGGCTGTGGGGGTGGCGGCGGTAACAGGTAAGGTTTGTGGAGCACAGTCTGTGAGTTGGGTGTTTGTGGAGCCCTTTTCTGCATTTTTTCTTGAGCTTCACAACAACCCCGCAGGCAGCTAGCCCCTCGCGTGATGTCCATTTTTGAGAGACCAGGACACTGAGGTTTAGAGAGGTAAGTATCAGCCCAGGAAAGCCATAAAGCTGATAAATGGAGCAGGGAATCGGGGATGTGGGTCCCTGCTGGAGGAATCCAGCGTGGGAAACCCCGCGGCAGTGCCTCTGAAGGCCTCTGATGTCATCCCCTGCACCTACAGCAAAGGTGAAGGGTCATGACCGAAGTGGTTCGGCCATGAGTGGTGGAGCTGCAGGTAAGGCCCAGGAGCCTGGGGTGGAGGGATCAGGAGAAAGGCAAGCGTAGTGTTTGGGGAGTAACTGGTACCCCCTTCTACCGGTTTCAGTCCCACTTATTACAAAAGGAGAGCTAGTCACCCCCTGGTAACTGAGGACCAACAACGGGTTAATTTTGGATTCTTATTGATAGGACCTAAGAGAACACCTTCCCCCATCCCTCACTTTCTTATTGTATGCTGGTTTCTTTTTGCCCTCAGGGAAAACTGGTGCCCCAGTCTGCCACTTTCCAGAACTCATTTTATTTCAAGTAAGAACCAAACCAATTTGTTCACACAAGGCAGCGTGCTGTCAGTCTGCCCTTGCTATAACATGTCACCTTCCCTCCTCAGCAACCTGCCATGGCTCCCCAGTGCCCCCGAATCTGATGTCATTTCTTTGACAACTTCCCCGAGCCCTTTCTCCACCTCACAGGATACACACAGCAGTTCCCACGATGCGGTTTTCATTTTGAATACCTTCCTTTCTCTTCTTATCTTGGGCTGCACACACTTCATCTGCCAACTCAACAGCTGTTCCTTCACTATTTGTTCACAGCAGCAAAGTGCCTAACTAAAAATAATCAATGTCCCCTCCCTGGTCGGCTTGGGAGGCAATGAGCTGAGCTGTGGTCAATGAGCTGAGGACAGAAATCCCTCAGAAACGCGTTCCTTCCTAGAGGGAACAGTGAAGCCATGCCAGGTAAACACTCTTTGTGCCTCCCTCATCCTACTTTCTCTTTCCTGGAATGCAGATGTGCGGCCTGGAGATGCAGCAGCCACCTTCCCACCAGGAGACCATAGACCTGGGGCCGATGGTCCATACCCTAAGGATGGCGGAGGAGAAAGGCAGAGTCTAGGTTCCCACTGGTACAGCGCAGGCATTGTCCCACACGCCCTTCTGGTCTGACACAAATGAGCCCCCACCTGGCGAAGTCACCGGTATCAGGGTTTCTCTTGCTAGCAGCTGAATGCAGTGATGTCTGATACAGCTCCAGACTTTATTCCTCCTCATTCGTGGGTCAGTTTGGATGCTACCCACCCTAGGATACCACCCTCCACGGCTCTTTCCCTCAGAGACGAACAATCGCGCCCTTTACTGTGCTCCCCCGCAGTCGCTTTTCTCAGCTGCAGCACCTGCCTAACCCTGCTCCATGCAGCCTAATGCGTGTCTGTCTCCCTGCCAGTCTGCTGGAGTTCCTGAAGGGAAAGGGGGCCCCCGTCTCACCAGCACTCCCATAGTGTCTGGAGCCGCGCTCTGCGCTGGAGCGTGGAGCACTCTGCTTCCTAGCTGTTTGGTCTCGGGCCCTAGGTTAGAGACCCTCTCTGTGTCTGGGCCTCCTCATCTACGGAAAGGACACAATGAGCGTACTTAGCTCACAGAATTGTCGCCTAGATGAAAGAGTTTCGTCATCCTTAGACTGGCTCCTGGCATACAGAAGTGCTTGAGGACTGCAGGCTCTCACTAATGTGATGGAGATTGTAGCTGCTGAAGGGACAAAGGAATCAACACTTAGTTGCTAACTACATGAAGAAAGGAAGGAATTGCAGGAAGATCCCTGTGAGTTCAGACCACAGGGCAGAGGTCACTGCCCTCTCTCTCCTGCCTGTGCCTAACCCTCTCCTTTTCATTCCGGCTAGGTCTTCCCATATCCAGGGAGCTGCTGTAATGGAGGGTTTAACGCTAAAAAGCAAGGCCAGGCTTCGAGCACTGACTTCGCTTTTTGCTGTGCAGCGCCGGGCAACTTTCTTCACCTCTTTGAGCCTCCATTTCTCCAGCGGTAAAGTGAGGACAACGGTACTAATCTCGCAGGGTTATGGTGAGAAAGGGATGACAAAGCATGCAAAATACATAGCGTTGTGCCTGGCGTGCTGAACCTGTAAGTGCTGGCAACTGTCATCAAACACTGTCATAGTTTTTCTTGTCAAATGTGCGGCATCCCACCGAACCACGTGGCCCTGACGTGAATGAGACACTTGGGGTAGAGTCACCTTTCAGCCCTATGGGGCCTGTCAAGATAGACTGCATTTGTGTCAGGGAGCATACCCTTCTTGAGTGCCACCAAACAGCTACATCATTTTAGTCTTTTCCTTTACGTGGGTGTTACTTAACATACAGCAGGTGCTTGAATGATGTCATTTCATTGTAACATTGGTGAGGGGAAAAGAAAAATCGATTCCCAGCCCGGGCCACAGTCTGTGTGGAGTCTGCATGCTCTCCCCATGTCTGTTGGGGTTTCTCCCACACCCCAAAGACGAGCATGTGAGCTGAATTGGTGGGTCCACTTTGTACCAGTCTGAGGGAGTGCAGGGGGACCCCAGGACGAAGGGATGACTTCGAGCCTTGTGCCCTGAGCTGCCGGGACAGGCTACGGCCCCCCCCCCCCCCCCCCCGTGACTCTGAACTGGAATAAGTGAGTTGAAAAACAATGATCTTACTTATTTTTTATTAGTCTTCCTTAAAGGAACGTAAAGCTCCCACTTATTTCACTGTTTAATGCTAGAAGTGTTTGGGGGCCTTTATTTAGAAATCTGGTGAGGTTTTTGTGATTAGCAATAGGCTGTCGGCACTTAACTCTTGCTTATGTCAATTAGCCCAGGGTCAAATTGGTTTCCTTATGAGTCGTTTCAATTAAAGTTCACAGTTTCCGAACTGCTGACAAGGTCAAGGGAAAACTCACTGTGTGTGATTTACCTTAAAACCTCGGCCGCCGAATTTTCCCCTTAAGAGCAAGCTGTTAACTTCACGTGGATCCTTAGTTGACATCGAACTTGGCCATAAGATACCGTGCCCAAGAGAACAATCCAGGAGCAGAGCTTTTAAACAGCCACGGTATTCCCACAGTTCACGGGTCTAGTTATTGTCAGTGACACATTTCAATCTTGCTTGTAGAATTTGCCCCTTTTGGCCTTAAAAGAAGACGTGTCTACCGCGCTATAGAACTTTCCCTTTAAACTTAAATCAAGCTTTTATGTTAGACCCGTTCACGCACTTGACAGCTCCATTAATTTATTTTCACTATAAAACATGCCATTTTACAAGCTATTTATTCCACTTGGTTGTCATCCAAATGCTTTTTGACATTACTGCCCTGGGACTGAACTGTTTAAACTCAGAGCCCTCGCAGATAGAAAGTCAGTCACTGTTTGAAACCTTGAAGAGCTCTCAGGACCTCGCCCCCGTCGCTTCAACAGGCATTAACGTCTGCTCTCTATAAAGCCGTGAGAGTGTAGGTGTGTGTCTACCTGTGTGTGTTTTCAGAGGGTAATTGTGGGCGGTCTGAGTGAACCAAGGGGTGAAGGAGAGGGACTGTTGCCCCCCAAATCCTGCCCAACAGGGCCTGACTCAGACCTGGGAGATGCTAACTTGGGTAGAGAAGGGGATCAGAGAGGAGGTGGGGGAAGAACTCTCAGGCCTGAAAAGACTTAGTTGTCCTGGGGCCCAAACTCAGCAGCGACTCTTTCAAATGGGAGGGGTCCAGAGAAAGTCACGATTTCCTTCCCTCCCTCCCTCCCTCCTCCACACCTCCGGACAAACAAAAGGCCAGCGTGAAACAGCTGAAGGCAGAGACCCCCACTGGCTTGGCAGCCCATCCATCAGGTGGAAGCCTGAGCAAATCACAACTTGGCTTCCCCCAACTTTTCTCCCCAGACTAACAAACCACCCTCCTCGCTCCTCCTCTGCCTCCAAGCACTGCACAACTACGAGGCCAAGGAAACCGTTCTATGATGCTCGCTGGTTTCCAACTTTCCGCTCATCTCCGTCTCCGCAGCCTCCTGCACAGCGGCTGGGGAAAGGGCAAGTTTGCAAAGGCGAGTCTATCAAGTCCTGGGGAAGCCACAAAGAAGCTGCCACACCAACAAAGATTAACCTCTCGTGGGGCAGACGCAGAGCGCCAGCTGCCGTTCCGGGGACGAACGTGGGCTGGGGCTGGCAGAGGCGAGCTGCGGGCGTGGGTCAGCCTGCGGCGGACGGTCAGGCTGGGAACCCCGCGGTCCCCCACAGCCTCTACCCACGCGGGTGCCCCAGCACCTGAGCGGGGCGTGGGGACAGCGCCGCGCTCTGGCCCTGCCCGCGGCAGGTAGCTCCGGCGCCCGCCCGCGCCGCGCGCCCGCAGCTTGCAGCCACCAGGAGAGACGAGAGAAGAGGAGAGGCAGCCTCAACCCACGGCGTCATGCTTCCTGCCACCACATTACGGCGAATCGTCACCAGGCGAGGGGAGAAGAGGGGAGAGCGGGGGGAGGGAGGGGAGCGACACACGCAGCCCCCCGCCTGCCCAAACCCGCCGAGACGGGGCCACGTCCCGCTGGAGTCCCCGCGGGACCTGCCCCGTTTGCACAAAGCGCCGCGGCTGGGCCAAGAAGGGAGGGAGCCGGCCACGAAATAAATAAATAAAAACAGAGTCGGGTCTACGTAACGCCCTGTCGAAAGCGGACGCCATATTTTTTTGTGGCTTATGTCGACATAGGGAAACGTAGACATGTTTTTCCTCCTCCTCCTCCTCTCGGGCTGGCTCCCATTTATCCAAACTTGTAATCAAAACTCTTTAAAAAAATCTCTCCCCCACCCCGGATCTTCTGATTTCCTCCCACCCGCAAAAAGAGCCCGCACCCCCCCTTCCCGCACCCCCCCTTCCGATCACAGACCCGGCCAAGTCCCATTAACAACACATTTTCGGGAGCCGCGGCGGCGACGGTGGCGGTGGGAAAGTTGGGCTGGAGTGGCCGACGCCGGGCGTGCGGGGCTCGGGGCTGGCGGCGCGGGGCGGGGGCTGCAGGGCGCCGAGGCGAAGTTTCTTACCTGCGCCGGGGTTGGGAACGCGGGGACCCGGGCTGGGAACGCGGAGACGCGGCACGGGCGTTCCAAAATGGAACTCTGCTGGCTGCCCCCACCCACTCCCCACTCTCCACCGGGCGCCCGGCGCGGGCTCCGTGGGAAAGAGGGGGAAAGCCAGCCCGCCGGACAGACAGACAGAAAAAGCCCTCGTACGGAGAACAGTGGTCAAAATTTTAAAAAGAAAAAAAAAAAAAAGAAGGCAAAAAAAAAAGGGGAAAAAAATGTCTCGATCAGTGGGGAATCTACGCCAAAACCCACATGATCTGTAACGTCAGCATGCGTATTTGCATACGATACCACCACCCGAGCTGCCACCCGGGCTCGGGTTCCGCAGAAAGTTACAAAGTGAAATTCAGCCCCCTCCCGAGACGCCGGCGAAATGTCATTTTCAGGCGGAAGCTGGGGTCTGGGGGACGCTAGACCTAAAGGCGCTGGTTCCTAGCCAAGGTGGGGGGCGGGGGGCAGTAAATTAACTTAAAAGTCCGAGCCCAGTAACGGAGTCGATGGAATTTCTGCGAGGGGAGGAGGGGGAGGTGCGAGCGAGATCATTGAATATTAAGCAGGACCTGGCGCAGCGGCCGAACCCTCTCGGTGCAATACCCATTTTCTTTATGAAAAGTTCAAGGTGTCACTGATGAGCTCGACAAACTGTTGATCCTGACCACGTGGAGTGGCGGACCGAGGGACCGCGGGGCGCGGCCGCTCGCCCTGCGCTGCGGCACTCGGAGATCCCGGGACCCCGCGCCTCTTCCGCAGCGCTAGGGGCAGCGCGCGGGTGGGGCCGCGGAGCGCGGAGGGCACTGCCTGCGCCTTCTCTCGTCTTTGGGCTCGGGGAAATAATAACAACCACTAAAAAAAAAAAATGTTTTTAAAGCGAGAAACATTTTCCTCCTGGAATAGCAATGAGAGGGCTTGGGGTAAGGAGGCTAAGAAAAAAAAAAAAAAAAAGCTCCCAGTTATATAACGACTTAAAATTAGGTGACTTTTGCTGGGGAGATTCCGAGATTTCCTCTTGCGCTAGGTCGGAGGTTGGTAAAAGATTCTCAAACTTTTTTCCATAAGAGCCAATAAACAAACAGGCGCCCCGGGTGCTGACTTCAACTCTTGGAGGGCTGGCGTTTGCTGGGATTCTGACTCTGAGAAATGCACACCCCTGCGGCGCTGGCGGTGAAGTCCCTCGGAAACGAGGCGGTTCCCTTTCAGACTTAGGACTCCTCCGGCTTTCCCGGCGGGAGAACATCTCTTACCGTCGCCGCCCCCTGGCTCCTCTCGGGCATTTTAGAGCACTGCCGGGCTGGGATCAAGCTGCCCATCGCCCGCGGCCTCGGGAACTTGAATTTGCATTTTGGGCGCGGCGCTCCTGCCACAGTGCTGGGTTAAGGACCTCTAAGGGATTCGGGATCCCGGGGACGCTTTCGGATTGAATCTTGCGGGGCAACCTGTCGGCGCTGCCCGGATGGACCGGTTTTCCCTCCGTGGGCATCTCGATGCTTCGGCACCTCCCGGGCGAGAGCTGAGAGCGAGCTCGCAGTCGCCAAGCCTAGGGCGAGGGGAGACTGGCCGGGGTCTGCTTTTGACGCTCGGAGCGCAGAGAGAAAACAAAAGAAACCTGGAACCCGGAGGCTTTGCGGCGTCTCTGCTTGCCCGCCCTGAGGAGGAGCCGGCGCGGAGCGTCGGAGCTTCTTGGCCAGCCTCTGCTCCGGGGAATTAGAACGAACTCTAGCGGCGGTTTGCGACTCAGCTCTGGGCGCGAGGGCAGCAACAGGTGGCTGTGTGTGGCGGAGTGGTGGGAGGCGAGGACCGCGACTGGGGTGGGGACAGCTGGCTTTGGGAGCTGACTGCGTGGCCAGCGCGCTGGGTTACTTTTTGGCTTTTTTTATTTTCGTTTCCTAGGATGAAAGAAGAAAGTAGCTAAAAGGTTTTTGTTTTTGTTTTTCCCTCTAGGATCTCCCCTAGGGCCCATTTTCTCGAACATAACCCCTTGGGTCCCCAGGAGATTTTTACAATCAAAATACAATTGGCTCATATGCAAAACTATCTTATTGGCCTGCACCTGCTTGCTCAGTTGTTGCTGATGCAGAATCTGTCCCCCTCCCCCCCACAACGCATAAAGCAAGGACCTGGACTCGCAGGGGGTCTCTTGCGTGGCACTAGCATACCTGAGGCGAACGCCCAGGTTTAAAGGATCCTGGTGAGCACTTCCTCGATGACTGTATTCCAGATGGCTTCGCTTCACATCTTTCTTAAACGTATTTGATACCGCTTGTTTACGAGCCTCATCTACGTGCCATCAACATCAGAATTGAGCGATGCTGGCTCCCTCCTCCCCCTTCCTTCAAGGGCCTGCCAGGAGAGTAAAAGGAAAAAAAAAGATTGCCCCCATCTTTAATTTTTTTTTATTTTATTTTGCTCACTCTTGAAGTGTTCCATGTCTCACTCTTACCCTTTTACTTTCGATCCAGCTCATTGCACCAGTTTCCTGGTCCTTTTAAAATAAGTGTAGTTCTCAGTTTATGTCCATGGAAACGCTGGTCCCTCCAGGAAGCGATTCCCATTTTGAGGCCGCATCCCCTTTTGTGGTCAGTCACTTAGGAGGGTGTCCTGTAAGCCAAGGTTCCTTCACCCCACCCCATGAGCGCCTGCTTCTGGCTGGATAAGAGATTGATACATAGGGTGGGAAGGGTCCGGGTGCAGCGAAGCAGGCTAACCCCTCTGGATTTTCTCCAGGCTTCCCATGTCTTCTGGGTATCTGGATCTCATGGACGTCGTCGGGGTTTCTGATGGGCAGCGGTGTCATTAAATTGGTCAAAGTTTATATGGACTGAACTTTCATCATATAAACAAGCAGCAGGATGTAAAAGGAGGGTGACTTTTATGTGAAGTGCCTTGATTCCAGTTTGCTTCTTGTGTAGGCGGAGTAGGCAGGCCCTTCTTATCTGATATGATTCAAGAGCTTTGGAATCAATCATTATAAGAGTAATGTTTATGGAGTGCTTTCTATGCATGTGCTGGTTGCTACTTAATCTTTTCAACAGTCCTATGAGTCAGTGATTCTTAAAGGGTGTTTATGGTTTGTTTTTGGTCTCAGGTCTCCTTTAAGCTCTAATGTTATTGAGGACCCCAAATAACTTTTGTTTCTGTGAGAGAAATATGTAGATATATGTATATAAGAAATATAAATATGTACTAATTAGCTATATTAGATATTAAATTGGAGAAAAACTGAAACATAGGAATTTACAAACACATGTTCCATTCGCCATTAGAACAGTGGCACCACCATTACACGCCACGTGGCCTGTGGGAAACGGTCGTGTAGTCGCGAGAGGATGAGAGTGGAAAGGCCGGTAACATTGTAGCACCCTGATGAAAATAGTTTTGTTTCTGTTTTTGACATTCAGGACTCACTGGAAGAGTCTTGGGGCTTTCCAGGGTGCCAGGTCACATTTTGAAAAACCAGTCTCTATATCTGCTATATTATTAGACCCATTCTGCAGGCAAGGGAACCAAGGCTCAGAGAAACATAGTCACGTGCTCAAGGCAAGTGGAGGAAACCCGGTCCACTGGAGCCCAGGGTCGGAGTTCTTACTGATTGTGAATTCCACCTTTTGCTGACAACCCGAGCTCTGGCCTAGAGCAGCCTCAGGTGCTTCCTGAGACTATTTTCATTAACAGTGATCATGTTTCGAGGCTCTACCAGGTACTGGGCACAGTGCCAGCCCCTCAGATGTGCTACCTGGTGAAATCCTTGAACTGCTTACCCTCTGGCCTTGTTTCTACCCATTTTCCAGATGACTGCAGTTCATTGATGTGAAGAAACTTCTCCGAAGTCACTCAGCCAAAAACTAGTAGAACCTGGTTTCAAATCTTTGTTTGGTGACTTCAGAACCAGCAAAGGCCAAGAGTCCATTACGGTGCTTTACAGAGGCCTGGGAAGGAGAGAGCAGCTTCTGTGTATAATTTGGTGAGAATGGGGCCTAGCTAGGAAGTCTTGAAAAGCTAGAAATGGCAGGAGCAGAAGAAATGAAAACAAAAACAGAAGCAGCATCACCATGGAGGAGCCCCTCGTGTAGTGGCTGTAAACTGAAAGCAGTCATGGCAGGCACAGCACCGATTTGGAAGTGACATTCAAATTGCAGGGTCCCCCCTTCCACCTGTCCGATACTGGCACGTGCATCCTAGCTAAGAACTTTTTAAATGAATGAAAAAAAAAAAAAAGAAGAAGAAGAGAAACCACAACATACAGAGAAACAATCAAGAAAAGGAAACCAGTTACCAGCAGTCCAACCAGCTACTGGTGATAATTTTGGTATATATCCTCCCACGTGTTCATTTATTTAATTTTCCCATCACAAGGCTCAAGAGAAGTGACAACTATTAAATAATCGATTTGCAAACTGTGGCATGGACCAGACACTGCCAATAACAAGGTGAGACAGAGTGTGACCTTTGGGCACACTCAGATGTCTGTACCAAATACCCACGAGTGGGAGGGTTAGAAGGAAACACGCTAGACATGCTGTTTCCTTCCAGGTCTGTGCCTCCCCGCCCTGTGGTCTGATATAAATGTCTCACGCCTTGAGATGAAGTCCCTTGGCATTGGTAGGGGCAGAGCTAGGACTTGATGCTTTTAAATTTATAGCAGGAGCTTGACTTAGCAGCAGCTGGAAGTGACTTGGAGTGCAGAACTGAACATTTACAGAATGGGGAAAGCTCAGAGTTTAGTACTTATTTGATTTCCTGCTCTTGTCTGACCCTTGCATCATCCCTGAAAGGGAAACAAAGTGGGTACTATCATTCCCCTTGTACAAAGGAGGTGTGTGAAGCTTGTAAAGGTTCTAGTAAGAACTTCAGTTTCACAGGCTACATTCGGATCCCACGTCTTGTAACGTCAAGGCCAGTGCTATTTTTATGCCCATTTTTCACCACTTGCTATTATACCAAAAGGGGACGGAACATGCTCACTCTTACACACTGAACCTCCTTTTTACAGAACCCTGGAGAATGATCGTCCAACAAAGTCTTTTTTACAATCGTAAACTGTAAACATATCTTAATGTATTTGCTTGTCTCCCCACTGTTATACAAGGTTCCTGCGGGCAGGCACTTTGTGTGGTTTACTGCTCTACGCCCAGGCTGAAACCTGCCTGGTGGGTCACAGGTGCACACTAAGTGATTGCTGAATGAATGAGACTGAGTGAATGAATGAAGTGCCTTTCTTGTTAGGGCTCTTCCAGTAAGAGGGCGGTAATGCTGTTCAAGTGTATATACATCTTCTATTTCCCTAGAACAATTTTAGCTTACAGCCACATTTCCCGGGGTCAAGGATTTTGTATTTAAGGAACAAGGACTCATGTTTGGTGAGGAAATGTGCAGGCAGTCAGCCTTGCCTGCATTCCCAGCATGAGAAGCAAGAGCATTACGTTGGTCCTTAGGCACCTGTTACTCCAAGTAGCTCATTTACAGACGGGGAAACTGAGGTTCTCAGTGTGTGGCAGTGCCAACACTCCAACCCGAGTCTCCCAACATCTGGCTTAGATGAATTCCCCTGCAGATTTGCTTATCAATGACAAAGACTCAAGCCTGTCGGAGAGAAACAGAGAGTGCCTTCAATCATTGCACGGAAGACCTGAGAAGGGTCTGTCCAGCCAAGTATTGTGAGAAAGGGACAGGATGCTCCTGTTACAAAGGTGTGATGGGAGATGAATGGCAAGACATGGTCATATGGACCCACAAATCTGCCTTTAAAGCAGGATGATAATGTCTGTTGGCTCCCTTCAGAAGATTTTGTGAGCCCTAATATGCACATAAGGAATGTGCCTCCTTATTCTTTATAATGAGCTTATATATATGAGGTCTATCCAGAAGGTATCCAGCCATGTAATATGAAAAATAGAATCATTTATTGAAGAAGATACAAGATACAAGAAACATTGTACATAGGACAATGACACCTCAGTCCCCTTCATATTAGGCACCCTGGGACCTCACACAGTTTTCCCAGTCACCATCAGCTGCCCCATTGTATTTTCCTAAATCTCAGCAACAGTCTGAAATCTCTTCTCTTTCAAGGGTGATTTTAGTTTTGGGAAAAGCCAGAAGTCGCAGGGCACCAAATCTGGGCTGTCGTGGGGCTGAGTCACCTGAGAGATTTGGTGTTTCGCCAAAAAACTCTGCAGGAGACATGATGTGTGAGTGGGTGCGTTGTTGTAATAAAGCTGCCAATCAGCAGTTTCCCATGGCTGCGGCCTTCTGGATCATCTGAATAGTTTCCAGGGAGGAATGTTCGAGCTTGACACAAAATCTGATGCAGATTCATTGCTGTGCTCACTCGGGCATTTTGAATGTGACGGCCACACAGTACACATGCTCACTCGATAGCTTCTACCACCCCCACTGACTAGTGCAGTGAAGTCATCATTGTTCACACATGTGCGTTCCAGGCCACTCTCCTTGGCTGCCAGGTTACCTCAACGTCATGCAAACTGTTCTTATCATATTAACAATGACTGGACTTTTCCCAGATAGACCTCGTATGTGCCATGATGTATACATTAATCCAGTTAGTCATTCGGAAGCTGTAGCAGAGAGGCACTGGAGTTTGAATTCCAGCTCTTTTTTTTTTTTTTAAGATTTTATTTAATTATTTTTAGAGAGGGAAGGGAAAGAGAGAGAGAGAGAAACATCAATGTGTGGTTGCTGGGGGTTATGGCCTGCAACCCAGGCATGTACCCTGGCTGGGAATCGAACCTGGGACACTTTGGTTCCCAGCCCACGCTCAATCCACTGAGCTACGCCAGCCAGGGCATCCAGCTCTTGCACTCACTTCACTTCTCCAAACTCGACTGTCCTGATCTCTGAATACTAAATGGGTGTAACGTAATACCTGTCTCCCAGGGATGTTGAGTTGATTCATGTAAAGCCCTGAGCTTTGTTCTTGACCCACTGGGAGTGCTCAGTAAATGCCACCTACTATTATCACTTATTATGTGAAAATGATACATATTCATGTTGACAATTCTAAAAATTTATATACGTAAAATATATTGCCCTGGCTGGTGTAACTCAGTGGATTGAGCACGGGCTGCGAACCAAAGTGTTGCAGGTTCGATTCCCAGTCAGGGTACATGCCTGGGTTGCAGGCCATGACCCCCAGCAACTGGACATTGATGTTTCTCTCTCTCTCTTTCTCCCTCCCTTCCCTCTCTAAAAATAAAAGTAAATAAAATATTTAAATAAATATATATATATCTATTGAGGGAATACATAAGCAAAAATAAAATATATAAGATAGGTAGAAAGCACTCAGTTTTACTCACCCCCCCCAAAAAAAATCACTGTGAATGTTCTGCTGTACATGTAAGTGTGTCCATATTAAATTAAAACAATTGTCCACTTTTTCCCACACATTGTTCTAGGGCCCGGGACACAGAGCTTATGTCCGATCTAGATAATAAGTAAACACACACACAGATTGTGCTCTGTCATTTCCCTGTTTCCAATCTTTCGTCACTTCCCGTTTCTTTAGGGTGGCACGGGTCGTTTTGCACAAACAGGTTCCAGCCAACTCCTCCAGCCTCTTCTGACCTTGTCCTCTGTATTCCAGTAGCCCTGCATTACCTGTCACTCCCTCAATTTGCTATGGTCCTTGTTTGTAAACGATGTACCCTGTACATCCCTCCTTCCTCTGTGCTTCAGGACTCGGATCAAATGCCCTTTCCTCTGGGGAGCCTCCCTCCGCTCTTTCCAAGAGAGTTAATCCCTCCTCCTCTGAAGTCCTACAGAGTATTGCTCGATCCCTGAATGAGCAGTTACTGCCCTGCAATCCAGTCACTCCCTTCGATTTCTCGCATCCACTTGACTGAAGGTCTTTGTTGATGGGTATCTTGCTTGTCATCTCTGTGTCCCCATTCCTCCCCTAATATGAATATGGGGTAGGGAGAATTCTAAGGTGGCCCCCAAGATTCCAGCACCTGGTTATTCAAACACTGTCTGAGGTACTGCTGTAAAAGTATTTTGCCCATGTAAAGTCTCAAATCAGCGGATCTTAAAATCTGGAGATCATGAAGATTATCTAGATATGCCTGATCTCATTGTATAAGCCCTTGATAAGTAGGAAAATGTCTTTGGATGGTTGAAAAAGGAGTCAGAGACATTTAGAAAGTGAGAAAGATTTTGCCCTGGCTGGCATAGGTCAGTGGATTGAGTGAGGGCTGTGAACCAAAGTGTTGCAGGTTCGATTCCCAGTCAGGGCACATGCCTGGGTTGCAGGCCATGACCCCCAGCAACCGCACATTGAAGTTTCTCTCTCTCTTTCTCTCTCCTGTCCCTCTCTAAAAATAAATAAATAAATAAATAAATAAATAAATAAATAAATAAAAATCTTAAAAAAAAAAGAAGGTGAGAAAGATTGTACACAAAGGAGGTTCTCTGTTGCTGAGATGGAGGGTTCACGTGGCCGGGACCTGAGAGCCGGCTCTAGAAGCTGAGAGCAGTTCCTGGTGGACGGACAGTTGACAAGACAGCGGGGACCACTGCTGTACAACCATAAGGAACTGAATCCTGCCAGTAACCACAGAGCTCGGAGGAATACCCTGCCACCCAGACCTGGACAGCACTCCCGGCTGACAGCTTGATTTCGCCCAGTGAGCAGAAAATCCAGTTGCACCATGCCCAGACTTCCAGTCTACAAACTGTGCAGTAAGGAACTGGTGTTGTGTTATGATGCTCAGTTTATGGTAATTTCTTACACAGCTGTAGAAGGCTGACAAAATATAGATGGTGAGTCAATGTTTGCTAAAGGAATGGATGAAAGAATGGAAACATGCATAATTCGGTAGTTATAAATGATAATTGAGGGGAATGCCTTTCATAGTTTCCATGAAAAGGTGTTTTCTGGAAAGATGCTTCTGCCTCTCTCTGCCTCTGGAAATGTTTGGCTCGACTGCATCCTCCCCCTTGGGGGCACTTCTCCTAGGATTCCAACTGCCCTTTGTTCTGGTCTTTGCACCCCAACTACCACTGCCTTCACTTGAGCATGTCAGCCTCATTCCAGGCTCAGGCTGCTGTAGCCTGCTCTGGCTGTCATAACAAAATACCACAGACTGGATGTCTTAAACAACAGACATTTATTTCTTACAGTGCTAGGGGCTTGGAGATCCAAAATCAAGGTGCTAGCAAGGTAGGGCATATTCTAAAAACTCTTCCTTTGGCTCGTAGACACTGTGTGCATACCTGACCTCTTCTTTGTGTACACATGGTTTGGGGAGCATCATCTCGTCCTCTTTCTCTACAAGGGCACTAATTGCGTCCTGAGGGACCTACCCTGATGACTATATCTAAACCTAATTACTTCTGAAAGGCCCTATCACCAAATATTATCACATTGGGGGTTAGGGGTTTAACATGTGAGTTTGGGGGGACATGTTCAGTCCATAACACAGACCTACGACCCCTCCTTCAGGCTGACTTCTACCATCTTTGGGCCCATAGGTACTTTTTATTTGCCTACTTGCTCTCAGCCCAGGTGGAGAAAATGGGAACTGTTTATTGAGGGCTGGGTGGTGGTCCCTTGGAGGCTCCAACGAAACACAGGCTTTCATGAGATTTGTACCTGCTGTGGCAAGCGGACACGGCAATAGTAACCATTTCAGTGAGTGAGCGTGGGACTGCCCTGAGTGCCAAGCGTGGTACTGTCGGCAGAATAGTTGCTCCCCCCCCAAAGCTGTCCACATCCTAATCCTCAGAAAGTGTGTGCGTGCTGACTAACATGGCAAAGAGATTTTGTGACATGAAAGAGGATCTTGAGATGCGGAGATTATCTGGAATATCTGAGTGGAGCTAATGCAGTCGCAAGGGTCTTTATAAAAGGGACGCAAAGGGTCAGAGTCAGAGAAGGAGATGTGACAAGCAAGAGGTCGGAGCGATGTGGCCACAAGCCAAGGGACACAGGCAGCCGCTGGAAAAAGTCAAGAAGGTGGATTCTGTCCCGGAGCCCCCACATGGAACGCAGCCCTGCTAACACCTCAATTTCAGCTCTCTGAGCTCCCTTGCAGACTTCTGACCTACAGACGTAAGATAATACACTTTGTATTAAGTGTTACAGCAGCCACAGGAAATGAACACAGATGGTGTGGGTGTGCCGCGCTGGATGCAAGAGGTCTTGCAGGTGGGGCTGAAGGATGTCTCAGCAGCAGCTGCTGTGAACCCATGACTGAGGGATGATGGGATCATGGATCCTCAGAAGAGGGCAGTGTGGACAGATGACCCTGAAGATAAGAGGGTGCTTCTCCCTTTCTCTCCCTCCTACATGGATATCAGGCTCTATACACATCGTTCAAAACCTGGGCCAGCCCTCCAGGAAGAGGAGCAAGGGATGGGAGACCAATTGCCTGAGATTATTGCTACCGCATGGGCTGAATGGGAGGGAGCTCACAGTACAGACGGAGCTGCATCACAGAAATGGAAGAAAGTTGTCAGTCTTTCACACCTGAGTTGAGGTTTCTGATTTATAACCAACACGCTCTTTGCAGAACGATACTTCCCAGGGTGGCGTGTGTGGCTACGCAGTGGTCGTGTGGACGCACAGACACCAGGACCCAGATTGGTCTGTGGTCTTTCAAGATCGATTGAAGGTGGAAAATTAGAATATCGTGTTGTTTTTTAAAATTATAACATATTTTGAATTACTTTAAGATTCCCCCGAAGTTGCAAAAATAATATAAAAAGATCACGTGTGCCCTTCCCCCCACCTTCCTCCAGGGAGAATAGCTTACATAACCCTAGAACATTTTTTTTTAAATGAGGAAGTTCACGTTGGTACAACGTTAGTTAGTTAGTACAAAGCCTCATTAGGATTTCACCAGGTTAAATTAAACAAGTTTGTTTTTAGTTCTATGAAGCTGAAGTTTTTTTTAATGATGTAGTTACTTTATAAAATGAAGATTCTTATTCTGAGATCATTGTAGATTCACACACAGAAGTTCCCCCAGCTTTCCCCTTTACATCCTGACTCTGGCCTCCTCCCCCTCACCCCTTCCTAACCCCCATCAACCATTCACCTGTCCCCAGTTCCTACGGTTTTGCATTTCAAGAATCTTATATAACCAGAATCCTGCACTACGTGACGTTTTAGGCTCGGTGTTCTCCACTCAGAAAGATCCTCTGGAGACTCACCCAGGTGGCTGCTCCTGTCAAAAGTTTGTTTTTGTTCCCGAGTGGTGTCCCTCCATGTGGATGTGCTCGCCTGTTCCATCATTTCCCTGGTGAAGGGCATCTGGGTCTTCCCCGGTTTCCGGCTGTTGTGAGCAAAGATGTTGGTGTACAGGTCTAGGTGTGAACCTAAGACTTTTCTGTAACTGGGATAAATGCCCAGGAGTGTGCTCACTGGGTCATAGGATCAGTGCCTTTTTAGTTTTGTTAAGAAACTGCCAAACTGTTTTTCTTGAGTGGCTGTGTAATGCTCCATTTCCACCAGCAATGTTATGAGTGATCCAGTTTTTCTGCGTCCTCATAGGCATTGGGTGTATAAATATTTTTTATTTTAGCACGATGCGTGTGTAGTGTGTCTCCTGGTGGCTTTCATTTGCATTTCCCTGATGGCTAATGATGTTCAACATCTTTTGATGTGCTTATTGGCCATCTGTAGCGCCTCCTCGGTGAACTGTCTCGTCATGTCTCTTGCCCGTTTTCTAATTGGATTGTTTGCTTTTATACTGTGGAGTTTTGAGAGGTCTGTCTGTATTCTAGGTGGCAGTCCTTTGTTGGATATCCGGTTTGCAAACACAGGGTCTGGCAGGAGTAACACCTGAGTGTTACTCCTTGAGTGTGGTTGGTAGGCTAATAACATGGGTGCAATACTCTGTAGTTTTAATTTGAACATCTCACCTAAAATGTGATGTGGTGCGCTTGAGTGTGATATTATTATGTTACAGAATTACATGCTTATGATTTTGTAATAAAAGATTTTGGAATAAGAAAGGGGCGTTATTTGTGCTCGACCCTGTATTTTCTCCCACTGTGTAGCGTACTTTTTCATACTTTTGACATAGTCTTTCACAGAGTGAAATTTTTAACTTGAATGAAATTCAGGATGTAATTTTAGTGTTTAGTTTTCACAGGTTTTGAGATTTTGCTGTAACTGATTTCTAGGTGCATTCAACTATGGTTAGAGAATACACTGCATGTAAGTTCCATTCCTTTAAATTTGTCGAAGTTTGTTTCACGCCCTGGATATGGTCTGAGTATATGTTTTATGGACATTTGGAACGCATGTGTATTCTGTTGTTATTGGGTGAAGTGCTCTATAAATACTTATTTGATCCTGTTGACTGATGGTGTCGTTGAGTTTTATATCCTTGCTGATTTTTTTATCCAGTTTTTTTTTTAATCAGTTGTTGAGAGAAAGCTATTGGAATCTTCAACTGTGTGTATTTGTCTAGTATCCCTTCCACTCTATTAGTTTTTGCTTTAAAGATTTTGTAGCTCTGTTGTTTGGTGCATACACAATCACCCTGTTTGGGGTTCACTCAGCTCCTTGAATCTATATTTTATATTCGCTGCAAAACTTGAGATGGTCATTCTTTCTCTGGTAAGCTTTCATCCTTGTCATCTTTCTCCTGTCCTGTAGGGACCCCAATGACACAAACGTTTGATCTTTATCATGGCCCCATAGTAGTTCCCTGAGGCCCTGTTTTTCTTTGGGCGGGTGTCTGTTTCTTCTGTTGTTCAGATTGGATGATTTCTATCATTTTGTACTTGAATTCACTTTGGTGAGGCTTTCTATTTATTCATTTGTTTGAAGCATGTTCATATCTGCTTATTGAAATATTTTTATCCTGGCTGCATTAAAATCTGCACTGGATAATTCTAATGTAATTGATTTGATTATTGATTGTCGTTTTTTCATTCAGTTCTAGATCTTCCTGGTTCTTAGTATGATGAGTCATTTCTGATGGAAACATGGACATTTTTCATGTCATGAGACCCTGGATCTTATGTCCATCTTCTGTTTTAGCTGGCTTTCTCTGACACAGGGGAGGAAAGAGGATCTGCCTTGTCCCTCACTGCTGGATGGGGGAAGAAGTCCAGGTTCCCCACTTGGCTTTTCTCGGTATCCAAGATGGGGGGCTCCTCTTTACTGCTGGGTAGAGGTAGGCATCCCAGCTCCCCATGTATTCCCCGTGACACCATGATGGGGATGACCTTGTGACCAAGGCACCGTGTCAAAAGCCTTGAGTCTCCACTAGGATGCCACCCTCCAGGGAAAGGAGGCGCCTTATTGTCCAGTAAAGGTGGACATCCAGGCTCCCACATGGTCTCCATTGAGACCGGTGGTGATGAGGGTCCTGGCTCCTTCCTTGGTCTTCTCTGACAGCACCCTGGTGGGCATGCTGGGGGACTGACTCATCACAGCTTCACCAAGGTGGAAGTCCGGGCTTCTCACCTTTAGGCCTTTGCTGGTACAGGTGGGGCTGGACCACAGGTTATTCCCATCCCCCATCACTGTTTGGCTGGAGTAGATAGTTGCGGTCTAAACCTTTGGTATCTTGCTAGTGGGCTGCTCCTTTCCTCATCTTCTGGGGAGAGAGAGCAGGCTTTGGTAGCATTTTGTTGGGGCTTTTTTGTTTTTATCCATACCTGTTGCTGTTTGCAGGTTGCTAGTTTCTTCAGCTCCAAAGTCTTGGGCGTAGGAAGCAACAGAAAACCCAGGGGAATCCCTGCTACCTCGTTCCTCCGATCCCGAGTTCCCGCACCGGGCTGCCTTCTTCTCACAATCTTTCAGAGCCTTTCTATGTCTGTTTTACTTAGATTGTGCAGAGGTTTTTGTTGCACCTAGCAGAAGAAACAGAGAACAGTGTGTCTACTCCGTCTTCTCCAAAGCAGAAGTCTTAAATGGTGGAATTTTCTAGAGGTTTATTGTGAGGACTTCCCTCCTGGAGGACAGTGATTATCCTTCTATCGCCCTTATACAGGACTCTGGGCTGGCTGTTCTCAGGGAGGAACTAGGTGCCGGGGGACATCCTGGCTGGAAGACCTGCCTTTGATGTACTCGGAATCTTTAAAAGGTCGTGACTCATTTCCTTTTTAGAGAAACCGAGGAGATGTCTCCATCTGCCCTCGTGGACGCAGCTTGCTTCCAGGCTCGAACCCCAGTCCTGTCATGACAGTGTGAAGCTTCGAGCGTGGTCGCCGTGACAACGGCACTGAGGAAAGGGCCGGGAGAAGCATCCCACTGTGTGTCCTTGGGCAGTTCATGTCAGCTCTCTGGGCCTCCATTTCTCCATTGCAAATGCGGGAGCAGTGGGCCTGGAACACATTGGTTTCCAGCTTCTACCAATCATAGAGCACTGGCTTGAGTTTCCTATGGCAGAAGCTCCTGCTTTTTAATTTGCTTCTCCATGATCGACTCACAGGAAACTTCATGTTGCTTCAGGATGCGTGCCCCTCAGCAGGAGGGTGGCCGTGCTGGCCAGGTGCACCCACAACCAGGTGTCCTCAGAGGTCTCAACCTTCGCCTGAAGGGGACGGTCACTTGGGCTCATAAATTCAAGGTGCTCGCTACCTATGCTCTAACGGAGAATCTAACAAAACGTGTCCTCCTGGCCAGGTGCCCGTCGCAAGGATGCTCCAAGCACAGACACCCCAAGCTCTGCAATGTGGTGGTATCGCCCCCTCCTCAGACTGTGGACAGCACACACGTCGTTGGTTCATTTGAAATTTTCTAACCATGCCCTTCCTTTCTCCTTCCAGGTCTAGGGCACTTAATTAAAAACACACAACCCTCCCTTATTCCCACACGTTTTGGAGCAGACATTTAACATCATAGCCTCCCCTTGAACATCCTGTCTGCTCCCCCTCCCCTACGACAGAATGCTGCCTGCCTACATAGCTCCTCGTTAAGTGCAAGTGAGTGGAGACTCATCTCCTTCGGATACTTCTGCGAACTCCGTGACACTCACGATGGCCCGCGCTGTAAACCAGCCAGCCCCTCTTTGACTCCCTCCTGGTACCTGACTCTGGGAAGTGCCTGGGGAGGTGACTGTCCCCTTGGAGGGCCGGACTTCCCACTGACAGCCGGATGGCTCCCTGGAGGGCTGGGAAGGCACAACCCAGCTGGGACCAAGTGTGGGGCTCTGGTTCCTCCCTCGAACTCATCTACTCTGTGTCTAAAATGCACAATTATAACTCTGGATGGTGCCAGCTGGATACTAGACTTACCGGAGCGATCCCTTTGTGAAGTATATAAATGTCTAATCACTCTGTTGTGCCCCTGAAGCCAATATAATATTGTATGTCCACTGTAATTGAAACAAATTTAAAAAAGTAAGCATCTACTCAGGTCTGGAAATAAAATCATGGTTAGTTTAAGTTGCAAATAATAACAATTAAGGATTGAGGCAAAGTTGTTATAAAATATCTTTTTATGTTTTGCTCTGTTGTTTTAAAATGTAATGTTCCTTTGTGATACCTTCCTAGTTTGATTTCAAAAATATTATACATAATTTTCACAAAATAAAAATAAAAAGGAAGGTCCTAACATGACGAGGGGCATCTCTGTCTTTTCCGGTCACTGCCGCGTCCTTGGAAGTGTGCCTGGCTCTGGCATACAGACTCTTGGCAAATATTTGTTGAGTGAATAAACTCTGTAGTTATCCTCTTTGAACTCTAAATTCTACGAGGCAGGGACCATTTCTGTCTTATTCCATCTGTAAGTCTTCATATTGGGCATATAGTAGGTAATCAATACATATCTACTGAACTGAGTTGTCCCTAGGATGTTGCTAATTGATTCCTCAAAGGCGTCAATGTGGCCAAGAAGTTAGCAGCAGGGCTTTGGAGCCAGGCAGTCCCGAGTGTGAATGCCGACTCGGACGCTTTCTCTCTGAGGGTCTGTGGCAAGAGCTTCAACTCTACGGCTCTCTCTTTCCCTTGAGAAAGAGAAGGAAGCCAGTACCCACCAAGGCACTTCAACCACAGGTCGCTGAGGGGGTTAAATGGAAGGCACACAGATGGCACCAGATAAACGGTAGCTACAGTTACTGTTGTTGTTGACATTACGTCTGACTTGTGGTTCGGAATGCCGGTAGTCACGCCCATGCCGCTCGGTGGGGCTTTAAGTGGATGCATCTGAGAGAGCTGGACAGGGTCTGAGCCGTGTGTCTCGGCCGTGGGCCCCCATCTAGAGCCCACAGGGGTGGATCTGGGTGCTGTGAGAGTTACCTGCAGGCTGTAAAAAGAACCTGGGGAACCCTAACTCGGCCTTGATGAGACTGCATTGTGCGTGTGTGTGGGGGGCATTGCTCGATCAAATGATGGATTGATCATTACATAGTAAATGCTGCCTTGTAGACGGAATATTTCAATCTCTGAGAGTTGTGAAGGGAAATAACCAGAGGGACCTACGTGTTGTTCTAAATGACCCAGGTCTTCACTGAGGGCTAGATGGAGAGTGAAGCGTGGTGGCTGAGTTCAGGAGTTCTGGACCCAGATCTCCCGGAACGGGACCCTGAGTCCTCCACCTCCCTCCACCTCCAAGTTGGGCTGCTGCGGGCAGGGTCTGTGCCTCTTTGTTCTCATCTATAAAATAGAGATAGTAGCTACCATGCAATTTTGATTGTGAAGATTGAGTGCAGCAATTCACATAAAGAGCTCCCAGCAATACCTAGGGCATCGTGCAAGCCTAAGGCAGGTTACCTACCATGACTGGCTGATCCTGGTTGCTTTACCCTGTTCACGGGTGTTATTCTCCAGCCAGCGCTCTTGCCCCCCCTCCATGCCATCACCTTCTCCAGACTTGACCTAGTTGTGGGGCACAGGTGCACACCCGATACTCGCCTGGGGCCTGCCACGACAGCATTAGGGGAGGATGACCTCAGCCCCAGGAATACTTCCCAGTGACCGCTGGCTTCTATTTATATACCCAGCGCTGGGCTAGCTCCGAGAATGCCAGCATGACTGAGACGCCATTAGGACGTCCGTCACTTGGAGTCTAAAATCACCCTCCGCTGTTACCATAAAGTGTTCCAAAATGACAGAATGTTAGAGCTGATGTCCAAACCACGAGAGCCTCTTACCTCTGAGGGACAGAATTAGTCACAACCGTGTTCAATGTAGAAAATACTGGAAATGCCCAACGTCGGTAAGCTCTTCCTAGCTGTCAAAAGCACAGCTACAGAATCACTCTGCCAGCTCTCTCCTTCTCACCCTTTTCACTGTTACCTGTCTCTTTTTAAAATGTATTGATTTTTAGAGAGAGAGAGAGAGGAAGGGAGAGTGGGGGGGGAGAGAGAGAGAAAGAGAGAGAGAGAAAACATCAGTTGTTGTTCCACTCATTTGTGCCACCCATTTGTGCATTCATTGGTTGAATCTTGTATGTGCCCTGACCGGGAATCAAACCCGCAGCCTTGGGGTCTTGGCAGGACGCTCTGACCAACTGAGCTACCCAGCCAGGGCCTCACTGTTGTTATGTTTTACCCTGAGTCCACAAAAGCCTTCTCACTGGTCTTCCTTCTTGTATCTTTAGGAGCCCCAAGTCCCTTTTCTGTTGCAAAACTTTTCTGTGAAGGGCCAGATAGGAAATATCTTTGGCTTTGCACGCTATAGGTCTCTGTTTCACCCGCTGACTTACACTGTTGCAGCACAGAAACAGTCATAGACCATACATAAATGAATGGGAGTGGCTGTCTCAATGAAACTTTATTTATGGGAGCTGGAAATTAAATTGCATGCAGTTTTCATGTGTCACGAAATATGCAGGGGAACCCCCCAAAACACGGAATTTATTTATAAAAAAATTGTGTAGTTTTTCTTACACGTTTAAACTTCAGACAGCTTCAAAGCACTTTCCGTTTGATGCAATACACCCATCAAGACATTTTTCCCACTGCTCGAAACCGTTTCTGAACTCATCGATTTCGATGCCTTTTAGTGCTTCTGCTGTTGTTTGTTTCACCTCTTCCACATTGGCAAAATGTTTCCTTTTGACGACTTTTTTCAACCAGGGAAACAACAAAAAAAGTTGCTCGGGTCATGATCCAGGGAGAATAGGGAGGGAGGGGCACAGGGGTCATGCCATTTTGGGTCAAAAACCGCTGAACACTCAGCAGGGGTGTGGGCAGGTGAGCTTGTAAATCACCCATCTTGAAATGGGCAGATGCCTCCGAAAGAGTCTTCAAAAACAAACAAACAAAAAAATTCACTGAAGCCAAATACAGCCCCTGACGACAATGCTGCTACAATGATACAGAGGGGCTGCCAGAACACTCACCTGTGGGGGTGGGGAGCCTTTTCTACAAGGGCCCACACTCCAGAAGGTAATTCCGGTTTTTGGGGGGGTGGTTCCCCTGTCATATGCTTCGTTTTTTTTTAACCAATTTAAAAATGTTAAAATTATGCCTAGCTTGTGGACAGCACAGACATTGGGGGCAGGCTGGATTTGGTCCCTTCGCCCACCCTTGTTCTAGGACGAGTTTTCAGGAACGTGCTGCAGCCATGGAAGCACCAGGCCCTGCGCTGAGAGTCCTCCCTGGGGCGCGCTGACCCTCACACGAGGGTCCAGAGGCACTATTTGCCTCCTGTTCCGGAGGCACCGGACTGCCCCAGGGCACCTAGCCAGGGAGGGGGAGAGAGATTTGAAGGGCTGTCTGAGCCTGCCCTCTTATCTGCTGCGCTGCATTGCCTCGGGTGCGCCCACCTGTGGCTTCCTCTGCACCTGGAAGGCTCCCCTAGGTCCCTCCCGTGGTCCCTGGAGGCTAAGGATGTTCTCATCTCTCCTCGGCCTCCAGCTCTTCCCACAGCCAGTCTGGTTATCTTTTGTTCTGAACTCTCCACGTTTGCCTAGTACTCTCCCCTGCAACGCTCCTCCCTCGGACTAGGCCCAGCGCACGCCAGCAGGCCCGAGTGTAGGTGCCACTACCTCAGCAAGGCCTCCTGCAACCCCTCCAGTCTCTCCCTCACAGCCGGCTCTGTCCTGCTGCAGCTTTTATGACAACAGGCGACCGCATAGCTGTGTGCTGACTTCACGTCTGTCTTCCCCGCTAGACTGGAATCCTGGGATGCGTGACGGGGGAGCACAGCTGCCCGACCTGCTTGCGACCATGTGGTATCGAGCCCAGGGCCCGGCCCAGAGCGAGGGCCCGACACATATCTGGAGGATGAAGAATCAAGTACATTTCACCTCTTAATCCTCTCAATACCCCCAGGAGTAGCTGTCACTATCCCCACCCCCACTCCTTACCACTGAGAAAATGCGGATTCAAAACACCAAGTAGCTTTAAGTCCAAGGTGTCAGAAACAAAAATCAAATGCGAGGTCTCCGATGCCACGTCCAGTGACTTTATTGATGTATCGCAACATTCCCTTATGGTTATTTATGTGTGTGTCTATTCCTATAATTACACTTGCTTTAGCAGAGGTGCCCATGTTGACAAGGTGCATAAATAGAACAGAGCGAGAAGTCCCTTCTGTCTCCCAGCCACCTGGGTCCCTTTCCCAAAGCCACCAAGAGCACTGGTCCTTATCCATCCGTCCAGAGGTCCCCATGTATCTATAAGAAAACACGTGTGTTCATGCTGCTCCTTCCCCGTATTTGACATAAGTGGCAGTGTAACAGACAAGCTGTTCTTTTTTTATTTAGCAATATGTTGCCGAGATCCGCGTCCTACAGTGCCATTCCTGTCCGGCAGAGAGAGCTTCCTTTTTATTTTTTCATGGCTGCAGAGCATTTTGTCATTTACATATTGCCCAATTTATTGAACCGTTCCCCAGCGATGGACACCGGCGTGGCCTCCGGAGTTTTGCCGTGACACACAGCGTGTGCCTTGGTAAACGCGTCTGTTCCCAGACGTGCAAGTGAGATTCCAGAAGCGGGGCTGTTGGGATACAGAGTATGGTCGCTGAAACATTGTTTAAAAGTCTGTCTTTTAAGAAAGGGTGTTTTAGAAAGCACGATACCTCGTTTCTAAGCTTCAGAGCAACCCTGACCCCTGGGCCCTGGTGATGCCGGGTCAAGGTCCAGAGGGAAGCGGGAGGTCAAGAGCTCCCCCTCCAGGGCGATGTGAGAATCGGCCCAAGGCATCGTCCCCCAACAGCTTTTCTTCCATCCTGGCTCTTCAGCACTCCCGCTCCTGTGGATTCTGTCGTGGAAAGGCAGCGCCCTGCTGTAGGATCAGCCTGGGCTCCAAGCTCAAATATTCCTCAGGTCAGGTACCCGCTCTGCAATTTATAAGCTGTGTTTCCGAGTCTCCGTATCTTCATCTGTGGCTAATGGGGCTGATAATTCCACCCAGCTCATGGGGTGGTTGTGAGGATTGAATAAACTGATCTATGGATCATATTAAGCGCACGATACATGTAAACTTTTATTATATTATTATTATTATTAAACTTTAAGGTCATAGAACCTGAAATGGCAAATGCTGACTGGACACGGAAGGGTAAAAGCGATGGTCTAGGAGGATAATGTGGATTTGAGAGGGGGGAGGGGAGGGGCCAAGGCACCCGGGGGCCCAGCTGACTAGAGGTCAGCTTAAAGCCTCAGGGTGCCAGGGCCAGGGCTGGGAAGGTGACGCAACAACTCCAGAGATAACCTTTGTCTGTTTCCCAGGGTAGCGAGGCCAGCTTGGTTAATGGTTACGTGAGTGGTGCCGGCAATGTGGTTGAGTGTGGGAGGCCCTCCTGTGTGCTTGGGGACAAATGCAGCCAGTTAAAACCCTCCTCCGGAAATGAAGGCTGCTAAGGTCCCATCTGCTGGAAGAGCTGGGTGGCAATTCACCAGGAACCGGCTCCCCTGCTGCCGTGCAGGAGCTCTCTGACACCCGCTGGGACCCTGTCCTTGCCATGGCGGTCACTGCTGCTGTTGCACCCCCGCCCTCCTCCATGGAGGCCACTGGGCACCACGTGCCAGGTTCTCAGCTAAGAAGTTAACACATCTTTTTCTTCTCCCAACAACACCATGAGGGAGATACTTCCATTTTGCAGATGAGGAAATTGAGTGTCGAAGAAGTTAATTGACTAAGATCAGGTCATGAGTAAGTGGTGGAGCTGCGATTTGAACCCAGGTCTCTGTTAACTCCGAACCTACATCTCCACCCACTGCATGCGCTGTGATGCGTGTTGCCGCCACCACCCTTCCCCCACCCCCCGCCGTGGTCTCCAGTCACTTCCATCACTGTCACCACTGCTGAGACCACCATCACTAGCACCTCCATCGTCATCGTCACCATCATCCTTGTCATCACCTTCACAAGCCAGTTTCACATATATCATCTCACTTAGTGTCCACAACATGTGATCAATATCATGAGTACGTCATCCCCATTTTGTGGGTGGATTGAATGAGTTACTACATGCGAGTGTTTAGGACAGTAACGGGAGCACTCCACACTCCCAGTGAATCTTCGTTTATGATTAATAAACTTCTCCTCCTCCTTCTTCTTATCATCATCATCATCACATCATCATCATCATCATCATCATCTCAATACTGTTCCAGATCAGAACCCCTGTGAAATCACTGGGGCCCTAACCAGGGACAAGCCCCCTCAGAAGCCCTGCCCCCCAGCACGGCTCTATTTAGCAGGGAGGAGTGTGATCTTGGCATGTCTCCCAATTGCCCTCCTGTAACGTGAGCCACATGGCCTCTGTCTCTCACAGGCCGTTGACAAGGCACTCAGGGGTTGGCCCAATGACACTGCACCCTTGGGACTTGCGTTTGGGCTGAGCCACCTCCTGTCTGTGGAAGAAGCCTTCATACAGAGCCCTCGGGTGAGGCTGTGAAGACAGGACCCCATCAAGTCCAGCTCCCAGCTGCCGTGTTGGGCAGGTTTCAAGTTCATATCTGGTCCCTCCTGGGTTGTTGTTGAACTTGGGGTGCCCTGGTCTTCTTTCCTGGAGTGCACGCTTCCCCCACCTGGGCTTTTCTCCTCTCTCCAGCTCCTTTCTCCAAGACCATTCCCTCCTGCTTTGTATCATCCACACTTGATGCCCCCGATCCCCCGCTGTTCTTAGGGTTTGGTTTTTTCATAAATGACACCTGAGGCTTGTATTTCAAGGACACCTTTGCCTCACTTGTTCAAAGTCCAGGCCTAGCAGAACTTGCTAAGCACTTGGCTGGAAAAGCTGACCAATTTTTGGCCTTGAGTGTGGGGGCCATAACCTTCCCAAAATGCCCCAGCTGCAAAGGAAGTGGGGTAGGGGAGGGCAGAGCAAAGCCCAGGTTTGGCTGGGACTTAAATCCTTCCATGAACATTGGACCCTCTTCTGGGGGTGACCCCAGCCCCAAAATTCATAGGCTGCTGCCTGGTTGCTCAGATAAGCTGTGTGCTTCACCCACCAAAGCCAACAGTTCCTCTGGTTTAGTCACATGGCAGTAGCCTTGAACCCCAAGTCTGGGGGTTTCATACCCCTGAGCTCCCACAAAGAACACATTGCAAAGACACATGCACAAAAAGCAGACATTTGAAGCAGTGTGTGTCTGAGTGTGTGTGCTAGCGTGCGCTATGTGTGGGAGGGGGCACAGCCTCCCTGTCTGGCTGTATCTCTTGTGCACACTGTGCACACATATGGACTATCTTGAATAGACAAGAGCTTTAGAGCCAGGCAGCCCTGGGACCGACTTCTGCTTCTCCCCCAACCCCATCATTTGTTTGGGAGACAGGACAAGAGCAGTTAAAAGTGTGGGCTCAGGAGACAGCTTGCTGAGTTCAAGTACTGTCCGTGCTACTTACTATCAGTGAAGCTTGTGGCAAATTATTTGGGGTCTCTGAGCCAGCGCTTCACCTGTGCAGTGGGGATGATCATTGCACTGAGCTGTGGCTGTTGTGAGGCTCCCATTGGATAAATGCTCGGTGAGTGCTCACCCCAGGGCTGGCGTGTAAGCGAAAACGAAGTGTGCCTGCTAGTTTGTCAGTGTATTTTGTGAGGCCGCTAGTTGTCCCGAGTCCCTCTCTTTGTTCTGTAACTGTGTCTGTGGAGAGAGGCTGAGAGCCCTCGGAGCTGGAGCCGCTGCTCTGGGCCGCTCTCCTGGTCGGATCCCGAGATGTCTTAATTTGCCCATCGCAGTCACGTGTGCGGGAGAAAAAAATCCCCCATGCTGTTTGCAGAGCTTAACGGTCAAGATGTCAGCCACGTCTCTGCTGCTTTTCTCCCTTTTCTTGGCTTCAGAGTTTCCAGTCTAATGACTTGGCCTGGTATCCGCAGATTTCACGGTGAGAGTGGATTTTGCAGGCTTTTCCCAGCAGAGCCCTCGCTGGGGATGCTCTCAGCCAGGAAAAATCCTTCCCTTCTCTAATGTGAGGCAGATGCCACGTACCTTAGGGACGTGGTGAGAGAGACCCCGGAGCTGGTGTCCCAGACTCCATTCTGTGTTTGGCCATCCCATGGGGGTCTCAGTGGAATGTCGCTCACCTGATGTACGCTTGCAGACCACCAGGTAAGGGACAGGGAGGGTGGGCCTGGTTGTCAAGAAGGACAGATTTGGTTTATGCAGAGATTGATGGTGGAGAAGGAAGGGAGAGGAAAAACAAACATTCAGTAAATATATAGGGTCCAGCACAAATAATGGCTCTAAATCATAAGCATGTAATTCTGTAACATAACAATATCACACTCAAACACAACACATGACAGTTTAGGTGAACTGTTCAAATTAAAACTGTAAATGATTACACCCATATTATTACCCTACCAACCACACTCAAGGAGGTGTTACTTCTGCTGGGCCCTGTATACATTTACTGGCCACTTTGCATCCGGAACTCTTTTCCAATTACAGTTTTTAATCGTGCATTGTCTCTTCTTTACTCTTCAGCTATTCTTTCCTCTTGGTTATTATTTACAGTTTAAACAGACCTGTGTTGTTCAGGTGTGAGATCTTTTGTGTTTCAGTCTGTATGGGAGAACCTTAGCAAGATGAATCATTTGCATATTATTTCCCAAAAGAAAGAAGAGACAAACCATCCCTCCAACAACATCCCACAGTCTTTCTAAAATAAACCTTTCTTCTTGATTATTCCTGAATGGACATCTCAGTCTGTTTCATGTGAGTGTGAAAATGTTGATACTAATTAAGGAGAAAGAAGAGCACAAGTAATTAGTAGGAATATTAAAAATCTCCTTTATATTAGTATAGGGCTCCCCCGTTAAAGGAAATAGGCTTTTCCAGGTATTATTTTAGTTAATGATGCAAACAACCTGCTGGAGGAACAGGGTGAAATGTTACCATTCCCATTGTATAGACACAAACACTGGGACTTAAGACACGAAGTGTCCTGCACAAAGTTAGGCAGCTGGAGAGTGGCTGAGTTCATTGATAGTCCGGGGCTTTTGACTCCAAATCCAGAAATGCTCTGTGTCGCAGCATTTGTAATGCTTCATGAGGTCAACAATAATTTATGTGTTCAATATTTAGGTTTATCCCATTGGCAGTTGTCTGCCAGATATAAAAAGTGTCACTTTTGCCTGATGGAAAGCTTTTGTTATTATCTTCTAATCTGTAAGTATTAATTTTTATATGGGCAGTCTCTAAAAATCTAGCATCTGTTGACACAACTATCAAGGCCTACCCTACCCTTAGCCAGGATGGTCGTGAGGAGCCACGAGTCTGGTTTTTGTGGCATCAGCCATACTGTGACTTGATTTGGGGGTTGTGAGGCCTATAGGCAAAGTGATGAGGGTCCCAGGCGTGCTATGGAAGAAGATGGGACTACACGTGAGTGACAAAGCAGTGGGGACAGAAAGGAGAAAGGGGTCATTATATCCCTAGAAAGAAGAACCGAGAAAGGCTTGCTAGAGAAGGTCGTGCTTGAGCTGAGCTCCCCAGTGTAATTAATTTCCCCCTGAAGTCAGGGGGCAGGGAGGGGTCATTTCAGGGAGAGGAGGTAGCAGGTATACGGAGAAGTGACCCCATGCAGCGTTTCCGGGGATGTGCTCTGCTGGAACCGGATGAAGGTGCCTGTCTCAGGTTGGGATAGGGCGATGTGGGACGGAAACAAAGGTCAGGCTAGCCAGGAATTCCCAGAACCCTCCAGTCTGAGAGTTCAGCTCTCAGGTTCTCCATCACAAAGGACAACTGTGCAGACCTTCTGGGCCGGTGGTCCTCAGCCCTAGTGCCCATTAGAACCCTCTCTATGGTTCTCACTCACTGGGCTCAGATGGGGTCTGGGTCTCCTGAGGACAAAAAAAAAATGCTCCAGGTGATACTAATTAACTATCGAGAGATAATTATTCCAACACCTGTTAAAATAGAATGGGAGACTTTATTCAAGACCATTGCAATGGGGATATTGCAATAGGGGAGAGAGATGGGGTTCAACTGCAAAGACAGCAAAGACAAGGGGGGATTTACAGCCAATGAGCAGAGTGAGAGGGTCAGTGATAGGAAATTACTGAGAGGAGACATGAAGGGCCGGGGGATTCTTGCTAAAGGCACCAAGGATTTAGACATCAAAGGGTGGGGATAAGAAAATCAATCAGATATCATGGGTGGAGAGATGAGGTAGAGGATCCTTTGCTGGGACTGTACAAACCGAAGACGGGGGGTGGGCATGAGGTTGAGACCCAGTGGAGAAGAGGGCTCGGGGGAGCCCGACTCAGTCTGGTCCGGGGGAGGGTCTTGTCAATGCATCTGGGGCTGTGACCTGTGGCTCCCTGCTGTGATGGGGCACAGAAAGGACCTTCAGTAACGAGCTCATGGTCACCATCCTGTGGCTGCAGAGTTTGTTATGCTGAGTAGTAGTACACTGAGTGGTTAATCAATATGACCTTGAGAGGGATGATTCAGGTCCAGAGGCCTGTTCAGTGGTTGAGGAAAGAGAGCTGAGGAAACCACGGGGGCAGAGAATGCCACAATCAGCCTTGAACTCAGCGACTCACAGGCTCTGCCTATAGGCAAGTTACCTGAACTCTCAGAGCCTCAGTTCCCTCACTCAGAGATAGAGACAGGAGGGTAACACGTCTCTAAGGCTGGCGACTTGCAGAGTAGGACTGTGAATAAGGCACACATTTTAAGGTGTCTCGGAGGATATCATTGACTGACCTTAGGGACTGGGGTGATAGGGAGGAAGGCGAGTAGGACACATTTGAGAGACCGAGGTCTACAGAATCTTACACTTCAATAGGCAGGAGGTCGTTGACTTTTCCTAATGACCTTGTAGGATGGGTAATATTATCATCTCCAGTTAACAGATGAGGAAACTGAGGCTCAGAGTGGTTTTATGATCAGCCCGCAACTTTGTTTAACACTAAGAATGGTATCCTTTTCATGGAGATGGAAGAGTAAAGTGGTGAAAGGACCCATATAAGCCAAGGAGACCATGTACCCACCCAGGTAGCCAGTGTGACTCTCCCCCTTCTCAGCCCAGCCCTGGGGGAGCCCAGTGCGCCTGTGTAGAGGCTCTGAAGAATGGCACCTGGAGGTATAATAATGTGTTCTTGCACGTGGTCCCGCGTACCAGCATGACAGGTAAAGGTCACGGCTGCAGTAAGGGATTTCCCGTCTGTTGACATTCAGGTTCTTGAGCCAACCACTCCAAAACTGAAGTGTGTATTTAGTGAGTCAACTCTGCAACAAAGCAGTGTAACTCACTAGAATTATGCTGGTCCACCTTTTGCTCTCAGGACACTGGCTTCACTCTTGGTGTCCTGGATGTGGCACATTGCAAACTCTTACATCTGTCTTGGGTATTTGAATTCCCAGTGATATGATCATTATTTTGGAAATGGGAAGAATTTAGAGTCCTGCAAAAGTAGGACTCACTTTTCCACTAGGGTTGGCAGATAAAACACAGGATGCCAAGTTACATTTGAATTTTAGACAAACAATGAAATGTTTTTTTAGTATAAGTGGCACATGGGACATACTAAAATTTATATGGTTAAATATTCAAATTTCATCGGGTATCTTGTATTTTTATTTATTGAATCTGGCAATCGTCCTTTGCACACTGAATTAAGATTTCTAATCATTCACAGATTTCAGCTGAATCTTTAACCCTAGGACAGGTGGAAATTGCAGTGTATGAGAAGACTAAGAATTGGGGAGTGTAGTCCAGTCACCCAGGCTTTCTTTTCTGATAGTTGCTCAAAGCAGCTGTGTTTATCCCATAGGATCCAGATTCTCAGCACGAGCTGATTGGCTGGGGTTGAACTTGGGAGCCAAGCTGGGCCAATCAGGTCTGTTTCTGAGAACTGGGACTCAGAGAGCCAGTTAGTCTTTGCAAAGTGGTTGGAACGGAGGTAATGGTCCATGAGTCACCCTGTTATCTTGACAGTTAATTTTTGTTACTTGAAACCAAAAAGACTTGCTTGAGAAAGGATGGTAACCCCGGACTGGGTTTAGTAGAAACTTGAAGGAATTTTCTCCTGGGATTGCCACACTAATCTCTTCACAACTGTTTTAATCTGTTCAGGCTGCTAGAACAAAATACCACAGACTGGGTGGTTTATAAGCAGTAGGAAATTATTTGTCAGAGTTCTGGAGGCTGGAAGGTCAAGACTGGGGTTCCAACATAGCTGGGGTGTGGGTGCAGACTTTTTGCTGTGTCGTCATATGGTGGGAGGGGTTAGCGAGCTCTCTGGAGGCTCCACCCTCATGACTTAGGCACCTCTCAAAGGCCCAGCTTCTAATGCCATCAACTTTGGGGGTTAGGATTTCAATATAGAAATTTGTGGGGACACCAACCTTCAGGCCAACCAACCCAAATTCTACTCATGCTTGAAGACCAGATTAATCCCTATCTCCTCCACAAAGCCCTTGGTAGTGCCCCTCCTCCCCCCCCATTTTAAAAGCTGACTCTGATCTCCTGGTTACCACGGGCTTCCTCAGCTGAAATGTTGAGAGCGTGGAAGTCCATCTGAAGAGAAGTGCTCTAGTGCAAGCTGTAAAGAAGACATTTCTCTTAAAGCTTTCCGTATTCTTCCCTTACAAGCTCCACAGGGTAGACATCCAGGTAGTCATTTCATTAACCTGGACCCTTCCGGGCTGCACCCTCTCTGAGGACAAAGGGCACTGCATTAAGAAGCACTGTGCTAACCACCTGGTTTAACTTTTACTTTTGCCACACACCGAAGTGTGCCTTTGGGCAACTCAGCTGAGATGCATTCTTGCTGCGACTCACCTATTTTGAGTCTGCATTGCTTTTACGTGATTGAACAACCTCCTACCTCGTACCTTATCTTCAGCTGTTCTCCATTGTGACCAACTCCCTACACTACTACAGATTAAGAATCTAATTGACAAGATTACTAGACAAAGGAATGATAGCCTTGATTTATGAAGAACTTATGCAAACTAATGAGAAAATGACTATGACCCCAAAAGTCTGTGTCTTAGCACCCCTGGAAGTCATGCCGCCTTTTCTTTGCACATACCATTCTCTCTGCCTGAACCTCCTTCCCTGGCTTTTCTCCTATTCACCCTTTAAGATTCAGCTTCAATGTCAGTTTCGTGGAGCTGTTCCAGTCTCTTTCATATCCTCTGTATCACAGTTGAATGGGTCTTCTCTTCTCTATGTTCCCCTACACTGCACATTCTTTTTTTTTTAAAGATTTTATTTATTTATTTTTAGAGAGGGAAGGGAGGGATATAGAGAGAGAGAAAGAGAGAAACATCAATGTGCAGTTGCTGGGGGTTATGGCCTGCAACCCAGGCATGTACCCTGGCTGGGAATCGAACCTGGGACACTTTGGTTCCCAGCCCACACTCAATCCACTGAGCTATGCCAGCCAGGGCTTGCACATTCTTGCATTATAGTATTTATTACATGGCATTGTAGTTATGTTGTATGTATCGTATTTGATTATCTGCCTCCGCTGACAGGCTTTTAGCCCCTCAAGGGCAAGCATGGAGGTCTTCCTGGTGTATTCAGCACACGGCCCGATACCTGACATGTGTCAGATGTTCAGATGTGAGCTCTCAGGATGAGAGTAAGTCTTCCTGCTCATCCCTGTTGCCTCATGGGTCCTTGACCGAGTGATATTTAAGGAACAGGAGTCAAATGGGGAACAAAGTACAAGCTTGCTTAATGATTGGCAAGCACCATAAAACCCCCAAATGAAGGCCTTCTTTGACAAACACTGAATAGGAGATTGGGGCCTTGGGTCAGGAGAAAAAATGGGGCTTCCCCCTCCCCATTCCCTCAAATCTAGAATGGCTGGGCCTACAGGGCCATCTCAAAGTCCCAATCAGCGTTGTAGGCCAGGATAGTTGGCTAGCGCTGTGTACTCAGCAGTGGGCACAGGATCAGGCAGAGGAATGATGTGAGGTGGGGGTTGGGAAGACGGCTGTGCTCCTGAAGGCAGAAAGTGAAGGGGAGGGCTAGCTCCGCCCATGACTGAAACGTATCCAATGATCATCCCAGGCTCTGATCAGTGACAGGAGCTCTTCCTCCTCTCACTGGGGGAAGTATTAAGGGAGGGCATAGACAGAGGCACTAGAAGTGATAAAGGGCATGCAAGTTTCTCTAATCTTATTGTGAGAGACAAAAACCAGAGAAAAATCAAAGTATAATTTGAGTAAAGGTAAAGATTCTTCCTAGTGTCTTCCTTGCCTTACCTGAATCCTGAATTCTACCTCCAAGGATAGTCAAGATCATGGAATGATACCAAAAAGGACACAAACATCGGGGGTTAGATATCTCAGTGTAAATACTGCACTTTTTTTCCTGTTAAAAATCTACCAGTAACTTCATAAAATTGACCTGTTTTAATCAGTCCTCAAGCAACACAAACCACTCGATAGCCCTATTTCAATGATTAATATTTGGGGATGGAGACATTTGTAGATAAAAGCATTTACTTTCTTTTCCTGGTTGTGGGCTGGGTTGTCTCATGGGAAGAACCCGTGTTTTCAGAGATGCACGTGCCCAGATGGGCCCCTTAGGGACTGGACGCAAGCCGGTCTCCCAGAGATGTCTGACCGCAGGGCCTTTCCCATTAGGGAAAAATACAAGCCGGCTTGGACAGGGACAAGCTGAGGGACACTCCGCGCGCCTCTGTGCTGGCAACTGCTGCTGTCAGAGCAGCCCTATGACATGCAAACACTGCAGAACATTTTGAAAATACAGATTAAAAAATATTAAAATGCAATTCAGCCGCTCAGCTATTATCACTGTCATCATTTTTAGTCATTATCTTCCCAGGTCTGTGTGTGTGCGCGCATGTGTATGGGTGTGCGCATGCTTATTACATTAAACTCCGATCAAGTCGTATTGTACACATTCCTTGATGTGCCTATGTACCTGCTTTTAAAAATGACCAAACAATACCATGGTCAGTTTTATGCCACATTAAATGTTCTCCCACAAAATCATTCTCAGTGACTGTTGGGTATTCCAATGTGGGGCTAACCCAGGGGCAATTATTTCCTCTCCTGTTGCTGATCATTTAGACTGTGTCCAATTTTTCACTATTGTGAACAATTATGGATATGAAAATTCTTTTAGCTGCATTTTTGTGTACATCAACAACTATGCATCTAGGCTGGATGCTTTGAAGCGGAATTGCTAAGCCAGAGACTTTGCAATCTTCTGGGGTTTTCTGGACAGATGTCAGACATCAGGTGGTGCTAGCTTCCTTCTGCAGTGGCCCAGTCTCCCTGAAAGCCCGTGACTGGGCAGTGTTGGGTCTTCCACAAATCACTGTCTAACTGATAGACGGGGCCTGTTCTTGGGGGCTGCCCAGGGGGCACTCAGCTCCCGTGGCCCACGAAGATCCCCTCTCATCCACACACCCTTTACTGGTTCTCCTCTTCCCCCTGTCTCACTTGTCCCACTTCCTCATTTGTCTTCCTAGGATTGCTTCCCAAATAAACTCCTGGTACCCAAGCCCTTATTTCAGTCTGATTCTGCGGGAGCCAACACCAAGTTTTGGGGACCCACTCTAAAACATGTGGGGTCACACTGGAGGCAGGATCCACTCTGCCTGAGTGACTTAGTGCATTTGGGCTGTTGTAATAGAATACCATAGACTGAGGGGCTTGTAAACAACAGGGATTTATTTCTCCCAGTTCCGGAGGTTGGTAATTCCAGGATCTAAGTGCAGGCCGACTCTCTGTCTGGTGAGAGCCCACTTCCTCATAGATGGCACCTTCTAGCTGTACTCTCCCATGGTGGAAGGGACTTGGGACCTCTCTCAGGCCTCTTCTAAAAGGGCGCTAACACCATTCCTGAGGGCTTCACCCTCATGACTGAATCACTTCCCAAGCTCCCTGCCTCCTAATACCATTGCACTGAGCATTAGGATTTAGTGTATGAATTAGGGGAGCATACAAACATTCAGACTATAACACTGGGTGAGTGCTGGTAGGAGGAGCAGTAGTTATTATTAAAATAATAATGATAATAATGTTTAAAAGCTAGTGTCAGTGTCATTGCTTATTGCTTGCTTACTCTGTGCCAGGCGTGGTGAGCTCTTCATGGCCATTGGGCCCATCGATCTCCACAACTCCAGGAGATGTATGCTCTTTATTCTTGATCCATGTGGTGGATAGGAAAACAAGGCTTATGATGGTTGGGGAACTTGCCCTAGACCCCTGCCTGGTAGGAAGCGGCAGAGCTGATATTTGAAATGTGACTCCAGGGCCTGTGTCCTTAGAGAAGGGGACATTTGAACTGATCTGTTAAGGAGGAGTTTTAGGGGAGGGACTGCCAGGTGGACAGGGAATGGGGCCATGGCAGGCAGGCAGACAGAGGAGCAGGGGCAGAAGTTCTGGGCACATTGAGCCTTGCAGAGGGGCTGCAGGGAAAGTGGGATGCGTTGGGAACAGTCTACACAGAAAAAAGAAATGAAGCTGAGGTGTTTGGCTGGGGCCAGGCTGCGATGGACTTCATTCATCCTGCTCAGAACTTGAGGCTTAGAGCTATTAGACGGGACACTTATAAGCCCAGAAAGGACATGCTCAGACTCATGTGGCAGAATGGAGAAAGGATAGCAAGTGGAGAGGTGGCAGGGAAACCAATTAGGAAGCCACAGAGATTTGATTTGCCTGGATCCTGCCGTTTCCCCAACTCCGTCTGTGGAGACGGACCCGTGCTCGCTGGCAAATGAGCTGAGCAGCTCTCCTGGGATGATCCTTTTAGCAACTGGCTGTTCTTCCTACAGATGAGCCAGGTTTGCAAAGCAGCCCACAGACTGTCCTGATCTATAAATAAGCCCTATCTGTCTCCACTCGGCCCCCTCCCTCAGTGCTCTAGGCAAAGCCTTTTCTAGGATTCAGACAATCAGAGAGATCTCCAAAGCCTCCACTGCGGTAGGGGATGGGCAGGCAGTTCTGAGGGATGTAGGTGGCAGACTTGTCCACGTTTGAGCTGGACAGGGTCTAGGGAGAGGAGGCTTAGAATATACTGGGAAACTGAGGCCAGAGATGAGCGGCTGGGTCCCCTACTCCCTTCCAGTTACACAGCCTCACCTCAGGCCCTTTGCTTTGTTTGTTTCTGTTGCCTAAAAGTGCTCTTTTCCTAGGGAGTTCCTTAGAATGCTACCCCCACCCTCCTTCAAGTCTTTGCTGAAAACCTCACTTTCTCAGTGAGATATGCTCTGGCCACCTACTTCCTGTTGCACCCAGCTCCTCTCCTCGCCTGCACTCTGTCCTGCTGTTTGCTACTGCCCTTGTCATCTTCGAATAGCTGATGTCATTGACTGGTTTCCACCCTGTGTTAGCTTCTCAAGGGCAGGACCCACGTCTACTTCGCTCAGTGAGTATCCCAAGTGTCTGGAGGGTGCCTGGCGTCAGCAGGTGCTCAGTGAATATTTGTGGGGCTCACCGTATTGCTTGTCTTCCTCTCTTCCCGGCGGCCTTTAATGGCAGTCTTCACCTGGTCTCACTGATGTTGAAGGGAAGTGTAAATCGGACAGAATGATAAGGGAAGGGAATGTAGGACAAAAGGGATGTTGATGATGATGATGGTTTTCAAGCTAAGAACTACAATCAAATCACTAAGGAAGTGCTTAAGAGCTCATAAACCCACTCTCAAACATTTAATGGATTTCTTTTCTGAAAACATCGGCATAAGCATCAGAACTCGAGGCAGCTATAGCATGAGAGCACACCTATACTTTTAACTTTTCTCATAGCTACCTTAAAAAGTAAAAAATAAATAAAAATAATTTTTTACTGCTATACAGCCAAAATAGTATCATGCCAACATGTCATAAACACACACATATTTAACGAGATATTTTACATTCTTTTTTCTCCAAGTCTTTGAAATCCAGTGCATATTTTATACTTGGGCACATCTTGATCTGGACTGGCCACCTATTAAGGGTTCAGTAGCCACATGTAACTGGTGGCTAACGACAGGGAAATTCTAGAAGGAAGACACAGCCCTTCCCCTCTCAGAGCTCATAACTGCAACTCTGGGTGAAGTTCAAGAGCAAAGGTAGGAACTGGGGAGTAAGAGGTCAAGGGAGACATGATAGTTCTGCTTGAGGGGAGGGGGATTGGCAAAGACATGAAATAAGAGGTCACATGAGACTATGTACTTGGTAAATAAATATGGGGCCATGTGTAGCTTGCCTATTATTAAGGTAATGAATTAAACTAATATCAGATTTTTATTTGATACAATTAAATGAGTGAAAATGAAAATCAGTGAGGGTGGTACACTCGTGAGTGGCTAGTGGTGGTGACGGTGGTGGAAAGCATTTTGAGAGTATGTCTCCAGCACCAAAAGGAGCCTTTATTCCATAATCTCAGTTCTGGGAATTCACCTTTAAAAATAATTCAAAATGAAGTGAAAAAAGATAAGGCATGCCATCGTTCATTTTAATGTTACTTAAAAAGCAAAGAATTGAAAATGGCTTAAGTGGACCATAAAAGGGTCGCATGCATTTGGAAGAATATCTCAAAGGAAGTGTACTAACATGGAAAGTATTATTACAACAATGATAAGGGAAAGAGGTCGAATTCAATGTTACACCTCTTTAGTGTCTGCAACTCCATAAACATTACCTACGTGTCCTCAGATCAACTGGGAGAGAACATGCAATGATGACGGTTTTCATTTGGTGAGATTACAATGATTAAAACATTTTTGTTTTTTTTGTGCAAAATTACAAATGTTTCAACGAAATTAGGGGGATGGGCCCAAGGCTAGATTATTCTTCTTGTTCATCAGTAAAATATAAACAGAAGAGCCAGGGTGGCTTGGCTTGGTGGAAAACATCTGTTCTACACCAAACCCCTTCACATGTGACAACTGTGGCCTTCCTCTTACAAGATGGCACTTCACACGCGCTCCTAAGCATACGAGGTCAGGCTGTGTGTTTTCGAGAACCTTGTTTTCAGACATGGTGACTTGAAAGATCCATCGTGTCATAACGCCTTTCGGTGTCGAATTAGCCACGATGAGAATTCTGTGTTTAAAACGGGTAAAAACAATTGTTTTTCGAGGACTGTAAAAATAAAAACACCAAATTAAAAAATGCTCATAGGACGCTCAGTCCTCAGAGAAGAGACTCGGGCCTGCGGGGACTGGGGGCTCCCAGGGCTTCGAGTGTGATAAATACTGCCCAGCAGGACTCCTCTAAGCGAGGAGGTGACACTGGGGCCCCCCCGATGGGGCTGAATGGGCCAGGACCTTGCTTTAAAGTCTGTTTAACTTGAGTGACTTTAAGTGCGGCCTCTGCACTCCAGTTCGCTTTAGGTCTCTATTATGGGCTGAACGGCACCCTTGAAAATTTCCCGTGTGGAAGGGCTGACTTCCAATACCTCAAACCATTGCTTTATGGGGAGATGGGGCCTTTAAAGAGGTAATTAAGTTAAAGTGAGGTTATTGGGGGTCCCTAATCCAGTCTGACTGGTGGCCTCCTCTGTACAGAAAGTCCGAGTCCACAGTCTCCTACGAGTGAAAGGAAGAGTCCCTGCAGACAGGCAGGTCAGAGCTGGCTTGGCCACTGATGGACTGAGTGAGACTGGGCCAACCCTTCAAGCTCCCCGGGCCTTAGTCTCCTCATCTGTAAAGTGGGAGTGCCCACAGGCCTATGCCAGGCTACTGTTGTGAGGGCTCAGGCAGGTAGCTCCCGGGAGATGCTCGGAGAAAGACTTTCCTTCCTCAGCCCTTCCAGCCTTGGCTTTTGATGTGATTGATTTTGTTCCTTGCACCCTCCTGCGTCCCTGGCATCGGCTGAGGGCTTTGTGTCACCTCTTAGCATCCTTATAGTCGCTTCTGTTAGGTGGTTGAGGTGTGGAAGTGAAAGATGAGGGAGATTGGCCAGAACCATAGGCCAACCGGCCCTTTCCAAGTTGACACAGGTGTTACCTCTCATATTTCTCTCACCCCGCTCCTTTCTCTCCATGGAGAGCAGGGAGGGCAGGAAGGGGCTTGCGGGCTCCGCATCTGCTGTCTGTTTCCATCCCAGTTTCCTCCCGGAACCTCTCCTGCAGGAATCATTCCCGAGGGAAAGCGGGAGGAGCAGGACAGCTTTGGGAGGAACCACGGGGTGGGCCAGTCAGCTGATGAGTTCCTGACCACTCCTCTGGGAACTTTGTCAAAACGACTTTTCTTCTCATTTCTGTTCTTTGCAGAATGTGGAAAGTCTAAAGAAGCTAGAGTGAAATGAACAAGAATAACACCACCAAGGTGGTGAAGAATAATATCACTATATTTCTACATGCAGATAAAGATAAAAGTGGTATTGTATTATAAACACTTGTGAAAGCTCTTTTATTTCTGTGTCACACAGGGCAAATTTCTTTTTTGGCCAATAGCTATTCATTTGTAAAATTATCTGGAAGCCGAGGAGCATTCTCCTGCCTGACCACCCCATTACTGCACGATCAGCTTACGCCAGAGTTTTTACTGTCAAGCAAAGCTTCCATGCATATCCCTGTTAGCTCAGACTTTGTGCATGCGCTTAGTTATTTCTTCAGCTTAAATTCCTGTACTGAAACTGAGGAGTAACAAAGGTTACACGATAAAAATTTTTAAGGAAGAAAATTGTTTTTAAATAAGAAAAAAAGGAGATACACACAAATTATATAGTGAGAGCCTCTTTACTCTGTCTGCCTCTCCAAGCAATCTTAATCCCCGGGGACCACTAATAACATGCTGTTGGGTGTCCTTCGAGAACCTTTTCCTAGATTCAGTCAAGCATCCTTGCACACAAATCTGCCCCACCACACACACACACACACACACACACACACACACGTGCACACACAGGCATGCACACAATCACCCACACACTGCTTAAGGCTTTTGATTTGTAATGTCAGTTTTTCTACCAAGAGATTCTGCTTTTTTAACCTCCACTTGTTTCCATCTCCGAGCCAGCTCAGAGTTGCCACTGGGAAGCACCTGTGCTCGCTGCTACGGGATTTCAGCTCGTCCAGCCGCATGGAGCCCTCCAAGGCCAGGCGGAGCAGGGTTGGGGTGGGGGTCTCTGTACTGTGGCTTGTATGGGAGCAAAGCAGAGTCCCGGTTCTAATGTGCACCCAGCCCAACGTGTACCCAGGACAGGTAAGCACTGAAAGACGTTAGAAACAGTTGTGGCTTCCTTGAAGAAGGTAATGTACTGTCCCCAACCTTGGCAAAGCTTCGCACTTTTTGTCATAAAACTGGTGTGGGAGAAAAAAGAAGCTGAGGGAGGAGAAGAGCATTATGCAGTGAGAGACAGTCCTAGGCCAGAGGCAGTGAGCTCTGTGGTCAAGACCACTGAGAAGAAGGTGACCACATAATTTCCAGTTCAATGGGACCCTTCCAAGAATGAAAGGGAAAGCTAATGACATGCTAGGACAACAGGCATAAAGTGGACATCTGGTCACTCTTCCTAAGGGGACGCTGTCTCCAGCCCACAGGGGCCTCAGGTGTGCTGCAGTGCACAGAGCCCTGGGTCAGAATCAGAAGGCCTAGATTTGAGGCCCTGCCTCTTGTTGGCTGGTGAGACCTTGGGCAATGCCTTCAATCCTGAGTCTCTTTCCAGCTCTGCAAAGTATCGACTTCACAGAGCAATTGTGCAGAGTGCGTGGGATGCTGAGCTTGGGAAAGCATGATTCTCTGTGACCGTATTAGGTATGATAGACCAATCCTCCTGCAGCCTCTTGTTAGTGACCCCCCAAGAAGGGCCTTTGTGGGAGAAGTCTGACCAAAGGGAAGTAGGTGAACAGTACTGGCTTCAACCACAGCCCCGTTCCCTAACCACACCCCAGGCCTCCGAAGGCAGAGGAAACACCCTCATTAACCCGAGGTACAGGCAAGATGGGTGTTGTGCATTAAAATAGTGTGTCCCAGAATTTTTCCCTACCTGGAACTTCAGAATGTATCCTTCCTTGGAAATAGGGTCTTGAAGATATGATTAAGGTAAGGATTGAAAAGAGATCATACTGGATTAGGTCGGGCCTCACATTCAACGCAAGTGTCCTCGTAAGAAGACATACACAGAGGCAGGGAAGGCCGTGTGCCAGTGGAGGCAGAGACCACAGGGATGCTGTGGCGAGCCAAGGAATGCCAGTAGCCACCAGAAGCTGGAAAAAGCAGGAGGCATCATCACTTACAGACTTTGGAGGGTGCCCAGCTCTTCCGACATCTTGATTCTAGGTTTCTTGTCTCCATAACAGCAAGAAAATTCATTTCTGTTGTTTTTTTTTTTAGCTAACAAGTTTGCAGCAATTTGTTATGTCAGCTCTAGGACACTGATACAGTGAGGTTAATAGCAAGAGCTATTTCTAGGTCACTCGAGATGAACCACGCATTGTGATAAGCACTGAGTGAGAATTAGCTCAGTTAATCCTTGCAATGCTAGTCGTGCTGTTCCCACCCACTACAGCCCACAGAAGAGGAGATTGAGACTCAGAGGAGCAGTCACTTACTCAAGGCCTTATGGCCAGTCGGTGGTGGAGCCAGAATTTGTATCCAGGGGTTTCAACTCCAAAGTCCTCATCTGAACCGCTGAGTTGTCCTACCTCCTATAGGAACAGGACTACCCATGGGGACTGTCACAAGGGGTCTAGGAGTCAGGCTGGTCCTCACTGCGGTGGGATTTCAGGGGAGCCCCTTGTCTGGCAAGCTCATCCCCAGGCTTTCTGTTCCTGGCTCCTGACACGAGAAGGCGTTATGGCTGGTCGGTGCACAGCCACCGAGGGCTGGGCAGGGCGGGAGGGGAAGTGATCTTGAGGGTGTAAGTGGGCTGGCCTGTAGGTGAAGGGGTGGGAGCAGGGAGGAGGGGATGCAGGGTGGGGACATGGGAGGCCGTGTAGTAGCTTCCTCGCAGGTAGTGATGCCTACTGGGAGTGCCCCCGGTTTTAGTGATCAGAAGTTGTGGGGATTCCAAAGATCTGGGCTAGCCCTGCCGACACGTTGATTTTCAGTCCAGTGAGACTTATTTTGGACACCTGACCTCTGGAACTGTAAGATAATAAATTTGTGCTGTTTTAAGCAACCCAGTTTGTGGCGATGTTACAGCAGCAATGGAAAGCTACCACGATGGAATTCCTGGACTCCTGGCCGGGCACCTCTGAAAAGAGACTCTTGTGACCTCCCTTGTATGGGGAGAGGGCCGGGCAAAGCTCACCTGTTTGCAATTAGTCATTGTGCTTAGTTTAACTGTTTCCTAATCCAATGAGCAATTTATCCGTCAGCTGTGGTTAAATCAGTTTGAGCCAAGAGTCTCGGGAAAGGTTCTTAGGGAAGCACTGGGCAAGGGGAGGCTACCCTACAGAGAGGTCTATGTGAATCTTCGCAGCCAGCCTGTGATGTGAGCCTTGTTCATCCCATTTCGTGGGTGAGGGAATGGAGGCTGACGAGGGAAGCAGAACACTGTCCATGGATCTGCCATGAATGGCAGAGCCAGGGCTTGGAGCCAGGTCTGCCCGGGCCGGTTCTTCGTTCACCAGCTCTCACCTTCACTGCCTTTCCCCCAGACGTGTTGTAGGGGGATCACGGGTTCCCTCTGCGGAGACCTTCTCTCCTTTGCTCACTGCGTTCTAGTGCTCAGTTACCATGCACACCTTCTCTGTTGACTGGGCGTTATCCTCCCCGCCCCACCCCCACCCCGAGGCCCTGCCTCCTTAATTAGACGACGCACACCCAGAGGAGCACGGCTCCTTCGGAACCCTGCTCCGTGCAGAATTCTGCCTGCTTGAGGGGCTCTCCGATTCCCACTGGATGAAAGAACGAAGTCTGCCCGGACAGAAGGAGAAACCCCTTTCTCTGTTTTGAGTCTGTGGGGAATTCCCATCCCCAATTCCCCGAAACCCCAGCCCACTTTGGCAGCCGGCCATAGCTGGATATGAGCAGAGGTGTGTGTCTTAGCCTAGAAGTTCTTTTAGTAGAAGGTTAAAAAAATCAACATCAAAGGTGGGAAATGCGGGGTAGCCTTTGATGTGCATGGGGGAAGCCAGCCTGTCTTTTGGTAAAGTGGTGAGAGAAACACACACACACCACACACACCCACATCACACCACACACACACACACACACACACCACACACACCCACATCACACCACACACACACACACACACACACACCACACACACACACACACCACACACACATCACACCACACACACACACACACACACCACACACACACACCACACACACACCCACATCACACCACACACACACACCACACACACACCACACACACACACACCTTTCTCTACCTAATAGGAAAGATTCCTTCTGCATCCTCCACATTCAAATAACGACCATTTGAATTCCTGGGGGCCCCTCTATCGCCCTCCTGGCTGGGTGGAAAGTGTTTCTACAGGTCTTATGCTCCATGGGGCTCAGTAAAACCCTTCACATTGGGTTCCCACTTCTCCTATGGCAAACAGTGCCACACAAATGGCCGGGAGAGTTTATACGGCAATGTGGCCCCAAAGAAAATACACCGGAGACCAACCGGTGGGCTTCTCCACGGTCATGCACCTAATCCGTGGCCCCGGATACTGGTTCCCCTGCCCTGGTGAATGACTCACAAATGAGCGCTCAGAATCTACTTAATTGACACACTGATGTGTGTCCCTGGAATTGTTTGTGCAACCAACTGCATGTGCATTTTGCAGAGGCAAGGGTGTCAGAGGGTGAGCGTCTGGGATATTTTAATATTCAGTATTTCCAGACTCAGCAGGCAGCAGGCTAAATCTGTCTGCTGATGGGCAGGCATGAGTTATGAAACCTCTCACGTAGGTTGAGAGGTTGCCCGGGGCTGGGGCAGTGTTGCCACCAGTGTCTCCTGAGGCTAGTTGGGGGCAGGGTCACTCCCCAGTTGGCAGGGAAGGACAGATGTGGACCCTGAGCCCGGTGGACACACACAGTGGGGCCAGCAGGGGCTTTCCAAGTGCAGGAGGACAGGGCAATGAGAAAACAGAAAAAGACTCCCATGTGACTGGGAGGTAATGCTGCCCCCTAATGGTTAAGGCAACGGGGGCTGAAGTGCAAGGAGTCAGAGGACTCACTGTGACTGAGACCTCCTTCCTGACCTTAGTGTTGCTGCCTCTTCCTCCCAAGGCAGGCCGGGGGTGCCCCAGTGTGAGACTGGAGACTGGGAGGCAAGGTCTAATCTTCAAAGGGAGAAAGTTGCAGGCTAAGGGTAGTGTAGGGAATGCTGGTGGTGGATTGTGTTCAAGAGCCACAGAACAGAATGAGGGACCCAATCTGCTAGAATAATACTTAGCAACAATACATCAGTAACAACCATTTGTTGATATTCTCTGAGATGGTGCTAAGCACATTACACAGATTTTTCTCAATTCCCTACAATCCTATTCCTTAGATATCCTTATTTCCACATTCATGGTTAAGGATCAAAGGACCCTATATCATCATTGCCATGTCTGTGAAAATGAACAGTTACATAATACTTAGTGTGACACAGGAATTCTATAAGCATTCTCTCGTGTAGTCTCCACACCAATTGTAGGAGATAGGTTTTATTATTTCTATCTTCATTATTTCCACTACATCACTGAGGAACCCAGAGGCTGAGAGAGAGTGTGTAATCGGTTAGCTCTTACAGTGAAGTAAAGTAAATCACCCCAACATTTAGTGGTTTGAGGCAACAAGCACTTATTTATATACTTATTTTTGTATGCAGTGAGTTGACGATTGGGGCTGGGTTCAGCTGGGTGGTTCTTCTGGCCTCAGCTGGGCCAGCCAGCCAGTCCGTCATGCATCTACGGTCAGAGGCCGGTCAGCCTGGCGGCTCTGCTTTGGAGAGTTGTTCAGTGGTGCACTGGGGTAATGGTGGAGACCGGTCCATGTGTGTCTTCTCATCCAGTGGCTGGGTCACCCAGACTTGTGGCTGGGCAGGGGCTGGGGAGAGAGAGAGGAAGAGAGTATGCAATGTCTCTTGAGGCCCAGGCTCAAACCTGGCACAGAGCCACATGTTAAATTCTACTGGCCAAGGCTGGCCCCAGAATCAAGGGACAGGGAATATAGGCTCCTGATGGGAGGAGCTATGACATCACAGAGCCGAGTGAGTGTAGCTATAGGGAGGGGTAGACAACTGGGGCCATTTTTACAATACATCACTGGGAAGATACGGGGAATGGGTCAGTGTGGAGTTTGTGTTGGGCTGCATTCATAGCCAGCCTGGGTTGCAGGTGGCCCGTGGGACACCCCTGTAGTTCTTCTTCTCCCAGAGATCCTAAAGTACCAAAGATTCTGACCAAACTCATTTCCATCAGCTTTGCTGCAGATACAGATTCTCAGTAAGACCACTTGCATATGGTTTTATTAATTGCATTTATTTAATTTCATTATTTTGAGTTCATTACATTATGACAATAGTTTTCATTAAATTATAACAACCCGAGGCTGATGATATCTTTAAGCTCAAACAAGTTCGCCATGCAAAGCCTATATTTATGTGATCGTGCCTTTCAACCCTCCTTCCTCAGTGATCAGGTTATAAAATATTTATCAGTTGTTCAAAGCCCTTGCTTTTGTGCATTCAATACCTTCCCTGGAGAAGATGTCAGGGTAGGCAGCTTTGTCTGGTTGAGTTCACAGTGTGATGTTCAAAGGAGGTGCTTTGTTGAATTTGCCGAGGGGTGAAGCTGGGCGTTGCAGACAGCTCCTCTCCTGAGCTTGCTGGAGGATTTGCTCCCAAGGTGGAAAAGGCCACTTGCACAGATGAAATAAAATCCATGGTTATCAAAAATAAGTTTTCTGACTTAAATCTCCAGATGGGAGCTTCTTCTACATGGACATACAACCGGCTCCCATGTAACTACTTTATAACTGATCATTCTGATTCTTGACGTACATACTACTTTCATGAGAATGTCATCTATTAGCAGAGTATTTTGGGTGGGAATGTGAGACTCAGATGCTCAACAGGCCTGGATTTGCCACCAATCAACTCATGCCATGACCTTGGACAGATACCTCAGCATCTCTATGCTTTGCTTATTTCAGTGCCTCAAACCAGAATTGGTAAATATCAGTTAGGGATGTGTTCAGCTGCAAGTAATGGAAAAGCAGATAGGGGCTTACTTTCTAACACGATAAATCAAGAAGCAGGGAGTCTAGAGTTGGGACGTTAATTAGACCCTGATAACCTGAAAACAAGGCCTTTCAAAGTGAGAGGCAACATATGTTTATTTAGGATAAAAACAGCTGTTACTTGGGAATCACCCATTTAGGCCAAAGCCCAAATAGTGTTCCAGTTAAAGACCAAGACAAGGGGTATTTACGTGAAAGGGAAGGCAAACAATTACATCAGTAGACAGAGGGGTTTCTATTAGTGCAGAGAAGCAAATACGGTGATGATAATTCTAAAGAATGTTTTTTAATTTCAGCCTGATAGTCATAATATCTGCTTTCTTGTTATCCTTGTAAATAGTTCTCTGGGACACAAGGTTACCTGAGGCCCAGAGCAAAGGTTACTTACTTTGCCCTGTTTTAACTTTTCAAAGGTTTGAGGCATGAGGTGAGCAAGACAGGTCCTCTGCAGTGGTAGCTCCGATTCCATTTTAAAGTGGCTCCATTTATACATGTATTTCACAGGCCCTTCCTCTGTTCCTGTGATCAGCCTGTGGTTTTTGTCCTGATGGTAGAGAGATGGCTGTCGCACCTTCTAAAGGAAGAAGAGGAAGGGCAAAGGGCATAGGGCAGAGGAAAATGCTAGCTGAGCCTGTTCAGCCTGTTTTTAGGGAAGTAAAAAATGCTTCAGAACCTCCTCCCACCCCCCCCCCCGCCCAAATAGTTTTCTCCTTACATGGCATTTGCCAGAACTGAAACACGGCTGCCTCCTACCCCACAAAAGAACCTAGAAGGTGACCTTTTTATTTGGGCGTAAGGAAGCTGGGAGTGAAACCAGGGGTCTTCTGGTAAAGAAAGACAGTGAGTATTGAGTAGGAACCTAATGGTGCCTTTTTATCCCAACAGAGAGAAACTGTCATTTATTGGTTCAGGTAGCAAGCGGTGCACTAAGCCCTCTTCACCAGTCATCCCAGGTTACTGCCCGCAACACGTACCAGGCCTGTCCGGAAGGTATCCAGCCATGCAATAGAAGAAAATAGAGACATTTATTGAAGGAGATACAAGATACAAGAAGCATGGTACATAGGACAATGAAGCCTCAGTCCCCTTCAAAGTAGGCACCTTGGGACCTCACACAGTTCTCCCAATCACTATCAGCTGTCCTGTCGTATTTTTTGAATCTCCTCAACCATCTGAAATCTCTTCCCGTTCAAAGATGATTGTAGTTTTAGGAAAAGCCAGAAGTCACAGGGTGCCAAATCTGGGCTGGAGAGGGGGCTGAGTCACCTGGGTCATTTGCTGTTTTGCCAAAAATCTCTGCAGGAGATGCGGTGCGTGAGCAGGTGCATTGTTGTGATGAAGCTGCCAATCACCAGTTTGCCTGTGGCTGCTGCCTTCTGAATCATACGAATAGTTTCCAGGGAGGAATGTTCAAGCTTAATACAAAATTTGTTGCAGATTCATCGCTCTGCTCGCTCAGTCATTTTGAATGTGATGGCTACACAGCACACAGGCTCACTCAATAGCACCTACCGCCCCCACCGACTAGTACAGTGAAGTCATCACTGTTCACACATCTGAATTCCAGTCCACTCTCCTTGGCTACTAGGTTATGTCATGTCGCGCAAACAGTCTCATTATACTAAAATGGCTGGACTTTTCCCTGACAGACCCCGTATGTGCTGTCGGCATGAGCTCTATTTTAGAGATAGAGAAACTGAGACCTTCGGTGAATTGCTCAAGGCTGCGGAGTGGGATGAATTTTAAAAAATCTCGGTTGGGTTCAGGAGGGCTGGAGGAAGTCTCAGGTCACCCTGAATATTTTATGTTGACCTCTAGGGGAGGGGCTTACAGCAGTTTCCTCCCTTCTCTTCACTCCACCCCCCTGAAGGAGAGTGGGCTTGGGGCTAAGGGAGGAGCTCCCAGAGGCCCAGCACCTCCCTCTGAGTTCCCCTGGTGATGTTTGGGGCACTGGGACTCTTGTCCAGACTTGTGCGTCCCTGTGATGTCATTAATTCTTTCTAGATTTCCTGCAGCAAGCAGGGGCAGTCTCCCTCCCTTTAAGGCTCCTCCCCATACCATGGGAACAAAGTGACTTCCTCATTGTTGCCACACTGCATACCCCGTGCGGGCCACCTGCAGTGACGTGAGGGAAATGGAGCAGGATTGGACTGCCCCCAGCTTTCAGGAGCAAGTAGCCTTGATGAAAGGGTTCTTGTTGTGAATAGTCAAGCACAGCCTTGGGAGCCAGATTACTGCCTTTGAATCACAACTGGCCACTTCCCCCCCGCCATGTGACTTGTAAGTTACTTGAGTACTCTACACCTCAGTTTCCTCATCTGTGAAATGGGCGGTAATAATGGTACCTATTGTCATAGTGCTGTTGTGAGAATGTACACAGATAAAGCACAGAGAAAAGTGCTTACCACTAGCTAACATCTGTGTGTGCTTAAGTCAGCTCCTCTCTATTAGACATCTCGGTGGCTAACTTGCTTTTATAGATTCATTCTTTTGAATCTTGAGAGCCAAGTCTCCTGGGGTTGTTCTTAAGTTAATATTTGTTTTTAATGAATCCTGTACTTATCAATTAATGCCTCGCTTCCCACTGTTAATGCAGAGCAAGAAAAACTAATAGCTAATATTTCAGCTCTTACTCCACTGCCTTTATAAAATGCAAATTAGCAGTACAGTGCCCCCTGGAGTTGTGAAATGTGGTGGCCCTTGGATTAGTCAACTCGGGAGGGATGGGTTGGTAAACAGATCACTGTTTGCTTCACAGTTGGGGCTAAGCCTGGAATCCACTGTTTCCCTTTCCCACTCTGCGTTCTGTCACGGGTGCATATGCTCACATGCTGGTGAAGTATTTGTGTTTCTCAACATGGATCACGGTGGGCCCAAAAGGGGGCACTTCGGCGTATTGCTTCTCTGTCTTCCCTCAGCTTGCAATCCCTGCCCAGCGGAACACCTTCCGGGGACAAGAGGTCCAAGTACGGGGTTCCAGTCCCTTTTCCCCATCGCCTCGGGCCATGATGTTGGGCAATCCCCTCTCCATTTGGGCCTTCGACTTCCCCTTCTAAGAGAGGATCTCCAGGGTCTCTCGCAGCTTGACCTTTTTCCCATATTCACTGCATGTTGGACTGTAGAAGGACAGCTCGCTTGGCAGATCTTGGCTGTGAAGTTTTTTCTTTTGAGGATTACCTAATTTATTGGGCATCTTTTTGCAGAAAAATATTATCGAGAAAGCCAATACTCCAGTTCCCTTTCCTTCCCCAAATGGGATGCTTAAATAAAATTCGGTTTCATGGAGCAAACACAGAAGAATGGAAATGGATAGGGTCCCTCCTGTCTTTGAGCTGTCCCAGAGGAGGCTTAAACAGCAGGATCGCCTTTCAGCCAGATGGGCCCAGAGCTCAGAGAGCCAAGCCATCAGTGAGAACGGAGAAATTAGTGGCAGAAATGCGAAGAGGCTGGTGGCTGTGATGTCGGTTGACTCTCCCAGTTGAACTTCATCAGTCTGGAATTCTGGGAGAAGAAGAACCGTCCTGCAAAGCTCTCCAACTTGAGCTGGTGGGCCATGATGTTCCAAGTTCAGGGTCAAGTCCAATGGAAAATGGCCCCTTGAGCTAACCTTGGACACAGGATCCTCTGGAGAGCAGGGCTGGCCTGAGGGAACAATGGGGCAGGGTAGGGGTAGCCGATACTTGATCCCCCAGTGGTGGCTTTGCCTCGTTTTCCTTGGCGCAAAAGCCTCAAGTACCCAGGGCCTTGTACTGCCCCGAGAGCCCCTCCCACCATGCCGCACCTAGCCCAGGCTCAATTTATTCAGTGATTATCATTTTCAAAAAACTTTTTCTGCCCCCTTCCTTTCACCATCAGTCTTACTAAAACACACCTCGGGTGACAACATGGTGGGGCACAAAGAGCCACAGCCTTTTGATTCAGTTTTGGGTGGCAATCTCCCTCCTTTCGCTCATACCAGTGGGAACTTGGGCAAGTTACTTGCTGTCCCTGAGCCTCCACTTTCTCACCTTTGAGATGGGTATAGTAACGCTGAGTTTACAGCTTTACTGAGAAAATTAGATGAGATACAAAGGTTACCTGAAAAGAGCCCAAGAAGTGTTATTTCTTCCTTCCTGTCTTATCTTACACTTCCTGCGCATTAGAATCCGGGGGATGTAAAAAATATAGCAATGGCAAGGGATCCACCCCACCCTTCACCGGCAATCAGTACTCTTCAAAAGCTCCTCAGCCCTGGCTGGCGTAGCTCAGTAGATTGAGTGCGGGCTGCGAACAAAAGTATCGCAGGTTCGATTCCCAGTCAGGGCACATGCTTGGGTTGCAGGTCACAGCCCCCAGCAACCGCACATTGATGTTTCTCTCTCTCTTCCTCCCTCCCTTCCCTCTCTAAAAATAAATAAATAAAATCTAAAAAAAAGCTCCTCAGGGGACATGGGTTAAGGCCCACTGCCCTCAGGCAGTGCTGAGGAAGCGTCTGCTGCCTGGTGCTTTATGCTGCTTCTCTTCCCATCCCTTTGGGCCTGACTCCCAAAGTTGATCTAGCTTCTGTGTTTGTATCTGACAGAAAGCAGGTAGTTTAATCAAGGCTCACGTGTGGGATCCCTCCTGCGTGTCCTGGATATTTGTTTTCATTGGCACCTTGTGAGGAGTCAGGCCATATTGTCCAATGGCACTCGGAGAGGGAGAGGGTGGGTAAGGTTTCCTGAAATGTTGTGGCTGAAAATGACTTTCTCTGGGACATGAACCCAGAGTCAGAGGGCCCAGGCAGAACTAGCGATTCAGGTGGGCAGACTTCCGTCCTTCCTTCAGCAATGCCGAAGCAGGACACCAGGCAGCTAGGCTGGGATGAACTTGGTGAGTTTAGAAATTAGTGGATGGGGTGATTCCAAGGTGCCGTGGACAACTAAGGTATGCCCGACCTTGAGGTGTGGCCTGGACAGATATTGATGACAGAAAATGGCTTCTTGGGGGTGCTTCTCCCTGCTCCTAGTTACCTCTTACTAGAAACTTTCTAACTGTATACTCTGGCCCACCTGAAGGTCATCTACAGACATGCATACATGGCCCGAAGCATCCTGCATCTCCGTCTCTGAGGGTGCCCTCCTGCCGAGGGAGCTTGGCTGTCACGTGGTGGCAGGCTGGAAGTCCTGGGGAGTGAATGGCTTTGGTGGCCCCCTCACGTGGATGGATGGCAGTTGCTAGATGAGCACCCCAGCTCCCCTGCCCTTGGGTGGCACAGTCCTGAGGTACGTTCTGCAGCTTCTCAGTGGGTCTCCTGTGTGACTGAGCCCAGATGCCCACAGTGACAACAGTCTCATCATAAAACTTTTGCTGACTTTTCTCTCTCCCTTCCCTGTCTCCCTCCTTGTCCCTCCTGGGATCACCTTGCAAATTAACTAATTGGAGCCCAATCCCCATCTCAGAGTCTGCTTCATGGGAAAATATCTACCTTACATAGGCCTTTTCTCCCATCCAAGTATATTGGCCTTTTCTTATTCATAGGAGATTTGCATCTCTGTTCACACAGTCGTCTCTTGGGATGGATGGGTCAGATTTTCTGGGAACACATTATGGAGTTTACCTCGTTATGCCATCACTGTTTTGCATGTCTTCTCTCCTGGAGATTTTCTAAATAGAAAGAGGGAGGAAATCACGGTAAGTGCAATGCTTTCCAATCCACATGTGGTGATGCAAAAGGAGTTCCAATATGCAGTGTTTTAAATGAAAGAAAATGAATATGACATAGCAGCGTGTACTATGCATTGGGAGGCTACATACGGGTATGTGAAAACTCCATTTCAGTCGTGTGTGTGGGTACACTCACAGGTTCGTGACATGTATTTCCCAACATGAACCATGGTCAGATAATTTGGAAGCCGCTGCCACAGTGGGCCTCTGTGGTTTTGCCTTCCCAAGATCCTTTGCCTTTTCCTCCAATAACCACATCTCAAGATGCCTTTCAACAAGAAAGGAGACTACGCCCCTAATTGGACATAGTCTTGGTGGGACTGTCAGTCAAGGTGTTTTTATCATTTGGTCAAAAGATGGTCACATGACCCATGACACGTCAGTCAGATGACTGCTCCGGGGAACCTAAATCTAGAGAGGACACACGAAAGGGTGGGAAGAAGTAGTTGAAGATGCTTCATGCAAAGTGCATGTCTGCAAGTTAACATCTGTTTTTCCCCCTGCTACCTGGGTCCTTGAACTTCCTCCATTGTTTTCCCTTCTAAGATTTGGTTGGTCAGCCATTGGGTTGGTTCTGTGAAGTATCTTTGGACCACTTCTTTATATTCTGCCTCTTAGGCAGGTAGAGCTGTTGTCTGTTGCTAGAAACCAGAGAACCCTTCCATAGCTGAGAGCTCTTCCTAACTCTACTGCTTCTGGCCTGTGTGATGGAAAATTACTTAATTTCATTAAGTTTCTATGCCAGGTTGGAGGGTATAGATGATATTTATATGACCACTGGCCCTATACCCTCAATTAATGGCAGCTATTAGAGTGAACCAAATTTCATCTCTGTTTTACTATTGATGGAGGTCCATTTATTAAGTATTAAGTGTGGAGTGAATGAATGAATCTATATGGCAATGCAGATTTTCATAACTAAAATTCATAGCTTAAATTTTGAGACAGTTACAACCCTTTGGGTATCGAACATGTGATTTATTATTCAGAAAATTAATATGAGAAAATCTTTATAACCTGGAGTTAGACAAAAAAGTTCTTATGAATGATAACAAAAGTATAATGCATAAGAGAAAAAATGATAAATTGGACATCATTGCAATGAAAAACTTTGCTCTGTGAAAGGCAGTGCTAAGAGAATAAAAAGACAATCTAGAGACTGGGAGAAAATATTTTGCAAATCACATATCCAACAAAGGATCGGTGTCTAGAATATATAAAACTAGAAACATACAACACAATTTAAAAATAAGTAAAAGACTTAAACAGACTTACCACCAAAAAGGACATACGGAGAGCAAAGTAGCACATTACAAGATGTTCAGCATCATTAGTCATTAGGGAGAAGCAAGTTAAAACCATAATGAAATACAACTACGTATCTGTTAGAATGGCTAAAATAAAAATACCAAGTGTTGACAAGGATGTAGAGCAACAGAAGTTCCCTCACATTGTTGGCGGGAATAAAAGAAAACGGTTTAACTACTCTGGTCCGGAAGACAATTCGATAGTTTTTTATAAAGTTAAACACGCACTCCCTGCCCCAACTCCTGAGAAATGAAATGAAATCTTATGATTCCTCAAAACCTGTACGCATATTTATAGCAATTCTGATCATAATCGACCCAAACTGGAAACAACGCAAACGTCCTTCAGCAGTAGAATGGATACACAAACTGTGGTACTGTGGTATGCCCATACAATGTCATAAAACTTAGCAATGTCACAAAAGGGGAAGGACTATTGTTGCATCCGTCCAGTACAGTCGCCGCTGGCCGCATGGGCCTAGGCTAGGCCACACTGGAGTGTGGAATGAGTGGACAGTACACACTGGACTTTGAAGACTCAGTACAAAAAAGAATGTGAAATATCTCAATAATTTTTATGTTGATTCCATGTTGAAATAACACTGTGTGGATAGATTGGGTAATAATAAAACTAAAACATTATTAAATTAATTTCACCTCTTTCTTTTTACTTTTATGAGTAAATAAATTAGTAGAAAGTTGTCGTTACAACGTGTGACTTGGGTGATATTTTTATTGGACAGCACATTCTGGACGACACAATGGGTGGGTGTTTCTGCCTCCATCTGGACAGGCAGGGGGAGGGCGGTCCTTCTCACGGCGAACAGTGCCCACCCCGGCTTCTGCTTCTGGAGGCAGCTCACTTCCTCCCAGTCTGCCCGAGGCGGTCCGCGGCACTTTCAACATCTTCCTTTCCTGTGGGGTTGGCTCTGCCTAGCCTTTGGAGGAGGAGAAGGCGAGGGCAGGACGAGGCAACGACCCCTAACGGAGCTGGGGTCAGGCCGTGGATTGGGTGCAGAAGCACATCGGCTTTGCAGTCAGACTTGAGTGGGAATTCCATTGTAATGGCCAGCTCGCTGTGCAGCCCTTGATCTTCCTTAACCCCAGTTTCCTCACATGCAAGAGAGAATAACGGCACCCCGGGACTTGCTCTCCTCATTGGACTGTGGTGAGGACAAAGAGGAGAGGGCCAGGAGAGCACCCAGTAGGCCTTCAGGTGATGACTATTTTGCTCTTGATTTTCCTGCTTTGTCGGTGTCTGCTCTCCCACCTCAGGCTCTGTGCTCTCTCCCCCCCTCCCCCCGCAGGCACTCTGCCCAGTCTTGTCCCTGATTCAGCACTGAGAAATGCCTAGGCAAGCATTCCCATGAAGCTGCTTGTCAGCAAACACCCACTCCTGTCTCCACTCTCGCCATGTGTCAGAGACAGGCCCGGACTCCACGCGAGGCCCGGGTCGTGCCAGCTCCCGAGCTGACTCACACGCACCCTGCTGCTCCGGCTTCAGGACTGAGCTCCCAACCTGTGCGATTAGCAACCCGCGGCTCCCCAGAGGCGCATCAACCCGGGGCGAAACCGTCCTCTCGCTGTCTACAGGGATTCAGTTTTTTTTTTTTTTTTCAGGGATTTTCCTGGATTCAGTTTCAAAGGCATAAAAGCCTTGCTTTCAAACATTTCGTTGGTGCATGGTCTGCCTTTTCCACTTTCTCTCCTTTGCCTTTAGTGTCAACTGAGCTTTGACCATGATATTCTTGCTGTTCACCTCCCGCTGCTCAGCATTGGCATCAAATATTAGGCAGGTACAGGGTAGCCTTACCGGCCATATGCACCTTCATCAAAGGGGCGATGAAGGACCTGTCTGGCCATGACAGTGTGTGAGGCTCTGGGGAAGGAAGGACAGTTAAACAGACATGAGTGGTCTCTTGGGGCTTGCACGTGACAGTGGTCACGGCTGCTCCCCGGAGGGCCCTCTTGATCACCGCCAGGGCTCTGAGAGCTGCAAGGTACTCACAGATCCCAAGTTCAGAGGGCCGTGGCCTAAAGACCTCAGAAGCAGGCCTGGAGTGAGACTTCAAGCCATCACAGAGAAACCCTGTGCTGTGAGAGGGGTGGTGTGGCGCGGTGGTTGAACTTGGTGGGCTTTGGAAGCTGGCAGCTCTATATTTGCCTCTGGGGCCTGCCACTTAGGAGCCTCTGGGGTACAGAGTCTAATCTTCTTGGGCCTCAGTTTCTCATCTGTGACCTGGGATCCAAATACCAGTTTCACAGCCTGTGGTGAGAATGTCCTACCTGTCATTTGCTGAGCTGTGGCAATGGGCCAGGAGCCATGCTCACTGCCCTACAGGGGTTTTCAAGTGCATTCCTTACAACAGCCTCATGGAGCAGGTATTGTTCTTATGTTCACTTTACAGATGAGAAAAATGAGGCTCAGAGATGTTAAATAATGCATCTTAGATCATATAGTTGGCAAACGTAGGATTGGGGATTTAAATTCTAACCGTCAGCCCCACGTGCAGCCTGGCCCTGACCTCCTCTAGTCTGTGCTCAGTGGGGACAGGGAAGGGAGGTCGTGAGCACAAGGGGTGGGGCCACAGGCGGCTAAGAGTCCTCCCCTGGGGAGCGGGAGGTGGCAGAAGGTGGGACTGGCTGCAGCTCTACGCCTGCTCCCTGCCCCATCAAGCTTCACTTACAGAACACAAGCTCGAAGGTGAAACTGGAGAATATTGGGACGGCCACCGCAGAGCCTTAAACCCCAGGAGCCAGGTCTTTTGAGTGTGGAGTCCGGTGGGACTGCACTGGTTGAATACTATGAACTAGACTCCGTTTTGAATGCTTTCAATGGCAGAAACTTTTCTGAAGTGAGAAGTAAATGCTTCCTTTTTTCTTTCTGATCTTTTTTTGGTGGGTCTTGCTACATATTGAGTTTTTAAAATTGGGAGTAGATTCATCAACACGGATGTGTATTTTAAAACACTGAGCACCAGCTCAGGCCATGCGACTGGGGGGACATGAGTGCTGGGCAGTGAGCTTTGCAGAGTCTCTGCTGTCCCGTCAGTGGCCACACCAAGGGCACCGAGGACTCCTGAGCTTGCAGCATGCCCCCCGGCCGAGCTCGGAGAGTGTTTGGCTCATGCCTTCTGTGGGAGGTAGAGTAGTGCTGCGGCTAATGGCTCACTCTACGGGGTCCAGTGACTTCAGCTGATATTCCCCAAGCAGCCCCAGTACTTGGGTTATGGACCAAGCTCCCGACTCTGCCACTTGCTAGCCGTTTGACCTTGGGCAAGTTACCTAATGCTTTTGAATCTCAGCTTTACCATCTGTAAAATAGCCATGTGCATCTGTTTCCTATGACTCTTGGAGGACAGTAGGTGGCAATGGTATGAAAAGCCCGGAGCACAATGATGGAGAACACTGTTATTATTCCTGAGTGTAAGGACCAGTGACAGAACTCATGGAGTGTGTGTGTGTGTGGGGGGGGGGGGGGGAGGTGGGCAGTTAATTATTAAGCCAGAATAGCACCAGGTGTAAGAGGAATAAGTGTATTTGGAGAATTTTTCTCCATAGATCGTCACATAATAACAACACTGGAGATGGGTTCCTCCCTTTATAGCTCACAAAGCACTTTCTTACACACCATTCAATTCCAGCTTCGCAACAGCCCTGCAAAGCGGGAAGAGCAAGAGCTTTATCACACAGGCTGGGAAAGCAGAGGGTTAGAGATGAGCAACTTAACAACTGCTCATTTATTCAGAAGTCCTTTAATGAGCACGTACTGTGTGTAAGACACTGCATTAGGTTTGGGGATGGAAATGAATAGGGGAATTTTTTCTGCCCTTTTGAAGAAATGATTGTGGGTCAGGGCGGCTGCAGCAGGCTTCTGGGAGGATGCCGGACATGAGGTGTAACGTATCTTTCAGGATAAAGCAGATGAGGCAGAAACGGCAGCAACAAATGTCAGTGGCTTTAAAATGACAAAGATTTATTTTTTGTCCATGGTGTTGGTTCATCACAGGTCAACCAGTGGCTCTGTTCCATCTGATTCTCACTCCAAACCAGACAGATGGTGCAACCACAGGCCGGAACACCGCTGGTTGTTGTGGCAGGAAGAAACGGAGGCCTGAGATGGGGAGGGTCTCACACCAGCATTCAGATTCTCCCCTCATGGGCCAGGCTGTTAAGGCAGCCCCACCCAACCACAGGGGGCAGGGCAGGAAGCAAAACTCTACTAGGTGCCCAGAAGATAGAGAACTAGACATATTTAGTGAACAGATTCAGAACCACTCCAGCTGGGCAGGCTCTGAAGGATGGATAGCAATCGGGTGGATATTGGCGGGAGAGTGGAGGAGGGATAAAGTGGGGCCTTAGAGACATGGAGGGTGGGGCGGGAAACAGCGGGGGAGACAGGAGTGCAGGGCATCGGGGGTGGAATAGTGAGCCTGCCCATCTGGCTGGAAGAGTTTGATTCAACAGTGTGACAATTACTGACTCAGTTCCTATTGCCTGTTAAGTGATGGGGATGCAGGGAAGGAAAAGCACAGTCCCTAACTTTGAACACCTTACAGTCTAGAAGAGCCAGATTTTGCACAGAGAACAGAGAGTATCAAAATATGAGAAAGAGTAGCCAGTGTTTATGTGTGCCAGGTGCTTTTGCAGGATCTGTATGTATCGAAACTCATTTTATCCTCATTGTAGCTCCACGAGGTGGTGCTCTTATTACCCCCATTTGATAGGTGGCAACACTGAGGCATGGAATGGCTATTCAAGAGCAAATATGGGCTCCAAATCCAGGCACTCCGAGTCCGGGGTCTGTGTTCTTAATCGTCAAAGCTTCACTCTCCTGCTTTTTGCTTGATAACTGTGAGTTGGGGCTGCGCCTAGCATCCTGGATGGCAAGTAGTTTTGCCTTGAGTTCCAAAATGATAGATTGTTATTGGCTGCCCGAAGCTCCGTATTGGGACGGTTTCCAAGACCAAGCTGGGACTCAGGGAGGAAGGAATGATATGATTAATTAGTAATGCCCACCCTGGGCATGAGAAGCGGTGTTGTCAGCATGATATATTTGGTAACCCTGGTCTATTTAAAGCCTAGAGCAAGGTGGATTTAATCAATTTGTTAAAAAAATAAAGAAAGAAAGTCAAAATCAAATGCCGAATTCACGGACTGTGTTCCTCACAGTTCAATCTGTTTTCTTACTTTAAGGCTCTACTGTGGACACGGCAGCAAGGTACCCCTTGTTCGAACACTTACCTTTCCTTCCTGGAGATGAATGTTTGAAATTTCAAGGCTGCCATCCCTCAGGCAAACATAACACCTTAATTGTCAAACAATAAAGATGTCAGCCGTGGCAAGCGTTCCGTCCACTGTGCCCCTGGTGCAGTCATCAGCGGGGATGGCATGACAGTGGAAGCAATAAAAAAAGGACTGGAACTGCTGAATCCACTTTCTGCACGAGGAAGAATCCATTAGTTGACTTGGGGAATTCAGCCGTCAGAGAATCTGGCTGCAGACGGCATCGCTATTGGAATTTCCTGCCTGGAAATGTGGGAGGCTCTTCTCTGCAGGGAAGGTTCTAGGAACACTGTGTCTCCCGACCCCAAGCCCAAACTCTTTTCTTGGTTTTTCTTTCCTGGGTACCTCTCCTCCCTATGCCCAGACTTTTGCTTCTTGCTATTCCTTCCCAAACACTCCGAGGAATGGATTTTAAATTCCAGTCAAGAGCTTAGTGCTCAGCTGATAAATAGGTTACCTCTTCTGGGCCAGCTCTGGTCAATGGCCTGTGGCTATTGGAGTGCCGAGTTGAGAAGGTTTGTGATGGACTCAGCCTGAAAGCATATTGGGATTGATTAGTGATGTCTGCCGTGGGAATGGGCTAGGAACAATAATTGTGTAGGCTCCCAGTGGCTCTGCCAAAGTAGAAAGCCTGCCCTGTTCTGACAGCTGTGATGTTTGTCAGCGAGCTTGGGGTTGTCTCCTAGGAGATGCTAGTTCACGCCCTGTCTCTTCTCCTTCTATGTGAATCGTGCATGTGTCACTTATCTGCTCTCAGGCTGAGTAAAGCTTAAATAAACACAACCCTCCTTATAGAGTGGTTGTAAATATTGTAGGAATGATGCACATTCATTCAAGAAATATTTGTTGAGCACAGGGTTTGGTGCTGGGGATACAGTGGAGATACAATTGGATGTGGTTCCTGCCCACACAGAGCTTATTATGGTCTACTGGGGGATGTGTTAGTTTTCCATCGCTACGTAACAAATGACCACAAGTTCAGAGGCTGAAACTGCACCTGGTTTTATGTCTCACCTTCCGTGGGTCAGGAGTCTGGGCCCAGCTTAGCTGGCTCCTCTGCTCAGGGTCTCACCAGGTTGTAGTCAACGGTGTCCACTGAGCTGCGTTCTCATCGGGAAACTTGGCTGGGAAAAAATCAGCTTCTAAAGCTCATGTAACTTGTTGGAAGAGGCCCTGGCTGGTGTAGCTCAGTGGATTGAGTGCGGGCTGCGAACCAGGCATCACAGGTTTGATTCCCAGTCAGGGCACATGCCTGGGTTGCAGGCCACAGCCCCCAGCAACCACACATTGATGTCTCTCTCTCTCTCCCCTTCCCTTCCCTCTCTAAAAATAAATACATAAAAATTTAAAAAAACCTTGTTGGAAGAATTCACTTCCTTACCATGATGAAGCCACGGGCCCGGCTCTGGCTGGCTGTCAGCTGGATTCCTCTGCAGGTGCTCTAAGCCCCATAACAACCGAGGGCCTCCTGTAGCTCCGTGTCACGTGGGCGTCTCCAATATGGCCAGTTATCCCCTCGAGCCAGCGAGAAGGGTCTCTCGCTCCTGTCTGCTGAGGTGGGGGTCTTACGTAACCTCATGTAACCATGCGGGTGACATCCCGTCACCATGCTGTATTCCATGGAGTAGAGCAAGTCACGGGTCTGGCCCATACTCAGGGCGGGGTGGGGGGGTTGATGCCAAGGCATGGACGATAGGAAGTAGGAATCGTTGGGGGTCACTTTAGGGTCTCTCCACTGCACAGACACGCAGAGTTTATTTATGAATATGTATATAAGGGAGCTACCAGGTCTGTCCAGGAAGTATCCAGCCATTCATATGAAAAATAGAGACACTTACTGAAGAAGATGCAAGATACAAGAAACATTGTACACAGGACAATGATGCCTCAGTCACCTTCAAGGCAGGCAACTTGGGACCTTGAGAAGTTCTCCCAATCTCCATCAGCTGCCCCATCACATTTTCCTGAATCTTATGGACAGTCTGAAATCTCTTCTCTTTCAAAGGTGATTTTAGTTTTGGGAAAAGCCAGTGGTTACAAAGCACCAAATCTGGGCTGTCGTCGGGCTGAGTCACCTGGGTGATTTGATGTTTTGCCAAAAAACTTGGCACAAGAAGGAATGCATGAGTGGGCATATTTTCATGACTAAGCTGCCAGTCACCATTTGCCCATAATTGTGGCTTTCTTAATCATATGAATAGTCTCCATGGAAGAATGCTCAAGCTGAATGCAAAATTTGACACAGATTCATTGCTCTAATCACTCAGTCATGTTGAATGCAATGACCACACAGTACACATGCTCACTCAGTGGGTGTCTACCCTCCCCACTGACTCACTAGCACAGTGAAGTTGTCATTGTTCATTCGTCTGCATTCCCATCCACTCTCCTTGGGATCCAGGTTACATGGATGTCACACAAACCATTCGTGTTGTACGATCAATGGCTGGACTTTTCAGGACAGACCTTGTCGTATACATACAAGAATAACATAGTGTGATAATTGCTATGACAAGGGAGATTAAAGGCATAAGAAAGTATGTATCAGGGCACTGGAACAGTCTCAGGGTTATCAGGGAGGACTTCCTGGAAGAAGTGATTTTTTTTAAAGGCTAAAGCCCAAAATTAGAACAAGTCTTTAGATAAGGTCTTTTTAGCACTGATGATGGTGACACTCTTCACATTTACTCTGGGATCTTTTTGCCAATGCCTCCCTAAGAAAATCACCTCCTGGGCTCAGATTGCATGCAGGGGCAAGGAGGCTGGGAGGGTGGTGGTGGGTGGGGGTCTAGGGGTGTCTCTGTCCAGCCGTGTCAGTTCCCACTGATGGTTCCCTGGAAGGATGCAAAGCCGATGGCAGCTCCCGGGCAGAGTGGGGAAAGCATCATCTGTTTCAGTTTGAGCCTGTGGCTGGAGAATCTACGGCCTAGGCAAAGCTGCTCCATTCCACATGGCTCTGTTTAGAAATAATGAGAGAAGTAATCATTGTCATCCAAAGTCATGTTTCGTTTCATTAAGCTTTTCATAGGCATTACTTGCCATTACTGGGAACAATGCACCATAGTTTCGCACACTTCCTCTGTGACAGACACTGGCTAAGCCCCAAGAGCTTGGGTTGAATGGTCCGCCTCTAAAAGGAGCTTCCTCCATGTCTTCTAACACATGCGACGTTGGCGAAAAGGTTGTCTTCCCCTTTCCTTGCTGCCCACTAAAATTCTTCCCATCCTGTGTGCGCCATCTCAAGTCCAGCCTCTTCTAAGTAACTGACCATGGCCACACTGGTGCACATCATTAGTACCACCCAGCTCTTCACTCCATTACCTTCTGTCTTCTGTCACTTGCTAATGAGAACCATGGCATTATGATGCTCGTCCCACCTGCCCCCCTCTAAGCTACACTTTCTACCTTATGCCAGTCTGACCACGTTCAGCTTGGCCTCTCCATCTGCAAGCCCCCTCACCCTCTGCTCATGCCTCAACGGTGCAGGCAGATGGGATTTCCCAAGGTTCAGCCTTGACTGCATCACTGTATCACTCACAGACTCTCAATACCTGTTCTCCAATCCACCCATCTCGCTTCCAGCAATTTATCCTTCAGCTGGACTTGGCCATGTGTGAAATGAATATGTGTAGACTGCTATATTCCTTGCAATGCAACGAATCTGAGGCAACCTGCGTATTCAGCGATGGGAGCTTGGTTGGTAAGGTCCAGCACACTTACAAGAGTGGTTTATAAACCTGGCTGCACACGCAGGTCACCTGGGTGTGGTGCGGTAGGATGACCACAGATTCTCCGCCATTCCTCCTGTTGAGGTGGAATCTGCTTCCCCTTCTCTTCGATAAGAATAGTCCTTTGTTTAGGGACTCACTTGCCCAATAATAGACTGGGATTGAATAGATGATCTGAGACCTCCAAGGCTAAGTCATTAGCTCTCGGATGAGCCAGCTGCCATGTAAGAATTCTGACTATCCTGAGACCACCATGCTGTGAGGAAGCCTGAGCTATATGCATGGAGAGAGAGGGAGAGAGAGAGAGAGAGAGAGAGAGAGAGAGAGAGAGAGAGAGAGGGAGGGAGGGAGGAAGTGTTGTATCCAGCTGCTGCAGCCGGCGCAGTCCAGGCACCAGACCTGTGAGTCAGGAAGCCCCCTGGGGTCTCCCAGCTTCTGCAGACATGATGTGGAGAGCAGCCCAGGATCCCGGCTGATGTCAGAATCCAGGCCCCAGACATGTGGCTCCAGTCAAGCCATTCATTCCAGCCCTCTCCCAGCCACCCAAGCCACTTCGCCAGGCCCTCGGTCACTGAGGAGCTGACACACGCTGTCCCCACTGTGCCCTGCCAGGATTCTTGATCCCCTTCCACAAGTTGTGAACATAATGGAATGGTTACTGTTCTATACTTCTAGAGAAATAGATAACTGGAACTCCTAGGGAACCTTCAAAAATCTCCCCATGTCATTTTCTTTTCTTTTTTTCCCTTTCCTTTTCTTTTCTTTTCTTTTCTTTTCTTTTCTTTTCTTTTCTTTTCTTTTCTTTCTTTTCTTTTCTTTTCTTTTCTTTTCTCTTCTCTTCTCTTCTCTTCTCTTCTCTTTTCTTTTCTTTTCTTTTCTTTCTTTCTTTCTTTCTTTCTTTCTTTCTTTCTATTTATTTTATTTTTTTATTGTTGTTCAGTTACAGTTGTCCCCATCGTCCCCCATTACTCTTCCCTGCCCCACCCACCCCCACCTCCCACATGCCATTCTGCCCCCCCACCCCGTTGCCTTTGTCCACGGGTCCTTTATACGTGTTCCTCGAAGGACCCTTCCCCTTCTTTCCCCCCTTATGCCCCTCCCCCATCCCTCTGGTTACTGTCAGTTTGCTCTTTATTTCCATGTCTCTGGTTCTGTTTTGCTTGCTTGTTTGTTTTGTTGATTAGGTTCCCCTTATAAGTGAGATCATATGGTATTTGTCTTTCACCACCTGGCTTATTTCAGTATAATGCTTTCCAGTTCCACCCCTACTGTGTCGAGAATCATTGATCTATACAATTACATGTTATCTGCTCATTTGAAATGAATTAAAAAACTCTCTTTGTTCTGCTATGGATGATGTCCAAGGTATAGCATGGAGAGAAAAATAGAAAGTTACCAGATCAATTTTTATACCATGCTACCATTTGTGTAAGATGTGTGTGTGTGTGTGTGTGTGTGTATGTATGTATCATTTCTGGAATAAAGTGGTAAGTGAGCCAACTTGTGGACTCCAAAGAGGGAAACTGAATGGCTGGGAAAGAGAGGAAAATTTTACTTAATACCCTGTGAATACACCAATTCAGTGGTAAATAAATTCACATTTTAAAATGTGTGAATACACCAGTTAGTTCAGTGGGAAATAAATTCTGACTGTCACTTACCTGGAAAACTCCAAATCCTTTCGCTGGATATGGCCTCAGCTTTTAATTCCAGACTTATTATCTTGTTACTTCTCCCTCTTGTTTCACTCTAAAGACTGACGGTGATAAATAGAGTAATGCACCCCCTCTCGCCCCTAGGAGGTCCACATCCTAGTTCCTACAGCCTGGGCATAGCACCTTGTTGGCAAAAGGGACTTTGCCGATGGGGCTGAGTTAAGGATCTTGAGACGGGGAGGTTATCCTGGATTATTCAAGCAGGCCCAGGAGATTATCCTGGATTACCCAAGCAGGCCCAGTGCCATCACAAGGGGCCTTGTACGCAAACAAGCGGAACAGAAGAGCCGGGGAGGAGATTTGGGGGTGGAAGCAGGGGTGGGGTGATGGGATTGCTGAGTTTGAAGTTGAAGGACGCAGTGGCGTGAGCCAAGAACTGCGGGGGGGGGGGGGGGGCGGGCGGAGGCAGGAGTAGGCGAGGGGACCTATTCTCCCCTGGGGCCTCCAGACGGGACACAGCCACAGGACACCTTGGTTTCAGCTCGGTGAGACCCGCTTCAGACTTGCGGTGTTAAGCCCCTCTGTTTGTGAGAACTTGTTACCCCAGCCACAGAAAACGAACACTGTGGTGTTCCCTTAGATGCTATTTCCCAGAACTGGGCCTTTTGAGGGGATTTTAATGCAAAGAATATAAAAAATTCTCCAAAGACAATCACAATTATTATCACTGTAATCAAGTTAAATGAGGTATAATTTGCATACAAAATAAACAACAAATATGCACATTTACATGTGTTTGTCCAGTGCATTTTGTCATGTATCTACGTCCCTGTAACCCATCATCCAGCCAAGATTTGGATCATGTCCATCACCCCACAATGCTATCCTTTTGTCCCTCCCCTTCTGCGCCCCCTCCTTCGGCCCCAGGCCACCACTGATTTGAGTTTTGTCGCTAGACAAATGCTTTTCAACTGCAGGGCTTCTTGGGATCTTTACTATGTGAAGAGCGTGGCGAAGGGCCAAGCGGAGGTGCTGTGGAGCAAGCAGGTGGCTTTCTCAGGTTCATTTGATTTTGTCCCGGAGCATGTCACGGGGCGAGGGGCTCTCAGGCGCACCCAAGAAACGCGCCCTGCACCCCTGCCTCAGCTGGGGCATCTCCCTCCGCTCTTTGAGGGCCCATCTCTGTCCTTCGAAAGAATGTGCTGCTCACACTTCAAGGCCCAGCTCAAGGATGAACTCCTCCACGAAACAGATCCCCATCCTCTGCTGAGTCCCGTATCCCTTGTTTTGCATTTCTCGCAGTGCCCAAATTACATAATGGTTAGCATTCATGCCATATTATGTTATATTTGCATTATAGATACAGGGTAGGCAAAAGTAGCTTTACAGCTCTTCATATGGAAAATAATACAATAATTCATAATGCAAGAATCAACTCTGTGTTGTATACTCACCATTGTAAACCTACTTTTGCCCACCCCTGAACATATATTTTCTAAGGGCAATGCATGATTACATGCTTTATTATGACACGATTATCAGGAAATGGGTTGAACAAGGAGTCAAAGAAGACAGACTCCCAGGTGACGTTTGAGCTGCCCTGGACTCAGGGCCCTCCCTTGACAAAATATTTCTGAGCTGCCTCAGCAGACGAGAGCTTCATGGGCTGATGATGAGGGGCTTCCTCATCTTCCGACCTGGCGTCCAGCCCGACACGTGCCCGAGCTGGGTGGACTTTACTTCTGACCCGTCTCTCCCACCCGGAGTGTTTTCTCTGCCCTCTCTGCCAGCGGCCCCATTCAGGTCCTCACCACGACTCGCCTGCACTGTCACAGCTGCCTCTGAAACAGTCCCCCACCTTCCTCTTGCTTCTCCTCCGGTCTACTTCCCATTCCAAGTCTACGATCCTGATTTTCTTCTTCTTCTGCCTAAAAATTGGAACATGGTTGCCCTCCGCTTATTGGTTCTCGTTGGAGGGCTGGTGTGGCACACAGTCTCCTCTCTCCGTGAGATCCTTTTCCTCTCCAGCTTCACCTGCTGCACTTTCCTACACACTCTTCATTCCAGCCCTGGGTGGGGGGCGTCCCCCGGCTCTGAGGGCATCGCGTGCCTTCCACAGCGCCGTGTTCCCCGTCTGCTGGGATGGCCTTCCCCTTCTCCGTCTGGAAGAATGGCAGACCTTTCCAAATACTATCTCAGAAGCCCTCTCTTCTTCCCCAAACACCATGAATTCTCTGCTTCATTATACTCCAGTAGGATTTGTATACATGCCTTCAGAATAGCTCTCATGCAGCTAGTTGCATTACAATTACAATGTATTGGTTTAGTGTCTGTATCTCTAGCTAGAATGCGAGTCTTGTAATCACAAGTGCATACTTTATACTTTATCTTTGTATTCCCAGCCCTTAGCACAGCATCTGGCAAAATATACTCACGACTAATAATGACTAACACTTCCCTGAATTTTTACTATGTGCCAGGCGCTGCCCTCAGTACTTTCACGACTTAGCTTGATTACTTCACGTCACTATGAGGAAGGTTGTTAATGTCTCTGTTTTGCAGGAGAGAAAACAGCCTTGCAAGCAGAGGTTGAGGAAATTTCTAAGGACACACAACTGGTAAGTGATATTTGTGCCCTAGTTTATTCAATTTTTTCTTTTCATACAAGTTCCTAGTATTTCTTTTTTAAAAATAAATATTTTATATATTTATTTCTAGAGAGAGGGGAAGGGAGGGAGAAATAGAGGGAGAGAAACATCAATGTGTGGCTGACTTTCACATGCCTCCCACTGGAGACCTGACCTATAACCCATCAATAAGCTTGTCCCTTCCTCACTTCAGTGCAAGTGCCTGGGTAGACCTCAGTCCTTGTGCAGTCCAACTCCCCACTCTCTCCTTGTCTCCAGACTTGAGGCTGAACTTGGCTGGAGAAAAACACGAGGGCATTGCTATGTCCCACAGATGGAGTCATTGCTGCTTAACAAGCACACGTTTCCCTGGTCTTGTTCGCCCTCCTACATGGCTATTTTCAACCTTTCTCCTCATGCTTTTCATAGTCTCCCTCTCGTCTCTCTTATCTGTTCAACTGGATTTCCATTTCAAGGAGAAATCTCAGACAACGGAAGACACTCCCAGGAGTTCTCACCACCGTGTCTACCGGTTGACCCACCTTCGGGCACGTGTGCCCCACATTCCCTCACGATGTTGGCGGAACTCCCCAGGCCCGTCTTTGGGGCTGCCTTCTCTTGTGTGCTGGTGTCCATCCTCTTGTACCTCCCAAAGATGTCTTTGCAATTCTTCCCTCCCCTCCAACGATCACTCTGCATGATCCACCAGTGGATCACTCTTACCAGTATCACCAGCACACAGCCATCCCTGGGTATCCTGAGGGTTGGTTCCAGGACCCCCACAGCTACCAGAATCTGAGATGCTCAAGCCCCTTATATAAAATGGTGCAGTGTTTACATATAACCTATGTACATTCTCCTGAACACTTGGAATCATCTCTAGATTGCTTATAATACCTAACACAATGTAAATGGCATGTGAATAGTTGTTTACTGTATTGTTTAGGGAATAATAACAAGAAAAAAGTCTAGATGGTCAGTACAGATACAACATCATAGGCCTAACAACAAGGTGATTTAAAAAATGTTTCAGTGTGCAGCTGGTTGAACCTGCAGGTGTGGATTCTGTGGATACAGAGGGCATACTGTACCCACATGCTGTAGTTTCTTCTCCTCAGAGTTTGCATTTACTGTTCCCTTTACCTGACATGCTGTTCCAGAAAATACCCATAAAGCTTATCTCTTCATTTGTTTTGGGCTCTGCACATATATCACCTCCTGGCCATAGTGTTTAAAATTGCAAAACTTCCCCACTTCCTATCCTGTTTAAATTTTTCTTGATAGTATTTACTGCCACCTGACGTGATAAAGGTTCTATTCATCTGAAGGCAGATTGGTTGAATTTCCTTTCCGTTCTTCCTTTCCTTTCCTTTCGTTCCTTTCCTTTCCTTTCCTTCCTTTCCTTTTTTCATTTTCCTTACCCTCCCCTCCCCTCCCTTCCCTTCCCTTCCTTCCCTTCCCCTTCCTCCCTTCTTCCCTTTTTCCTTCCTCCCTTATTGCTCTATCTCAGTACCTAGAACTGGTTTGTAGAAATGGTGTGATTTTCCCTTACAAAGAGGGACGGCTGTTCAGAATGATGTCACCACCCACCACTTTCATTCAGAAGTTCTTAGAACAGAGCTTCTCAAACTTTAATGTGCATTTGAATCACTGCGGGATCTTATTAAAGTGCAGTTTCTGCTTTGGCAGGTCTGGGTCGGGGCCTGGAATTCTGCATTTCTGCCAAGCGCCCAGTCACAGAGATGTCCCTGATCCAGACCACACTTTGAGTAGCGAGGCCGCTTTGCTCATCTTAAACCTCATTCTTCTTTCTTTTTCTAAAATGTGGAGTGAGCGCAAATCCTCACGCAGCTTATTTACAAATTTACAGCGAACGCCTGACCCCGAGTTCCAGCAGCTCCGTGGTCCGCGCCTCCGCAGCTGCAGGTTAGACATTTGTGCGGAGCTTCATCCATCACCACATACGCCGCAGGACGGAGTGCTGGCTCGTTAGGCTGTTAAATGATTGCTCACTGTCCTGAGCAGAATGGGCAGAATGAATTTTTATTTTGTTTTTGTGCCTGTGTGCAAGAATATTCTTACTGATGTTAATAAGGGTCTTAGCGGGTGGTCTGATGCCATTTGCCACGTTTTTGGCGTGAAATCCGGGCAAAGACAGGCCGCGGCCGTCTGCTCAGGCTATTACTACGGCGCTCTGCCTCCGTCCAGAGAGCAAGGCGGAGTGTGTCCTGTGACGATTACCATCATCAGTTAGTTTTAAAGCCGCCGTCAGGGCCTCTCTGCACAGTCTGTGCAGTTTGGAAATGCCACAAAGAGGCCCAGCTGGGGGTGGGGAGGACTGAAAACCAGTGAGCACCCCTTTGCCAAGCCAGTTGCATCGCCCTTTTTACCTGCAGGGGGCGCCTGTTTCCAAACGTCGTAAAGCCGGAGAGAGCTGTGCAGGAAACGAGAGCGCGCTGAGCACAGCACTTTGATTTTAGGGACGTGGAGACGCTGAGGGCTAGATTGCTTGTTCCAGCTGCCATCACCACCACCATCGCCACAATCATCACCATCGCCGTCGCCACCATCATCTGACATTTATTGAGGACACAGGGTGCCAGGTCAATTGCTTTCCGCGCATTATCTCATTTGTTCCCTATAATAACTGCTCCAGAAGTTGTTCATCATGATCATAATTATTGTTAATTATTCCATTCTCATTTACAGAGATGGAAACTGACACATGGAGAGGTTGAGCACCTTGCCTCGGGTCAGAGAGCGATGTGAAGTGTCATTTCCAAACAGGAGAATCGTGACTCTCAGGCAAGTACTAAATGATCCCATGTCAAAGATTGTGTGTACCTCACTCATGAGTGAGGAAATGGGTAGGGTACTTATAAAACGTATCAAAGAACGTTAGAGGATTTAGTCACATGTAGACAATATAAGGAAAGTATGGCAGGCCAAATGACCTGCCTCCCCCAAGGACAGCCACGTCCTGATCAGTGAGAACTTGTGAATATGTTACCTTACAGGTAAAGAGGACTTTGCAGTTATAATTAAGGATTTTGAGACGGGGAGATTATTCTGCACCATCTGGGTAGGCCCAGTGTCATCACAGCATCCTTGTAAGAAGGACCCAGGAGTGTCAGAGGGACAGAGAAGATTTAAGAATGGAGGTAGAGGTTAGAGTCATGTGCTTTGAAAGTAAAGGAGGGGAGCCACAGGCCACAGAATGTAGGGGCCCTGGAGTCTGAAAAGGCCAGGTAGCAGGTCCTTTTCTGGAAACTCCAGGGGGAACCAGTCCTGCTGACACCTGATTTTAGAACAGTGAACTGACTTTTGACTTCCAGAAGTCTAAGACAAATTTATGTTATTGTTTCTTTTCAAAATTTTATTTATTTTTAGGGAGAGGGGAAGAGAGGGAGAAAGAGAGGGAGAGAACATCAATATGTGGGTGTCTCTTGCACACCCCCCACTGGGGACCTGCCGTGCAACCCAGGCGTGTGCCCTGACCGGGAGTTGAACTGGCAACACCATGCTTCACAGTCTGGAGCTCAACTCACTGAGCCACACCAGGCACGGCAAAATTTATGTTGTTTTAAGCCCCTAAGAGGTGGTAAATTTTTATAGCAGCAGTGGGAAATTAATACAGAATGATAACTGGATTAGATAGAAAGCTGGTTAATGTCCAACAGGGATGTAAACAATAACTCTTGGAGCAAATTCTCCTACCAGAGTTAAATTATTTGCATCTTTCCCTCACCAAAACATTCAAGTTAACCTCTACCCCCTGCAGAGATGAAAAATGCCTAGTCAGTAGAAAGTCAAGTTCAGGGTTGCAGTGAAAGAACACACAGTAATCTCTTCTGCATATCTCACGTTTAGGAGCTGGGATTGAACTGGGCCCTTCCAAGTGCACAATTTATGCTTTTAACTATTAAAGGACACAGGACTAGTACTGATTGGACTAGCAAGGCAATCTGAGGCAAAGAAAATCATACATAGGAACTGAGGACACAGCTGCAAAATTGCCACAGTGAGTTCCCCAACTCCTTCATGGTGCTGCACCTAAACAGAGGACCCCAGAAAGAGCCTTGCTCTTTTCTTAATGTCAACAGTGGGAATTCCTGCTCTAGCTCTCTGAAAACTCAGACTCAAGCTTTTAATAGGTGGTTTAGATAGGTTACTGGTTGGTGTAACTTAAGACGTATGGTGAGAAGCTGAACTACATAGCATCCCTACTCCTCCCCATCTCACTCAGGAGCAAAGGTCCCTAAAGTCCCTTCTTTATGCATCATAACACTTTGCCTAGTAAATGCTTGACAAATGTTTGAATTGAAAGTGGTCTGGGGGACGGAAAGACGTTGGGGTTGGGGAGCCGCAGAGTGTTGTCCAGAGCCATCACGGCGTTCTTAAGAGACAGTGCAGTGAGGGTCCTGACGGCAGCTGGGAACTTCCTTAAAGAAGTGGGGTCTGCGGGTGGACAGGTGAGGTGTGGCCAGTGTCTTGAAGGCGAGCTGTGGAATGTAGGTTTACTTCATAAGCCAATCACTCTTGACACGGCTGAGCATCAGAAGAAGCTGGGGAGAGTTAGGAAGCACGAATGCAAGACCTTGTATCAGTCTGCGGGGGCTGCCATAACAAAGTACTCCAGACTGAGTGGCTTAAACAATAGCAAGGTACTTTCTTACAGTCCTGGAAGCTGTAAGTTCAAGATCTGATTGTCAGCAGGGTTGGTTCCTTCTGAGGCCTCTCTCCTTGGCTTGTAGGTGGCCGTCCTCCCCCTGTGCCTTCACATGGTTGCCCCTCTGTAACTGTGTCCAAACTTCCTCTTCTTGTAAGCACACTGGTCAGACTGGGTTAGAGTCCACCCTAAAGACCTCCTTTTCACCTAATTACCTCTTTAAAGAGGTACAAATACAGTCACATTCTGAGGTACTGGGGGTTAGGACTTCAACAATGGAATATTAACGGGGGGGGGGGCAGACATAATTCAGCCCATAACAGACTCCATCCCTAGAGACTCATTTAAGTGATCAGGAGTGGGGCTCAGGCTTTGGTGCAGAAAGCTCCGTTTTAATGCATGCCCAGGAATGTGAGGACCATTGCTGTGGGGTCTACCGTGTAGACAATTGGGGGTAAAAGCTTGAGATGAAGTGGGCAGAGTTGTCTGCTGGGGAAGCCTTGTACCTGGCCATCCACCACCCTCACCAGTGGATGGCTGTGGGAGAAAATGACTCAAAGACATTGAGCTTCAGTGGTTTGATCTGGGACAGGAAATCAATCATACTTTGCCTGCTTTGAAGCAGGGGGCTGGGCCAGGTACCTGCTGGAGGTTTCTTCCAGTTCTAAGATTTTTAAATTCTGGAAGCGGCTAGCTATAAGGTCAGTTCCTGGTGGTGGTGGTGAGGGTTCAAGAAGACAAGGAGGAAGTCGGTTTCGATGTGTTATGGCCGCCACTGAAGCCGCCTCACCAACATCTCCGCAGCCTACCGCCATTCTTGTAAGCCTTATCACTTTCACCGCTGCTCTCCCTCTGCCTCCTGCTGCCACCTCCCCACCCGCACTGTCCCCAGCAGGGGGACATATAACGGCAACAGCTGCAGCAGCCATGGGTCCCCTGTCAGCAGAGACATAAGCAGTCATACACATTTGAACACCGGACCAGGTTATTAATTTCATACTACATGAAACTGAGGTCCAGAGAGGTTCATTGGCTTATTCCAGGCCACAGAACTATTTCACAGAAAAGCTAAGTCCATGATCCTATATCTGTGGACCTCACATGAAAAGTTCTTTCTGCTGACCCACATGACCCCATCGCAGCCCCTCAGCATGGGGGCTGGGCTATGCTGTCCAGTCAGGAGCACGCCTTTATGGAAGGAAGGCAGCCCCATTAAGCTCAGCTCCGCTGTGTCAGGGCTTCATGGTCCCCTGAAATGGTCGGATGGAGAAGGGAGGCATGATCCTTTTTATTTTTTCAGTTAAGACTTGCTCAGTAAACGTAAACTCCACCAACCACGGACAGAGCAAAACAGGAACTTATTGCCTCGTGTAACCGAGAAGCCCAAGGGCGGCAGCTCTGGCTTCAGGGCTCTCCCGATGTAAACGCGGGCCTCTCCTTTCTGCATGGCTCGTGCCCCGTTAGCTCCAGGTGAGGGCAGGAGGGCAGCTCCAGCCTCTGGGTCCTCTCGCGATTCTAGTACAACAGGAAAGATCTGGTCTGGTTTTCAACAGCTCAAAGAAACGTCATGGAATTAAATAATTCAAAACAATATTCATCAAGGGCCGGCTATGCACTAGAAACTCTTCTACATGCTGCGAATACAGAGAGGAGGAGAGAGAAGAGCTTTAGGTCATTATGAAGCTTTCACAGGAGAGCCTTTGAGGGCTCTGATTGGACTGTCTTTGGGCACGTGTCATCTGTGAGTCAATCATTGTAGCCAGGAGTTTGTGATGTGCTGATTGGCTTGGGCTGGGTCACGTGCTCCACTTAGAGCACACGAGCTTCTTTCTGAGTGCAGGTACCATGTCATAGTTATGTTTATGGTGTGTCCCCAGGACGTAACTTAGGGACATGCCCACAAGAAGAATATGAGCCATGATGTCGAAACAGTGACAGACAGTGGGGAGGCCGCACAGGAAGAGGCAAACTAACTTATGAAGAGGAACCTACCTTTGAGCAAGAGCTTAAAGGGTATGAACTCAAGGATGGAAGGGCCAAAGCTTTAAAGACATAAGCAAATGCCACGGACTCATGAAGGGCTTGGCAAAGATGCCTGTAAATAGGCTTGTTCCCCGAATTCCAACAGGGCCAAATGAGAGGGGCACTCAGGAAGTTTCCAAGGGCTAGAAGAATTATGAGTATTGAGTGGGAATAGCTTCAAATAGTGGTAATAAACACATGGGACTACCTAAGAGTTTGGTAATTACCTAAATTACCTATAAGAAGTTCATGGGTGGCAGAACAAAAGTAAATCTTCAGAGACTGGAGGATGCTTTAAATATCGTCTTTCTCTTGGAGGACAACCGTGCCCGAGCACGATTCTTTTGTCAAAGACGGCGTTGGACAAGTGTCTGGAGGGATCCCAGACAGGCCGAGGACAGGCCTCAGAAATGCTCTGAGAATAAACGGGGGGATCTGCTGTATGTTTGTGGGGTGTGTGTGTGTGTGTTTGATAGGGATGCTTACATTAAAATTAATGTCATGAATGAATGATTAAACAAAAACAACTAAAGGGAAACAGTGAGTTGAAGGCTTTTTTAACCTTTACTTTTGAAATAACTATACTCACATGAAGTGGCAAAAGTAGTAGAGTCACATGTACCCTTCCCCCGGCTTCCCCCCATGGTGACATCTTATAAAGCCGCGGCATAATATCGAAACCAAGAAATTGACATTGGTGCATTACGTTTGACTACAGACCTTATGTTTCCATCGTCCTTTAAGCCTTCATCCATTCGTGTGTGATTGCTGGGTTATGTGCTGAGTGCATGTTCGCTTTTGTGAGAAACTCCCAGGCTATTTTCCACCGTGGCTAAACCCTTCTACATTGCTACCGGCAACGACGTGTGAAAGACCTAGTTTCTCTGATTTCTCACCGGCGTGTGATACTGTCGCTCCTGTTTATTTCGGTGATTCCACTAGGTGTATAGGGATGTATCCTTGGGGCCTTAATTTGTGTTTTCCTATCTTTCTTGTGGCTATTTGCCATCTGTATATGTTCTTTTGTGAAATATCTGTTTATGTCTATTTTTCTTTGATACATCCAAATTAGTGTTTATTTTGGAAGGCTATTTCATGGATGTTGGTATAACCCAAAACTTTGTTTGGGCTTCTCTTTTACATTCTCCTTTGGAGACAGCTGATGAATCACGCATGTCTCTTGGTCATTTTCTAATTGGATAGTTCGCCTTTTTTCTATGGAGTTTTAAGAGGCCTTTATATAGTCTTGATACAAGCCATTTGTCACACATGTGACTTGCAAATATTTTCTCCTTGTCCGCAGCTTGTCCTTTCACTGTCTACATGTGACTTTCACAGCACAAAACAAGGGAGAGTTTTAAATTCCCTCATGGAAAAGTCTGACATCTATTCGTGAGTGCTGGACATGGTCAGTCCCTTGGTTGCCACATGTGAGGGCAGATTGCGGGTCTAATTCCTTCAGATTTACAATGGCTCACCTGCCACGGGCTTAACTCTGTTCAGCGGCCACAGCTCTGTGCTTTCCCAGACATCACACAAAGATAAGCTGAGAAAGAGGGGTCCACTCCTGAAGGGCAAGGCCTCAATGACCCAGAAAGTGAGCCTGTAGCCTCCTCCCCTTCCTGGAAAACTGGAAAATGCACCATCATCAGTACAGCGTGAAAGCCGGCATTCAAAATACCAGGAAGCTTCTCAGGCCGTTTCACCACAATATGAAGTAACAAACAGACCTGATTCATTGGGCGAATTGAACCAGCACAGAGAGCCAAAACACACACCGAATTCAACAGCAGGAATAATCTCAAGTTTGAGTCATCCACAGTGCCTGTCTGTTTCAATTGCATTCACCAGCACAAAGTCCAATCCAGTCCATGAGCCTCGGTTCTGGTTGAAGTCCGCTGCCACGGAGACCATGGGTGAGGGGATTGTCTGACACGCTGTCGGCGGGAAAGGAATGGAGCACAGCTCCACCTTATATAAATTTCCACTGGGGGGAAAAGATGGACAGGAAAATGATCATGCTTTAGTCGTTTTCAGTTAGGGTCACAAGACCCTCCAATTGCTTCCTGGAAACAGAGGCAACAGCTGTACTGTCACAAATGGTAAGACACTTTACTTGACGTTCTGTGGGCACCCAATCTTTAGCCAAAAATTTAACGTCATGGTTGCACTGAGTTTCTTTTTAAATGAAAGATCAGTTTTCTTTAAACATTTTCGTTAAACATAGGCCAATTGGCCCCAGACATGAAGAATTACGAATGAATGGTACTAACCTGAATTTCTGAAGTGGACAGAGGAATCTTATTCTTGTGGCCTATGTCCAGGCTGCGTGGGTCTGCCAGAGGGTGAACTACTAGGTGAGGACTATTTCATGGGGTCGGTAAGTGAACATTGGATGTTTGCTGCTACAAGGTTCATTCTCTTTTCACTGTGGCTGCAGCCCCCAGCTTCCACGTGAGGATCCTCTCACCCCAGCTCTCAGCCCACAGGGTCACTTGAATGAATGACTACATCTCATTCATACAGCTCTTCAATGTAGGCAGTGTCATCATCATCATCATCACCACTTGCCCATAGGGGAACTCCTCCTCAGACAGGATAACTTGTTCAGAGTGTCCAGCCAAGCTTGGGTCTCACTCCAGAGTCCACACACTCAAGTCTTCACGCTCCCTGCACAGAATAATGGCTACTCTAGGTCGTGTTTCTCGGGGGTGCAGGACAAGGATGGAGGGTTTTTTGGGAGGTTTATCCGGAAAAGTTCATCTTGTTGGGGGAAATCTACTGGCAGCTGAGGGTGGGGGAAAACTTGGTTTTCCTTGGCTCTCTGTGGGTTCTGTAAGGAAGGGAACAAAGATGGTGAGGGAATGAGATAGAAACGACTGTATTCTCGCTTTGCTCGGGCAATGAGTACGCAGGTTGCAAACTGTGAAATTTAGTGTCATCCAGGGTAACGAATGTCCAGCTGCCAGAGATGGTACCAGTGTCGGGGTACACCTGCCCGTGGGACCAGAAAGAGCTGGAAGTCAGGTGTAGGGCTCAGACCCCAGGAAGGTAGGAGAGCCCGGACTCGCGCATCAGAGACATTTAGTGCTCGTGAGGGCAGGGGCTTGCTCAGCTTTGTCCACCGCCGAACCACTGACGCCGGACCAGCGCCTGGCCAGGTAATGGCTCCATACACACTCGTTGAATGAACAAATGAATGGAAAGGTGAATGAATGCAGCAGGTGCTGGCATGGCTTCCTGTTTCTTCAGTTACCACGAAGGTGAGGGACATAAACACCAGGGGTGTTCAGATGCTCATCAGAAATTTCTGGCTCAGACCTCCTGGCTTGATGCTCCTAATAATTATCTTATTTAATTCAATTTTTCTTTTTAAGAAGTCACTCCCTTTTCTTTTGTTATCTTCAGATTCTCCTACCTGCTAAGTCAAGTCCTTTATGGCCTAAAATATCTTAACGTGATCCTTTATTTCTCTCCATAACTTATTTGTTCTTTTCATTTCAGCCAAATTTCTTATATCATCTACAGTTTTGCTTACACTTTCCCTCTTTCTATGTACTCCTCAAACCCACATGTAACTCCGCCTCACCCCAGTCCCCACAACTCCATGAATGTGTTGTCATCAGTGTCTCACAAATACATCACAGTTCTTTATTTAATTAAAGATTTTATTTATTTAATTTAGAGAGGAGGGAAGGGAGGGAAAAAGAGAGGGAGAAAAACATGCTAGTGGGAGAGATACTTCAGCTGGTTGCCTCTTGCAAGCTCCCAACTGAGGACCTGGCCCACAACCCAGAGACATGTGCCCTGACTGGGAATCGAACTGGTGACCTTCTGGTTTGCAGGCCAACACTCAATCCACTGAGCCACACCAGCCAGGCCTACTGTTCTTTACTTTAATGAAATATACTTTAGTTGCCTTTGAAAGAGCTGTCTATTCCCTGTTAAAATTCTCCTTCCTTGGTATCTGTGATGTCATTTGATTTGGATCCCCCTGCTTATTCTCTGACCCCACTTCCTTTGTGGATTTACCGTCCTCTGTTCACACGGAGGTCCTATGTGTTCCATCTTCTGGCCTCTGTGGGTCTTGTGCCCCACATGCTTCCTACACGGACCCTATGTTTTAACTCATGAATAGTCACATGACCCAGCCAGGCCAATCAAAGGTTCCCCTGGGAGTTTTATGAGAATCACCAGGAGCACAAGTTTTCCTTTCTCGTAGACGATTGGCTTTAAGTATCACAACAGTCCGAAGCTGCCTGGGGCCATCTTCTGCAGGACCAGGGGGACTGCCTGAGCATCAAGTCAGAACCGGGGAAGCACAGTGGGGAGACGTGTAGTCATCAGGTTGCCCCTGCATCTGGGTGTGTCTGAAATTTGTGATTTGAATGAATGCTGGACTCTAAAGTCTTGTGAATTAATATATTCTTTTTAAAAAAGATTTTATTTATTTATTTTTAGAGAGGGAAGGGAGGGAGAGAGAGAGAGAGAGAGAGAGAGAGAGAGAGAGAGAGAAACATCAATGTGCGGTTGCTAGGGGCCGTGGCCTGCAACCCAGGCATGTGCCCTGACTGGGAATCGAACCTGCGATGCTTTGGTTTGCAGCCCGTGCCCAATCCACTGAGCTATGCCAGCCAGATAATATATTCTTTTTTAAGCAGATTTAAGTAGTGTTCCTGACACTTGCAACCAAAAGTCCTGAAAGCTGTATTTTCTACCGCCTTCCTGTTTCCAGTGTGGTCCTCATCACTACGACTGCCCTGCTGCCGCCCGGGAGGTTCCCAGAGCCGTGGAACTGGCAGTGCCGCTCCCCTGGGTAAGATGTCCTGATGGCTCCCCCGCACCTGCCCAGGGGAAGCAAACTTGAAAGCTTTGAGGAAACAGGCAGATGATGTAAATGAGGGAAGAAGGCCAATGGAAAGGGGCTCAGCTGGAGAGTAAGTGCCCTGCCTCCAGCCATTATATTCAGAAGGCGAGCACGGTGTGTCTGCCACACAGAACACATCTGGAGTCTGAGCTGCACCTCCAGGCTCCAGGCTTGCAAGCTCAAGCTCCTGCACACAGCCCGGGAGGCCTCTGTGACTGAGCCCCAACACTTCCCAAAACTCGTCTCCCGTCGTTAGAGGCTCTAGTGATACTGAATGGGGGCTGACATCTTTCACCATCTCACGCTTCTGCTTATGTTATCCCTTTACCTGGAACCTCTGTCCACTCCATCCTTTCTGTCACCGTCTTCATCTTGCCCAGTCCTGTTTCTTCTTCAGTGTTTGTCTCAGGTGTCGTCAGCTCCAGGGATCCTCCTCTCGATGAGACAGGTGTCCTCCTACACGTTCCCACAGCTGGCTGTACACTTTTCTGTCGTTGCACCCGACATACACACCAGACCCTGTTGATTGCTCACCCACCACTGTTCCTTCTCCTGTTTACTTGCTGGCAGAATTTGCCTCTTTCAACAAAGGCTGAAAAACCTGATATTCTCTTTGCATCTATGATCTGGGATGTGATTCTTTTTTTCTGCTCAAAGGGATTGGATGGCAAAGCTTCTGAGGGATTTTTGGGAGAGATTTTCCTCCGTGACAGCCAAGAAGTGATGCAAAATACACCCTTCCTTTTCATTTCTGCCACTGAATGTAGTTCTGTGAGGAGTGATGTTTGGAGCTGTGGCAGCCATCTTGCAACTATGAGGAGAAAATCAAGAGACTCACAGAGAGGGTGAAGCAGACCCCTGCCTAACCTGAGCTGCAAACCAACCAGGAAACTTTTTTCCTCCAACCTTTTTGCTACATGAGATACAGTGATAACTTTTTCTTTGTTGCCAAAGTCACATTTTTTGGGGAGTATTCAGTTCCTTTTAGGTGAACACATCCAGAATGATTCAACATATTATGTTCACACTGCCTTTGTGTGTTTTTTTCAGACTGTGCTTCTCAGGGACTGCTCCCACAACATGGCAGGGGACACTAAGGGACGCAGGAGTCTTTGGCAGGACACTTTGGCTTGAATGCTCTCCGAAGATCTTGCTAAAATTTTCTTTGAAGTGTAGTGTAGTCTAAGACCCTCCCACTTCCCTCCTTGTCTTCTTCCTTCCTTCCTTCCCTCCTCTCTCCCTTTCTTTCCATCCCCCTCCTTTCACCTTCCCTCATTCTCTCCTCCCCCCCTTTCCCCATCTTCCCTTCCCCCCTCCCCTCCCTCTCTCTCCCTCTCTCCTTTCCTCCTGCTCTCCTTCACTCTGAAGCAAATATTCCCTGCATCCCTCCAGCCCCCCCGGCCTGTCCCAGTTCCCTCCTTCTACTTGCTCATATTCCCCTGATCACATTCTGCATCTTCTCCCTGGAGGACCTGGACTGACGCAAGACTGAGGCCGTCTGAAAGAAAGACTTGGAGTAGGGGATATTTTAGATAAGAGGTCAGGAGAGCCTCTCAGGAGCGGTCACCTTTGTTCAGGGACCTGACTGGAGGGGGTGATGATTCATGCAAGGAGGGGGGCACACTGGGGCCGAAGGGAGAAGAAGGGCACAGGTCAGACTTAGAGACTGGCATCTCCCACGGGTCCCTTCAAACTGCTGAGGCGTTGGGAATGAGAGAGGGGGAAGATCTCTGGGTTCCCTCCAAACTCCCTTTCATTTCAAGATGCTCTGCTTTTATCTGCTTTGCATATTTGGCCAGCAATACTCTGAACACGACTGCTCTGGATGAACGCTCTGATCCCTGCCACCTGTGATGACTCTATGTGGCGACTGGCCGTGGGGAGAACGGGCAGTGGAAGAAATGACCTCTGTTTGGAAGCCTAATTGTTCCACAGAGATGCCGGATTAGTGCGAGGCTGGTGGAGACAAGGGGAATCAGGTCAAGGGATTCAAGGCCTTGATGCAGGGAGTCTGGTGGAGAGAGTCGGGGCTTGATAACTTGGGGAGCTGCCCGTGAAATGGGACGACAGCCAGAGGAGGCTGGGTGTATCAGGCAGGCAGACTGGACGAAGGGTGGTCGTGAGTGCTAAGGCCTGGGACGGTGCGGGGGGGAAGAGTGCTCCTCCATGTGGACTGGAGAGGTGTTTAGAGAAGCTTTGGAGAATAACAGCGGTGCACAAGGACTTTGCTTTCAAAGTGTAAAATATTAATATTGCCCAGGAGAAAGGTGACAGAATTTACCTGTTGTTGCTGGGGGGCGGTGGGAGGGGGGGCTGCGGTGAGAGGTGGGGGGTGGGGAGTGGTGGTGGTAACTGATTTACAAAAACTTCCTGGCACTTCTTGGGTGGCAAAACTGTATATATTTCCCCCTTGGTTTTCAGCAGGAAGAGGTTAGAAGGAGTCATGCAAAGACTGAGCTTGATGGGAGAGGCATTTTATTTCTCTTTTCTCCGGTCCTTTAGGACTGTGCAGGGGATGCCAGCACCAGCGATCGGAAAGTGTGTGTAACACTGAGATGATGTGTTCATCCCATGAGGATTCAGGGAATCCTTGAAGTGTGCTTCAGTTTGTTTAGTTAGTTTGTTTATAAATATGAAGTTCACTTACAGTGGTGAAAACATACAACAGTTTATTGTCTCATGTAAAAGAATTTTGGAGGGAAAAAGTACAGGGCTGCTAAGGCAATTCCATGAGTTGTCAGAGACCCACAAGCCTTCTATCTGTCTGATCTGCCATGTGTACCTTTTTCATCCTTATGGTCCAAGGTGGCTGCTAAAGCTCCTGCCATTACCTCTGGATTCCAAGCAGCAGAAAAGAGGATTGGAAGAAGATCTGTTTTGTCCCTGTTAGGAAGCTATTTAAGATGTCCCATACAATGTTTCTGCTTGTATACCATTGGCTAGAACTTAGTTTTGTAGGCACATCTCACTGCAAGGGATGAAATGAACTATAACGTTCTCAGCTTAAAATCTAGGTTTTAGTTCATAAGGAAGAAAGGGAGAATGGCGTTTGGGAGACAACTAGCTGTCTGAGTAAACTAATAAGAAGCATGCATACTAGAAATGGAATGCATCATTCATTCTTTCATTCATTCACTGAATCATTCATCCACTTGCCAACTCATTAATTCAATAAATGTTGAGTACGTAGGTGCTGGGCACCTGAGAGTGAACAGGGCACTGTTTTTGCCCTGAGGGTGCTCCTGAAGTGTGCAGAGATAAGGACAGGGCACGTGAGAAGTGATCTGATGGATGGTTCTGTGTATGGTGATAGAGCAAAAATTTAACTCTGACTGGGCTGGGGAGCTTGGCAGCAAAGGAGACACATGAACTGGGACTTGGAGAATGACAGGAATTCTTCAAGTGGGGATGGGGAAGAGGCAGTCTGGGTGGGAGGGGCAGGAGGCCTGGCAGCATCTGCAAAGCCCCGTTGGTGTGAAAGAGCATGAAGGACCCATCTGGAAGCTGCAAGTCCAACTACGGTAAACCAAAGAGAGGGCAGAGATGGACAATGGAGGCCTTTGGTATGCTGCCAGAGACTTAAACAATGATGATCTGTTATGGTCTACTTGATTCCAGCAAGGGTTAGAAGGCTGTCTAAGGTATTTAGACTTTATGCTGTAGGTAACAGCGGCCACAGACAGGTTCGGCCAGTGGAATGTGGGCTGAAGGGATAGTTCTGAGCCTTAGGAGGCACCACTGTTTCTGCTCACCCGCCCCCCCCCCCCCGGGGCTTCCACAGTGGGGAGAACATGCCCAGTTCTTGGGGTCCCTTCAGCCTGGGCTTCAGCATGAGATGCGTGGGGCAGACCTGAACCTGACCCACAGCTTGAAGCAGAAACACCCCAGCCGCCGCTCACAGTGATGAGCAACCAATAAGTGCTGGTTCTGTCTGCCTCACAGATTTGTAAGTCTACATCACTGTAGAAATCTGCTAATGCGCCTGGTGATTAGGTTCCTCTCTTCTGTCTAGACGGGGGTGTGGCTGAACCCACACGTTTGGTATGCCTGATGGCCTCAGAGGGAGGGAGATGTCACACAGAAGTGACATGCCACAAGATAAGGGTGTGGGGCTCATCAGGATATGAAAGCTGGTGCTCAGGTGAGTGCCCGTGTGGGCTTAGCTCAGGGCTCCTCCACCCCAGCATTGCTGACGTGTGCGTGCGTGTGTGTGTGTTGTGGGGGTGGGCTGTCCTGTGCATAGAAGTTTAGAAGCACCCCTGCTGTCTATCCACAAGGAGCTGCTGGCACCCTGCTCCCCAGTTTGTGACAACCAAAAATGTCCCTAGACATTGCCAAGAATCTCTAGGGTGGCAAAGTCGCTCTCAGTTGAGAAACACTGGTTCAGCTGGGCTGGCTTCTGGCTTCCTGTTAAAGAGAAGCACAGAAAATGACAACAAATGACACCGTTTATTGAGCACTTACTCAGTTCCAGGCATATTGTTCAGCACTTTCAGGAATCACTCTGATTCGGAAAGCACATTACTTAGCTCAGGCTGCCATCCCAAAGTGCCTCAGACTTGGTGGCTGAAACAATAGAAATGTATTTCCTCACTATTCTGGAAGCCTTTCTGTCATGGGCTAGGAGACGGCATCTCCTGAGACAGTCTTTGCTCTGGGTGCGTCTGTACCCTAACCTCTTCCTCTTCTAAGGGCTCTGGTCGTATTGGATTAGGGCCCACTCTACTGACCTGACTGTGCCTTAATTACCTCGTTAAAACCCAATCGCCAGCCAGTGTTATGTAGTTTTCTGAATACACGTCTTTTACCTCTTTGGTTAGGTTTGTTCCTAGGTATTTTATTTTTCTTTTTGCTATATCAAATCGATTTTTTTCTTGATTTCTGCTTCTGCTGTTTCATTGTTGGTGTACAGAAATGCCTTTGATTGCTGGATATTGACTTTGTATCCTGCTGTTTTGCCAAATTCATTTATTAGGTCAAGCAGTGTTTTGACCGAGTCTATAGGATTTTCTTTGTACATTATCATGTCATCTGCAAACAGTGACAGTTTTGTTTCCTCCTTTCCGATTTAGATGCCTTTTATTTCTTTTTATTGTCTGATTGCTGTGATTAAAACCACAATGAGATACCACTTCACACTGGTTAGAGTGGCCATCATAAACAAAGCAACAAACCACAAGTGTTGGAGAGGATGTGGAGAAAAGGGGACCCTAGTGCACTGCTGGTGGGATTGCAGACTGGTACAACCACTATGGAAAACAGTATGGAACTTCCTCAGGAAACTAAAAATGGATCTGCCTTTTGACCCAGCAATTCCACTGCTGGGACTATATCCTAAGAACCCTGAAACACCAATCCAAAAGAACCTATGCACCCCAATGTTCATAGCAGCACAATTTACAATAGCTAGGTGCTGGAAGCAACCAAGATGCCCATCAGTAAATGAATGGATCAAAAAACTATGGTACATTTACACAATGGAATTCTATGCAGCAGAAAGAAAGAAGGAGCTCCTACCCTTTGCAACAGCTTGGATGGAGCTGGAAAGCATTATGCTAAGCGAAACAAGCCAGGCAGTGAAAGACAAATACCACATGATCTCACCTTTAACAGGAACCCAATCAACAAAACAAAGAAACAAGCAAAATATAACCAAAGACACTGAAATAGAGGACAGGCTGACAGTGACCAGAGGGGAGAGGGGAGGAAATTTCAGGGGAAAAGGGCAAGGGTTTACAGGAACAAATTTAAAGGACACATGGACAGAAACTAAGGGGAGGGTGGTAATGGGAGGGAAGTGGGGAGGGATGGGTGGGTGGGCTGGAATGGGAGTAAAGGACAGAAAACTGCACTTGAACAATGATTAAAATAAAATAAAAAAAAGTCGCCAAACATAGTCACATTCTGAGGTGGGGGGGTTTGGAACTTCAACATATGAATGTTGGGGCACAATCCAGCCATACAGAAAGTTTGTGAATGAGAAAACTCAGGACACAGAGGTAAAGTAACACTCACGTTTGTAACATGTTCAGAAGGTGGAAGAGCCAAGGTCGATGCACCTAACTCCAGAACCTGCACTTTCACCCATGTGCCATATTGCCTCACCCAGAGATCAATCAATCAATCTGCATACGTGTCACGCACAATGAATTCTGTGTGTGTTTTATAGTTAAAAAAAAAGAACGGGCTGGTTTCGGTATGGTGCCCACTCCCCTCACATGCCTGTGTGTGGGAACACCCAAGTTCAGTGCTTCCCTGCTCACCTGAGAGAAACTACTCGGGCTGCAGCAAGCTCCCCGCCACCTAGGGCTGGGCTGGGCAACGCAATCCGGCCCAGTGAAAACACGCTTCCAGAGCCCGTGCTTTTATTTCTATGACCTTTGGTGATAGAGACAAAAACCGTCAACAACTCCCACCTGTTCATCCAGCAACTCTACTCCCCAGAATGTAGCCTTAGGAAGAGATCAAGTGTGTGTACAAAGATTTGTGCATAGGATATTTGATTTTAGCAGAACAAACACTGGGTGGATAATGCATGAATAAATCACACAGATCCATATGGTGAGATGCTCAACTTGCAGATGAATGCTTTCTTCCGATGGAAAAGCTTCATGATGTATTAGTCTTGAGGAAAAGCAGACTTGAGTGCCTTACAGAGTACGACCCCAGTTTCTGGCACTGTGCATACACGGCACTGCCCTATTGGACCGGTAGGGATGTGTGGGGCGCAGGACAAAGGAACAGGATTCGTGGTCTCTGCCGTTTTGTGGAAATCGTTCTGTAGATTTTAGGCTACTTCTCAGTAAAATTGGGCTGAGTCCCAGTTGGGAAAATTGGACTTCTTTTGTCACTTTTTTCTAAGGAAGAGTCACCCAGTCACTTCTTTTTAAAAATCCAGTCTCCATTTCATAATTAAAATGTTTGCTCCAGAGTAAGGTCTCAAACCCCCCAGTCTTCACTAAAGACGACACTTTCTGCTCCTTCCCAGCTTGAGGTGTAGGCTTGGCCCCTGAGCGAGAAGGGTGCAGGACTGTTGTGTCTGTCTTTCTTCCCCGGGTGGTTCTGTTTTCCGCGCACACCCCCAGGGCTCTCTCTGGCTCCTCCTGAGCTGAGAAGGAGGGGAGAGGAGGAAAGGAGCAGGGAGGCTCACTGGACTGGGGCTGTCCTAGCCATTGTCTGGGTTTGACAGTGGGCTCATTGTTTCCCGTGGTCCTTTGCGGGTCCTTTGCAGCCGACCCCTCCCTGTTGCTGGCGGGCCTCAGCACCTGGCTCTCTGGGGAGCGTGTGTCCCTTCTGGTGGTTCCTGCACGCACCGTGTCTCCCTCAGCCCAGGATCTGACAGCACACCTGCTACACCAGGTCTGTGCCTCGGGGAACTTGCACACATCCTTTGCGGACTACTCGGGCGAAGCCAGCCACCCTCCATGCAGCCGCTCCTCCTGCACCCTGGATGCAACCTGTTGTCCGCAGGGCTGCACTCTTAAGATTTCTCTGGGTGAGTCAGACATCAGCACACTGATCCCCCCTCCCTCGCCACATTCCAGGGAATGTGCCCCAGGCCTTCTAAGAGGTCTCACTGAAGTCCCTTTGCCTGGCTCTGGTGAGAAGACAGGGCCCCTCCCCCATGGGAGCATGGCTGGCTAGACAGGCCGCTTTCTCCCCAGATCCTTCTCTAACTCCAACGCCCGTCTCCGCCTCTCCAGCTTCTTTAAGGTTCCGGATGTGGATAGACTGGTCTTGCAAAATACGGCTCCTTCCTATGTCTTTATTCAACCCAAGACATCCAAAATACTATCTTTTTCACATGTAATCAATATAAACCATAATGAGATATTTTGCATTCATTTTTTTTTTGCACTAAGCCCTCAAAATCTGACATGTATTTTACACTTAAAGCACATTCCATTCTGGATTCTAAATTTGCACTGAAAATACTTGATGTCTATTTTGAATTTATAAAATTTACAGCCGAAAAAATAGATTTGCCTGCCCACAGTGTTCCTAACACACTTGAAGTTTTCCAATAACTGAATTAAATATCTGTTTTTAAATTTAGGTTAATCAAAATAAAATAAAAAATTCAGTTCCTCATTCCACTAGTCACTTTTCAAGTGCTGGGTAGTCACTGTAGGCCCTGGGAGGTTGGGTGGGAGGTCCGGGAAGAGGCGACTGAATCAGGGAACAAAGCTCCGTGCCTGTAAGGTGTGGGGGGGGTGGTGGCGATGGCGGTGGCAGTTTCACTCATCATTTCTGTGTCCCCAAACACTTGTCACTTATTTTCCTCAAGACTTCTGGGGCTGGAGGTGGGTGGCAGTCACGGTGGAGGCCCAGGCAGCCTCCCACACAGTCTTCAGTGGGATTTCACTCTGCACTTTCCGCAGCACCAGGAAGTTTGGACAACTGTGCCACTGCTGAGGGGACAGGGGTTATTGAAACTCTGGGGAGGGTCTCCTTGTCATGGGACCCGCGGGAATCCTTGGAGGCTGGAGAGGCCCCTGACGCTGACAGAGGAGACAGCTGCTCCCCCTCCTGGGAGCCAAAGGAACAGCAGTTCTGTGTGGTATTAGTTCATTGTCTTCTAGACTCCTCCTTCCTGAGCAGGAGGCCGTGACTTGAGTGTGGTGGAGCGTGGTGGGCGTGGACCAAAGAAAGGCTGGAACCCTTTTGGGTTTCCAAGTCTCCAAACACAGAAGCCCCTGAGTTTTGAAACAGAAATGTTAGTGCAGAAAGGGATCTTGGGAAGTGAGGGTAATTTAATGAAGTTCCGTGATTTCTAAACTCAAAGCAAAAACGATTTGTTTTTGTCTAGACTTAGTCAGCCAACAAATACTTGTCAGGAGTGCGTAATCATCATATTCAGAAAAACCGCACAAGTGAAATATACATTTAAAAAATTGACGTATCTAATACCTCCAGTGATTCCTTCTAACATATTTATAAACTGAAAGCAATAATGCACATAGAAAAAAATTCAAACTGTACCAAAGATTTTACAGTGAAAAGTAAAAGTTTTCTCCTCTTCCCTTGAATGGCATGTAGTAGCCGTTCAATAAAAGTTAGTTGGCTACCGATGCATAGTGAAGTTAGCCAGAAAGCTAACAGTAACAAAAAAGGTTATTAAACCACAAGCTAATAGTTCCTCTGTCCAGACACTCTACCGAACATTTAGGTAAGGTGCTCTGATTGAGTTTCTCTGCAGAGAACACAGGCGAGTGGAGCCCACAGGGACATTGCTTTTCAGGGCCCTTTGGGGACAAGTGGGGTGTAAGGACTGGCGCTAAGTGTGACAGACATGCCCCTAGAAAGGAAGCTCCCAGCTGTTTCTCCCCTAGGCAAATCTGTTGAGTGGCCTTGGGCCAGTCCAGTGGATTTTCAGGCTGGTGGATGGGTATCCAAAGGGGACTGAGAGGTGGTCTTTATCCTCCCGGAGTTTGCTTCTGGGGGAAGACAGTAACTGATAATGTGACACAGAGCATGCAACTAGCTGATGGCAAATCTTCTAAGGTCCAAACGAGGGGTTACATCCATCCCACCACCTGCTTTTGTCAATAAAATTGTACTGGCCCACCATGCGATCACTTCAGCGTTGTCTGCCGCTGCTTTCGCCCCCTAATGGCAGAGTTGAGTAGTTGCAAGAGGGACTGGATGGCCTTCTAAGCCTAAACTATTTACTATCAGGCCCTTAATAGAAAAAGTTTGCCAACCCCTGGTCTAAAGGAAGAAACAGCTATTTTCAATAGAGTAGGCGTGTTGGAATGGCTTCTGGGAATAAGGAGAAGAAGAAAGGGGGGGGATTCTGGGCATAGGCATCCGCTTGAACAAAGGCATGGAGGCCTGTTCCAGGAAGGAGGAGCAGGCCAGGCTTGGAGACTCAGCTCTTCAGGCTTCTCCTGAGCTAAAAGGGATCAGATCCATTTCTGCACACCTTGTAGGAAAGGGGGGGGGGCGGGAGAGAGAGAGAGAGAGAGAAAGAGAGAGAGAGAGAGAGAGAGAGAGAGAGAATGAATGAATGAGCCGAGGTCTGGAAATGCTTTGAGAATACCATGAGAAAAACAACCATTAATAAAAAGACATTATTCGTGTTTTATTGTTCAATGGATATTAATTTTTTTTCTTTTTTCTTCCCAGCCCTGGTTGCCAATTTCCTCCTTCCTGTTGTTCTGCCTAGAAAAACAAAACAAAACACCAGCCATGCCACCACAAACCACAAATGGGCTTACGTCAAGAAATGTATTTTTATTCTTTTTCAAAGAGGTTCACAGGATCCAGATGGGTGTGGATGGAACAGTTAACATGGGTTTCCTGAGGTCCAAAATTGGAAAGGTTTTGCAGGGGGTGTCCAACCCGTGGGTGTGAGCCGCATGAGGCCCAGGAGGGCTATGAATGGGGCCCAACACAAAATCATAAATTTACTTAAAACATTATGAGATTTTTTTGTGATCACATGTCACAATGTATTTAATGTGTGATCCAAGACACCTCTTCTTCTTTCAGTGTGGCCCAGAGATTGGACACCCACAGAAAGGATATAAGGAGAAATGCCCCCCTCCCATTTGCCAGCCTCTCTGTTCACTGCCTTGGAGGCAGCCAATGGCGTTAGTTCCTTGTACTATATGAGGTCTTTTAGGCAGGTACAAATATGTATGCATATGTTCTTTTTTACTCCTTTTAACATAAAGGATCATCTCTTATAGATGCTGTTTTACACTCTGCTTTCTCCCCCTTAGTAATGCCTTTTGGAAAAGTGTTTCCTATCCATACAGACAGAGCCTCCCCATTCTCTTTTACTGTTGCACAGTGTCCCATCAGGTGGGTGTACCATATGATAATTGAAGTGTTTTAGTTCTCCACAGGGAAATGGTGGGGCAGAGGGGAGTTAGGATCCAGGAGTCATGCTGGCAGAGTCTTTCTGCCTCCTTTGGTTGACACAGAGATTAACTCTGTCCCTGTGACTGCCCTTCTTCAGGCTGCCATGGAAAAAACACAGGTTGTAACTGGAAATTGAAGGCAAGATTATTCTGATGTAGTTGAATCAGGTGGTGGTGACGGCATTTGGCAGGTGTATCAGTCATGGCTTATTTTTCACTGAAAGTTATAAACAGCTACCTCCAGCTAGCTTAAGCAAAAAGAAGGCATTGCGGACTTATATGGGCAAACCAGACAATTTAGGAGTTGTGGGTGATGCCACCAGCTGCCTTCCCATCTTCCTTATGTGCCCAGTTAAAAACACGTGGCTCTCCTGACTCCCTTGCAGCTAGGGGTGGCCATGTGACTCTTTGCTGAACATTGAGATATAAATAAAAGTATACGGGATGGAATTTATGGACAAAAGGGGACACATTTGTCCTTGTCTGGAATGTGGATATGACACACAGAGATGCAGCAATCATCTTGAGTGATGAGGAGAGCTAAGTGATGAGGATGGTGGAGCAAAATGGTAGGAGGAGGCGGGGTCTTTGCGGTTATCATGGAGCCAGCCAACCAGATCTCACCCGCCAGTCTTTTGATCCTGGAGTTGGGCTCTTGTTAAACACAGGACTAGCCCTGATTCAGTGCAACTCTATTGGGGTATGCATAGTGTCAAGTTGCTCTGTTTCTTTCTATTCAGTGTAGTTTCTCAGAATTCTAGAAGGGGCAGGGACATGGTACTGGCAGTTCTAGAACCCACACTGACAGCTTTAAATCCAGGAGAAAGAGAGAGCTACCCCCTTTGACTCCAAATGGGAGGAAAAAATAACTCCAGGGAAGAAATTGGATTGGTTTGGAAGATACTCTTTGAACCAATCACTGAGGACATATGGATGAAATAATATGATTGGCCAAGACTGTATCACCTAAGCCCACGTGGAAAAGAGAGTAGTGAGCAGTGTCGAAAGGAGAGGGGTACTTTTACCAGAAGGGAGAGGGGAAGGTGGGCAAGCTGATGCGAACAACAGAGGGCTCTCCCACAGGCACTGCAGACAGGTGGGGAGGAGAGAGGAAGACATTTCAGGGGGCATGTCAACTCCTCCAGGAAGTCTGCTCTGATAGCCTGACTTAGCCACTCCTCTCTCCACCCCATTCATTCCCTTGCTCACCCTCACTGTAGTACCTGTCACTGTGTATTGCTGTCCTCATGGCGGCTCCTCAAAGGTGGTTTGGTTGGAACCCTAAGATTCTTGAGGTGGGTTAGGGGTAGGTTGTAGGTAGACCTTGAATGTTAGGCTGAGAAGTTTGGGCCTGTCTTACGGAAACAGGGATCGCCTGAAAGCTTTTGAGCAGGGGAGTGGCATGATCAGAGCTACTGTGTCCCTGAACCTAGATCCTCTTGATCTCTGGTTGTTGTCTGTCTCCATCTTCTATTCTCTGGCTTTTCCATGCTCCTTCTTGGCCTGGTGCTTCGTCTGACTTGGCTTTAGTCCATGGTACCCATCATTGCTTCTCCCTTCCTCCACCTCCTCCACCAGTCAGTTCTGGGCTGATTCTGGCTTTTGTCTGTGCAGGTGGAGAGTGGGGAGAACTGGTACCAAGTGGATGCTCTTCTAAGAAGACTCCACCTGAGCAGCTCTTGTCTGCCCTCTTCTGGGCACTGGCAAGTATATCTCCCTCCTCTTCCAGAATGGGATATAAACTGGTCACAGCCTTGCCTCATGACATGACTTCTGCCTTCTTGTATCTGGCCCCAGTTCTCCCTTAATTACTTACAAATCAAATCAGAAGGGGTTTTTTTTTTTTTGAGTGACTACCATGTATGCACTATTTTTAGTGATAGCTATGCATAGAAAATGTTTCTGACTTCCCACTGACCTAGATATTTTTCATTGTGGGATCTAAGCACCACATAAATGTCAGAACATTAATTTTTGCTAATGTGCATGCCTACCCTATTTATTTTTCTGAACTGAGGTCACTTCAGTTTATTGCATCCACTGAAGAGGGGATGTATTTGAACTTTATAAAAATGTAAGGCCCGTGCATTTATATTCCCACGGACAACAGTGTTCTTGATAAATCACACTCTGATGTTTTCATCAAAGCACAGGAGCCCATGAATATATTTTTATTGTTCATAATAAAATCAAAGAAATGCCCCTAATTAATGACATTACTAAGAGGTAACTGCTGTTTACAGGGAACTTGGGCCTGTAACACGGGTCAGCAAACCATCCCTGGGTTTTTTTGTGTGTTTTTTTGATCTCATAAAATGATGGAGACACCTCCCAGCAGAACAGCTGACTGCATTCTTGGCCTCACTGCGGGTAGTGGAATTATTTTTTTCTGAATAAGTGGTTTTCCTCAGGCCAAGCTTGAACTTCGCCTCTGCAGGTGGGTTAGCAGACTCTCATTCCAATGCCTTGTCTCAAGGCCCTAGTTTCATCCTGGATCCATGTTTGGAGCTCCTCCTTTCCCCATCCATTTGAGTCTGGCCCATTGCTCACAACATACTTCTAATCTCCTTCCTCTGATGTCCCTTCTGTGCATTGTGGTTTTTCTTTCTGCTAAACAATAACACTTCTGTAAATTCATAATGTCATTTCACTTTAGCAAAGTTTATGTCCCGTGTCTTTCCTTGAATAATAAAATCTCTATTTTTAGTGCCAGAATATCTTACACTTGGTTGTTTACCCCACATACAGAATGTTGATTATCTATTGCTATATACTCAATAGATGAGCAGCAAGCTGTTGATGGATGAGCTGTTGTATCATCTGCCTATCCTAGCTCTAATTAGTATACTTTCCTGAGAGCTATTTACAAAAGACAGATTGGTCCAGGCCATCATTAACACTTCCCTGAAATATTTGCTTGCACTCAGATGCATCTCAAAATGTATTGCCCAAACGGTGCTGTGTGTCTATGTGTGTACATGACAACAGGGAGCCAAATGAGAGTCGTTCTTTTAATGATTGTTGATACACGATCTCTTTAAATTTTGGTTTTCTCTTTCATCAAAATTATGCACTTACATAATGTTAGGGGTTGTTTTGGTCTGTTTGGGCTACTGTTACACAACACCATAGCATGGATGGCTTAAACAATAGTCATTTATTTCTCATAGGTCTGTAGGGAAGTCCAAGATCATGGTGTCAGCAGAGTTGAAGAGTTCCTGGTGGCGGTCCCTTTCTGGCCTGCCTTTTTGGTGTGTCCTAGAATCGAGAGAGAGAGACCGAGTCTCAAATTCATCCCAAACTCTCTCCTCAATTGTTTAAATCTCCTCCCAGTACATCCACTCACATCAGGTATTCCAATGAGGCTGTCCTTTTGGCCTTCTCTCCTGTGTCCTTCTAAGCTATTCTTATCTGTACTATTTTCTTTCTAGGCTGAGTGCACAGCTTTCCTTCTTGGACCACCCTTCACCTTCATCACTGAGATTCCTTTGACTTTGTCATGGGTTGATGCTCTTATTGCCCAGACCCTGTGTCTTTCCATCTTTAGGCTTACCTTCTGATTTTGGATGAATACCGTCTCTAGCAGATTCTTGAGTATAGCAGGGGTCAGTGTTTTGAGACTCATCGTGCCTGAATTATCTTTGTTCCACCCTAACATTTAATCGATAACTTTGTTGGGTATAGAATTCTAGGCTGGAAATGATTTTTCTCCAGAACTCTGAAGTCATTCCTCCCTTATCTTTGTAGTCTTGGTGAGGTTATTGAGAAATCTATGCTCCTGATTTTCAGAGTAACCTTTTTTGTTTTCTTTGGAAACTTTTAAGATAGTTTCTCTGTCCCTATTGTTCTGAAAATCCATGATGATAGATTTTTAGTATGGATTTGTTTTTATCTATCTGCTGGGCATTTAATGTACAGCTTCAGATTAGAAACTCATATCCTTCAGTATTGGGAAATTTCTGGAATTATTTCTCGTGTTTTCCTCTCTTCTATTTCCATGTTCTTTTTTTCTGAAACTTTACTTATTCAGGTAATGGACTCCTAGACTAATTTTTAAAGTTTCTTTTCTATTATACCCTCTGTCTCTTTGACTTTCCACTCTATGTGACTCCCCTCACTTTCTCTTCTGACCTACTGAAATTTTCAGTCTGGTTCTCACAGTTTGACTTTATAAGAAATGTTTCTTATTCTATAATTGTTTTCTTTTTGATAGAATATTGTTTTATTTAATAAATACAGTGACTTCTATTTCTCTGAGGATATTAATGATAGTTTCCTTCATTTTTTTTTAATCTCTCTGCACAATTTTCTACAAGTTGCTTTCTCCCCCTAATATTTTGGCCTGTACTTTTCAAGTTAGAGAATCTCCTTGGGGGGACTCTGATCATGGGCTAGTGCTTGCACTTTAAAATGAGACACATTAAAGCTAACTGGGAACTCTGTGTGTACGGGTGGGACTTGCTAACTGTAGACTTTGCAAAGGTGATTTGTAAACTAGAAGGCAGTTTGGTTGGTTTGATTCTTCAGGGGAATTCTGCTGCCAGCACATCTGTGTCTTCTTTTGGAGTGGGTTCATTAAGGGGGTATTCAAGGGACAGCAAAAACGCCAACGTAGTCGTCAAGGTTCTTCAGAGAAACAGAACCAGTAAGATATATACAAACAATTGTTCATGAGGTGGAGGCCCAGGGAAGCCTATGGCGTAGTTCAGCTGAGTCTGGAGAGCTGAGACCTGGGAAGAGCCAGCAGGTAAATCCAGCTGCAGGGCAGGAGAAGACCCACATCCCAGCTCCATCAGTCAGGCGGAGAAGGGCCAGGTCTCCCTTGCTTCACAGTTTTCTATCCAGACTCCCAGTGCACTAGATGAGGCCCACCCACAGTCTGCCCTCTGGGGGAGGACAGCCTGCTTTACTCCGTCTATTGAGTCAGGTGAAGTCTGAGAGAAAGAAGGCTTAGGAAATACCCTAGGGCTCTGGTCTGAACACCATAGGGAGCGGTGGTGTCTTCTGAGTCGGCGAAGACTAAAAGTGGGGCAGGGGTAAGGAGAAAAATTCAGAGTTCCATCTTGAACATGTTGGGTTTGGGATTTTGAGTCACAGAAACGTTAGGTTTGAAGATAAAATTTGGAAGTCGTCCGCATGGGGGCTGCCTTCGAAGCTGTGGGGCTAGATGGGATAACATGGAGAAAAACAGGAAAGGTGGGACTGGGCCGAGAAATAAGGCACATGGGGTGGCCTGGAAGGCAAAGCAAAAAGTGTGTCATGAAGAGAAGGATCGACAGTGTCAGCTGCTGTAGAGCTGTTGAATGAGATGAGAATGAAAATGCCTTGTGGGATGTGGCCAGACGGAGGTACTTACTGGTGATGCCAACAAGCCATTGGTGAGCTGGGGATGAAAGTCTCATCAGAACAGGTTGAGGAGAGTGAACCTGTCCTTCTGACTCAAAGTCCAGGCTCCTTGGTTTGCTGCACCGCATGGAAAATTCTCACGTGCTGACTGGAGTCGTTGGGAGAGTTATGGAACCAAAGCATTTGCACCTTAGCCTTGGAGCCCCTCAGCCTGGAGGAGCAACCCCGTAAAAACTGGAATATAACCGCCTGAGTGTAACTGGTTCACTACCCTTTCTTCTGTGTGCGAGTGGGATAAAATATATGCAAAAATCTCTCTCTCTCTCCCCCTCGGCTCTAGTCTAAGCCTCCATAAATGATGGGGGCATGTTAGAAACCGGTTAGCCTCTTAACCGTGGGGACATCAGGGGAGGCCGGGAAGTACTGGGAGTAGCAGAAGCATCCTGTTTACTGTCCAGCATCAAGTACAGGAAATAAAACCTGCTGCCAAGAGCAGCACATTGAATTAAATGAGGCAATTTTCCTCCCGAATAATACTCTAAGGAGCACTGCAAAGTAATAAAGTCGACAGCGAAAACCATGAGATAAAGTGAGAAAGAGGTGGGAAGTAGAAAAAGAAAGGAAATGTGTACCTATCGCTGCGTGTGTTTTTGTTTGGCCTATGGGACGCGTCTGCTGAGAAATGTTTCTGGTCGTGGGTGAGATTTGCCATGGAGACGCGGGCGGACCAGATGCCGCTCTGCGCCTCAGCCTCAGGCACTGAGTCATCCGAAGCGAGCAGGTGGGTAAGGCCAGGAAAGCAAGGCTGAAGGTGTTTTCTACAAATCTGAGACACTCCCAACGTTTTCCCAAGATGTTTGTGCTCTTGCCTCTTGTAATTGTGTGCTCCCCGTCAAGGGCAGTATTCCAAATATTTAACGCTAGTGAAGACTAGGCTGTGACTATTTGGAACAGACACAGACCAATCAGAAGAGAGGCTGTCTGCACCCAAACTCTTAGCTCAAAACTAGGCTTGTTCTCCACAGCTAGTGGAAAGAAGGAACGCTGGGTTTAATCTTGGCGGTCTCTTAGACCCCCTTACAGCTCTGCCTTTGAGCACATTAGACCTTTGCTGAGCATCATTTTCCTCATATGTAAAAAAAAGAGAGAGAGAGAATAATATTTGCTTGTAGGGTGATTTGAAAAATGAAGTGAAATGTGTTTTGGTTGTCATTATTATATAACCAATCATCCAGAAACTCGGTGGCATAAAGCAACACTCGTTTATTATTTTCCATGATCTGGTGGGTCAGAAATCCAGGCAGGGATCAGCTGGGTACTTCTTCTGCTCCATGTGCTGTGTGCTGGGAGTCACTCACTCAGCTGCATTCAGCTGATGCTGCTCCTCCACGTGGCCTCTTTCTCCCCACGAGGTATCGTATCATTCAAGAATCCGAGCTTCTCTATAGCTCGGTGACTGGTTCCTCAGGGCCAGAGAGAAAGCTGCCTGGTATCTTTAAATGCAATCCCAGAATGGGCACCGCATCACTTCTGCTAGTCTATAGGTCAAGGCAAATCATAAGGGCAGGCAAGATTCAAGGGGAGCCAAGAGACTACTCTTGGTGGGTTGAGTGTCATGTGTGTGCAAGGAGGCAGGGAATTACTGGTGACCATGGCTGGAGGGTGTTGACCTCAAAATGAAGCATGCAAAAGGACCTAGCGCAGTGTTTAGAACACCCTGCTCGAAATCCTTCATGGCTCCCAACGTGTTCAGGCTATTCCTTGATGTGCTGTTCAAGGCCTTTGATGATCCCCACCCCTTATCTCTTTAGCCTCATCTATCAATGCTCACAGTTTTCACTCCAGTTGTACAAGCCCCTGTCACATTATATTCCACTTTCGTGTCTTTGTATGGGCTACTCTCTAAATAAAACCCCTTTTCTTCACATACTGCCGGCGAACTCCTGCTTATACTTCAAAACTCTGCTCCGTGGTACCTCCTCTGGTATGCCTTCCCGACTTGCTCTATCCGTCTCACTTCTGTAGCCCCGCTGTCATTGACCTTCACTTACAAGGACAAACTCAGAGAAGTGCTTCATCTCTCCATATGGTAGACATCTGTCTGCTTCTCCCGCCAGGCTCATTAGAGCTAGACCAAGTCATCGTTGTGTCAGTGCCTGGCACACAGTAAGAGTTTTCCACATCTGGTAGTTGACTGAATGAAAGGACAAACACGCAGCAGCCCTTAGCTTGTGTGGCTCGATATGACTTGGTGAAGAGATCTACTAACTTCTTTCACACAAATGGGTGGCTGAGGGGCAGGGAAAGAAAAGGTGGCGGGACTGAAGGAGTCCAGGAAGGGAAAGGCCAGCACGTTGAATGTGTCATTTATGAGATTTCACACTCGCCGGGGATGACAAGGGGCACTGCAGAGGGGGACAGTCAGGTGGGCTCTCAAGTCACCAGTGAATTATGAAGAAGGGCTGGGGGTCCTGAGAAAATAGCAGTGGGGGAGTAAGTGATGATGAAGCTGGGCCATTACATTTCCAAGGTGATGAGGTGTTTTTTGCTTATTTATATTTTATTTTATTATTTCTTTTAGCGGAGCAAGAAGGAGACATTGCTTGGAAGAAGCTATGGAACCTGAAATGGATACTTGCCCCACCCTGTAAGGTTTAAGGATTACGGGAGAAAAAAATTCCTCTCTGCTTGAGAGGGCCGTGGAAGAATCGGCATCCCCAGGGACTGGCTGAATTTTAGTGAGTAAAAGAAGGCAGGAGGAATGTTCAGAGAAGAGGTGGAGGATGAAGGGGGGTTTGCTGGTGGAAGTCTCTGTTCCAGAGGGCTCTGTGGGGATGCATCGGGAGGAGTTGCGGGCTGGGAGTTTGTTTTGATTAGAAGGTGTACGGCAGCATGAAAAGTGCTGTGTGCTGCTGGGACTTCCGATGGTGCTTGAGATGACAGATGTGAAGCATGATGGACTTGACCCTGGATGGCTCTTAGAAGAGGATGGATAATCAGCCAAGGATATTGGCCAGTATTTAGCTTGGGCCATCGGGCAACTGGACAGTCCTGTGGCTCATAGGTCCAGGATGGGGAGCAGAAAAGGGGCAGGATTAGGGAGCTCAGGAATTGTGGGTGCGACTTGTACATGGCCAGTCTCTCCCTAAGGTGGAAGTATCGGGGCAGCCGAGTGCTGTGGCAAGGCGAAGACTGCATCCAGTAAGTTTTCCTCTGGTAGAAAGGGTGTGCTCACTCAGGTGGGTAGACTGAAGGTCTGGGTGTCTCTCTCATGGCTGGAGTAGGACATGAGGAGTTCAGAAGGGGAGCAATGGTTTGCCTAAAGTCACATAGTCCTGACTCAGGTTTTCTGAGTTTGAGTTCATTTCACTTTCCTCTACCCTCTCAGGGGGGTGAGAGGGGCCTGAATGTAGGGAAGAACGGTGTCTGAGGAAGAACAGAGACACAGGCATTTGGAAGGTTTTCTAGAAATTCCAGACAAGTTTTTAAGCATCTCACAGCAGAAGCAAGTCTTGTCCAGGCATCCTGGGATGTGCCCTGAGAGACCACAGGGCACCTCTAAGCTAAGACCACAGGGTACATCTTAGCTAAGAAGCTAAGAATCTGAACTTCATAGTAGGATGGTGGTTGGTTTCTCAGAGGCAGAGAGGAAGCTGCCTGGTTCATCCTCATCATGGCGCCTGGGGGTGAGCAGGAACAGCTGAGAGAGATGCCTTAACAGAAGACAGAAGGTGGCTCTCCTGGTTCTCTGCAGCCTGGCAGTGTGGTAGGGGGAGCAAAAGACTTGCTAGTAGCCATGTAGCCCTCGGAAGGTATAATGGGTTGAACTGTGGCCCCTAAAAGATGAGCCCAAGTCCTACTCCTGTACCTGTTGATGGGACCTTATTTGGAAACAGGGTCTTTGCAGATATAATCAAGTTAAGGATCTAGAGAGTAGTTCATACTGGATTTAAGATGGGCTGTATATCCAGTGACTGGTGTCCTTATAAGAGAGAACAGAAGGAGATCTGAGACACAGAGGTGGAGCGAGGACGGTCACGTGAGGATGAGGCAGAGACTGGAGGTTATGCTGTGCAGGCCCAGGAAGGCCAGAGCTACCTGAGGCTGGCAGAGGCAAGGGGGGACTCTTCCCTCCAGCCCAGACTTTGGGACTAGCGTGGTCCTGCCGACACCTTGATTGTGGACTTCTAGCCTCTAGAACCATGAGAGAATACATTTCTGTTGTGTTGGGCCAGCCAGTGTGTGGCGACTTCCTATGGCAGCCCTGGAAATCGAACGCAGTAGGGAGGAGGTGGAACCTGGAATTACTGCCGAAGCAGCAGAGGCTCGGGCTCGGGACCAGTGATCTGAAGGCTTCTCACCAGGAGGCCCATGGCCATGAGCACAGACTTCAGGAGGCGGCGGTCACTTAATGCCTCAAAGGAGGGGAAGGGATGCCCTCTGCCGAGGGGACATCCCTGGTGGGCTCCCAGGGTCCAGCCCAGCCCAGTTGCCTCCAAGGGAAGACTCTCCAGGCTCCTCCCTAGTCGCTGTGAGATGACAGCTGTCCTCAGCCCAGGGCAGGGCCGGGCAGAAAGCCTCAAAGACTGAGCCTTCCCCTCCCAGCGACTCTGCAGGAACAGACGCTGTTTTACACTGGAAGGGATGGGAGCCTTCAGCTGGTGGGTTCTGGCTTTCCTGCGGAACGTGGCTCGTGAGTAAGTTTAGATAATGTACCGAAAACAACATGGTGACCATTTGGAGGCACAATTTAAATTTTATATATATATATAAATAAAATTTATATATCATGATAAAATAATGTGTATATGAGATCTGTCCAGAAAAAGTCCAGCCATTGTTAATATAATGAGAATGGTTTGTGCAACATTGATGTAATCTGGCAGCCAAGGAGAATGGACTGGAATGAGCATGTGTGAACAATGATGACTTCACTGTATGAGCCAGCGGGGGTGGTAGGTGCTATTGAGTGAGCATGTGTGCTGTTCAGGCGCATTACACTCAACATGACTGAGCAAGCAGAGCGATGAATCTGCATCAAATTTTGTGTTCAGCTTGAACAGTCCTCTGTGGAAACTATTTGGATGATTTAGGAGGCTACAATTATGAGCAACTGGTGATCGGCAGCTTCATCACAACAATGTACCTGCTCATGCATCATGTTTCATGAAGTTTTTTTGTGAAACATCAAATCACCCAAATGACTCAGCCCCTCTACAGCCCAGATTTGGCGCCCTGCAACTTCTGGCTTTTCCCAAAACGAAAATCACCTTTGAAAGGGAAGAGATTTCAGACCATGGATGATTCAGGAGAATACAATGGGGCAGTTGATGGCGATTGGGAGAACTGTGTGAGGTCCCAAGGCGCCTACTTTGAAGGGGACTGAGGTGACATTATCCTGTATACAATGTTTCTCATATCTTCTTCAATGAATGTCTCTAGTTTTCATATTAAATGGCTGGATACTTTCTGGACAGACCTTGTATATGGCAATATCTGTTGCTATCTATGTATCTATGTATCTATGTATCTATCTATCCATCCATCCTTCCATCCATCTCTCCCACAATCTCAGACTCCTTAATATGGTAATGAGAAACAAAAGGAATTTTGTTTCTGAGCTACGCTGCAGCCTCCCCGCCTGTGAAGAAAGCATCCTCAGTTGCCAAAAGGTTGCATGTGGGCTTAGTTGCTAGGCTGTGGGATTACTTCCCCGAGCTTGCCAGGGAAAGGGGTGAAAGGGAAGAAGTGAATTACCAGAGTCATGTGGCATTTCTGTGCTGGGACTTGGGCGAATTATGTAACCGTCCTTTGCATTCAAATTTGTTTTACTTCTACCAGATATTTTGCTGAGGGGACAAGCGAGATTCCAAAGCTCAGTTCACTGGAGTCTGCAAAATGCTAATGAGCTTCGCAGCCAGCAAAGTGATGGAAGGGCTGCCCCTCTGGAGGAGAGAGGAGGGTGAGGAGCCCCAAACCGGGAGCCAGAGGGGTCCGACGGACTCCCAGTGAGCCCTGTCAGATGCACTTTTCTCCTTGTTTATTGCCAGTGTCTGGAGGCATTTTTGGTCATCATAACCTGAGCGTGTGTGAGGGTTGCTCCTGGCATCTGGTGGGTAGAGACTGGGGACACTGCTAAACGTTTCGTGCTCAAGACTCGCCCCGCCTCCTGCCTCAACAAAGAAGAATCTGGCCCAAAATGTCAATGGTGCCAAAATTGAGAAACTCATGCTATCCCATGCTGCCTTGGATCAGGTCCCAAATACATTTTTTTGTGTGTACCAGAACACTTGTCTTAGCATCTTTGTTTGGAGGATTCCAAACTATGACAATGGGGGGTAGGCATCAAAGCTCTAAGGGACAAAATAATTTCCCGGGAGTTGCACAGCTTGTGGGTGGGAGAACCCTGGGCTTCCTGTGTGTGAGCCCACATTTTTCTCTATATACCATGCTGGTGGGCGGGCTGGTCTCCAGATCTCATAACATGTGTAGGGCCTGGTGATGGGGGGAGTCTTAGCCTATTCTCAGGCATTTCAACAAATTCTAGCTCATTGACAAATTTGTTGGCTGTATAATAATCAGATGGCCTTTCTCAAGTGAATGACAGAATATAGACAATGATATGAGGGACTGTTTCTCAGTTCTCCCAGAGTTGGTGCATGACAAGTACCATATAGATGAATAGACAGAGGATAATTCATACGTACAATGGATGCCTTCGAGCATTAAGACTTAATTCTCTTGCAGAAACATGATTGAGACTGAGCTTCCATTTATTAATGTATTCATTCATTCAATCATGCTCCTCTCACCTATTCATTACCTCATTAACAAGTAGTTATGTTCAGTGATACATACTCCCATATTGCAGGCATAATATGTAAGAAGAGAAAGAGTCATGAGCTATCATTGTCAGATGACTCTACAAATGATGGAGACAGGAAGTCCAGAGAGGCCGAGCAATTTGCCCAAAGGTTTGAGAGTGAATTCAAGACAGAGTTAAGGTTAGAACCAGGTTCCAGAAGGGGATGAGTGTACCTATGGCAGGCAGCAGTATAGTCTTTTGCTGCAAGGACAGGAATGTGTGACCCATATTAATTTGAATTTTATTAAATGCATCTCATATTAATGATCTCTGCCCACTGCCCAAAGGTAGCAGGGTGTAGCCTTTCCTCTGTCTATAATTCCCCAGATAGCCGTGTTCTAGCGGGAGCCATTTACCTAGTGGGTCTCATTGTCCCAGCTTTGATTTAAGTTGAGCCAAGGGAGCTGTTTAGATCCTGGATGTTCCCCTTCCAGCTGTCATTCAAAGTTCAGGCAGGTGACTGCTCCCAAATGCCTGGGAAATAATAGCTCTAGCTCGCCCTTCAAGGGAACATTCTGTGAAACCACTCGCTTTCCCCAAGCATTGAAACGAGCCACGTTTGATTTTGGCCAACCTTGACGGTGAGCAGAGAAGCCATTGTCAAGAGTCTGTAAATTGGGATTGTCCTCAGGCTTGGAACCTTGCTCAGGAGCCATGGTGTTTGTCCACTTTGCCCCAGTCCCTGGGAAAACTTCACTGTCTCATTTTTCTGGGACTTGTTATGCACCTTTTGTTGCCAGTGCAGTGCTAGAGAGAAATCTGATTTTGTTTCTCCTGACACAGAGACCAAATTCATTTCTGACAATTTCCAGTCGTGTAATCCTGTCTGGACTTCTATACTGTTAGTACACAAGGGCACTTCCCCTGGCATCGGGCTGCCGGCCTCATGCCAAAGATTCACGTGGGTCACAAGGAAACGGTCCCCAGGACCCAGAACGGGAAGTCAGCAGAGACGTATTTCCATGGGAACCATACATGTTGGGTCCATCAAATTCTAAATTCACTACAAGTGGATTTAAGCGTAGATGATTACACTGTGAATCTCTATCACTATGTTCAATTTTTAAAAGTTCCTACCCTTATATTAAGTAAGACTTCAAGGTAGCAGGTGAAGTAGCATTTGGTTCCCAGCAAGGGGGTTTATTGCTTCAGGCCCATCAAGGGTCACAGATGAAACTGGCCTTGGTGATACCTGGAATCAGGGGCTAGAAAGCTCTCAGTATTTGGTGTGGTCAGTACATATTTATTAGGGGGACAAGTTTCCCCAACGCTGGTGCATCCTTACCTAGGGAGGTGGTGCCACTAGGCTAACACTCTGCCCTTTCCCCATCTCTTCCCTTTGCAGAGAGGGCTATTTATTTTGGGTCATAATTTGTTCTCAGCTCAACTTTCCTATTTGTTCCCATCTCAGTGAAGCTCGCTCTTCTCTGGCCCTCCTGTGGTTTTCTCATACTCCCAGGACTGGGTGGGAAAGTCTGCCCAACTCCATGGTTTCCTGCTCCTCATTTCCTATTTCCTGAATGTTCCCATAGAATCCATGCTCTCTAGCATAGCAGGAGCTGTTGTTAGTAATAAAGGTGCTATTTTGGCCTCTGTTGGACTGATTTTGTCTGTTTCTCAAGTGATATTGAACCTGGGTGGAGAAAGAGGTATTATTTACTAGCCTCTCTTCAATCCCGTCATTAGTCATTTATTCAGCAACTGTTTATCACCTGATTCTTATGTGTGGAGTGCAGGATCCACAGAAACAGAGAGAAAGGAGGCGGTTCCTGCCCTTGATGGACTCAACATCTAGTGACAGTTGCCCACTGACGTGTTTCTGGGGCCTTATGCACTTGGTAACTATTTATTGAATAAAAGAAAGAATGAAACAAAAAAGTCCCCCAGGTACTTCTGAAGTACTTACTCATTTCCTCACCACCATTCCAATCCTCAATCTTCAGATTCACTATTCAAGAGAAATGGATGCACTAATTAGCCTTCAGAAAATCTTCCATAAATATTTCTTCTCAACAAAATTCTGGAAAAAATAATTGGCAGGGAAATGGGTAAGTGCAAAACCATAAACTTGACTAGCCACCTGAGCTTAGGGAAAGGCTAACACTCACAGACTGACGTGGATGCAATGATCCGTCATCAAGATTTCCCAGGTACTCTTTTCTTTTCCCCGAGAGAGTTGGCTGCTGCTGACTCTCAGCTGAGTCTGTCTCCAGGAGTTGGCCTTGGTGGAAGCAAGCAGCCTCGCTCAAGACCATGTCCCCTCCCCAAGGGCAGCCCGTGATTGGGCAATGCTACGTACAAAGGCCTGCCCCATGTTTTCCAGTGGGCAGCTCTGAATGGCCAGCTCACGTCCAGAGCCCCCTGTAGGGTTGAGATGAAACTCTTATGTGACTGTATCACTGTTCAGCTTCTTGCTCTGCCCAGTCCTGCCTCCTTCATTTCTTCAGGTGTTGGTCCTGAGAGCATCCTGCATGTGCATTTCCTCCTCAAAGAATGATTCTAGGAATCTGATCAAGACATAAGTGCAAACTACTGTGGATCACGGGGAGGAGCTCTCTGGTCAACCCCAGGCTTTTGAAGTAGAGACAGTACTGCAGCATCGCATCCTTTACACACGCACCATGTTATAATGCAGCATCTTCATGCTTTCCTATATTCAGCAGATATTCATCAAATGTGCATGGCCCTGGAGAGACATCAGTGGATTAGGAGGGAGGATGGGAAATTTGGGCAAAAGATGGCAGGGGACTGGCTAGAGAAAGGAGGGAGGGGTGTGCTTTGGGAGGAGAGGTGTGAGTGGAGCTCCTGAGATGGAGAAATCTCATACCCACCGCTGGGATGAGATGCTTTCCCCTTGCTGGCGCTCTCGGGCTACCCTGCCCTTTCCAGGGACCCACCTGGCTGTGAAGTTGGGGAGACAGATGCCTTGACCTTGGGTTGCAGCAGTGGTGGGGTCTGCCCACAGCAGTGGGCAGAGCGAGGTGGTGTTAGGAATCTGAAGGCACCGGAGAGGGCAGCGTGGCCTGTGAGTGGGGATTCCTGGCTGGAGAAGATCGGGAAGTGTCAGAATGTCAGGACTGACTCTTGGAGGGTTGACCGTATCTGACCGACTTGGGAAGGCTTTCCTTTAGCCCCTAGGGTTTCCTGATGTCATGCCCGGGCCTGCACAGGCTGCCAGAAGTGCAGCGAGGACCAGGGTGCCTGCTGTGGCCAAGTGGGGTTAGCCAAGATGGCCTTCTCTGGCAAATACGTGCAAGGGCAGCGGGACTAAGCCAGCGAGGAGCACACTGCACAGAGGGCAAGGGAGGCAGGGAGGAGCCAAAGCCGAAGGGGCCAGAGGAGAGAGCCAGGCAGGTGCAAAAGCCTCTGACTTCATTTTCTTTGTTATTGATCTAAAAGTCAGCCCCTCCACGCGCAAGCTGCCATGAAGAAAAGCAAACAACTTGAGCTTCCTAGAGAGCTTGACGCTTTGATCATATTCACTGCTCTACCTAATGTAAGATTTGCGAAATTAGAATCCAATCCAAATAACACTGCATAGCTAATACATGCCAGGAGTTATGCTAAGCAGCCTGGCTTCCTGTGCTAATAATTATAACCAAAGAAGCAGCTTCTAGAATATTTGCCTTTAACGAGAAAAGGATACACAGGAACACCATTTACCATTCGGATGATTGTTCTCACCATGGACATTGGCCAGGTTGGTTCTTTAGCAGTGAATACCTCTTCATTTCATGAATTTATGGGACAAAATGGTACTGAATGTCTTTGTGGTGACAGACACTGTGTCATGTGTTGGAGAGACACATGCCAAGCATAATGGAAAGCAAGGAAATGAGAAACTCAGCACCTAAGGACAAAATAATTTGGTTTTGGATATCAATTTATTTAGATTTGAACATCTTTAGATGTGAACTTTCAGAAGGATTCAATGATTGACTGTGTGTCTTATTCTGAGAATTTGATAATGGGACGTTTTCGAGGTTGTGATCATTCTCCATACAGTTCGTTACTAGGGCATTGCAGTGCGGTCATTTAATGTCATTGCTGAGCTTTGCACGTGCTCTTTTGGACAATGTGGCTGCACCTATTGGGACTTGGGAAATGGGACAGGGAGCAAATTTTTAGCCTTGGTTCTGGAATCATCCTGGTGTTGACTGGAGCATGGTTTTGTTCTGACATATTTTTTAAAACGATTTTATTTATTTATTTTTAGAGAAGGAAGGGAGGGAGAAAGAGAGAGAGACAGAGAAATATCAATGTGCGGTTGCTGGGGGCCGTGGCCTGCAACCCAGGCATGTGCCCTGACTGGGAATTGAACCTGTGATGCTTTGGTTTGCAGCCCGCACTCAATCCACTGAGCTACGCCAGCCAGGGCTTTGTTCTGACACATTTCATAGCCTCCTGGAAGCGAAGTCTAGGTCCCCTATCAGGGTCCCATGAATGGAGTTGGGTACTGAAGGTGCAGCCTCTTATTCTGGTGATGGATCTCCTCTTGAGAGGACCGTGGCCACATTGCGGTTGACCACAGACTTCATAGTGAAGCAAAGTTGAGTTGACAGCAAAAAGCCAAAGAGTGGTGGGAAGGACATTTCTTCCCACTTCTGAAGTTTCCTTCTGTTAAGGAGACACAGGTTGGTCTCTGGTCCCCCTCTGCTCCGGGGGAGGTGGAGTCACCTATCCGGCTGGGAGCTTCGGGAAGAACAAGCTGGGTGGATTCGAGTCACACCCACCTTCTTCCTCTTGGGAGTGAGCTGCCCTCAGATAGCAGGTGTTCCCCTTGGTTCTTCTGCCTGGTCGGGGGGGTGAGCCCGCTAAGTGCACTTTGCCCACCTGTCTTTTGTTCTCGCCTGTTTCAGAGACTTCTGGAAACAAAACCCAAACTGTGCACCAGTGGTCTCAGGAGGCCCCAGAGGAACAGGGGCTGGCCAGCAGGTCCAGCTGGCTCCACAGGAAGCCTAGTCCTCCCATCCTTTCAGTGATGGTGAGAATATTCTGAACTCCTACCTGGGGCTCCTACTTTCCAATTTGAAATTCAAATATGAAAAAATACATTTTTTTTTTCTCTGTCAAAATCCCAACAATGGACCCTGGCTGGTGTAGCTCAGTGGATTGAGACGGGCCTATGAACCAAAGGATCGCAGTTCGATTCCCAGTCAGGGCACATGCGTGGGTTGCAGGCCACGGCCCCCAGCAGGGGACACACGAAAGGCAACCATACATTGATATTTCTCTCCCTCTCTCTTTCCCTTCCCCTCTAAAGATAAATAAATAATGTCAAATAAATAAATAGGTTAAAATAAAATCCCAACAATGGGATATAAAAGTAAAAGAAATCTGTTTGTATATAGTACAAAAATTCAGGCTGTATACCTGTGTGCTAATTTTGAGCACAGAGTACTATTGGGGAAGTGGAGGCAAACAAAGTCAAGTTTGCATCCTTCATGGTGCTGCGGCCCAGTCTCACGTCCTGGTGCAACTCCGGAACTCCCCTTCCCTAGCACCAGCATGGCTGCCCCTGTGACTTACACTTTCAAAAGGACCCTGAAGCAAAATAAAGATCCCAGAGTCTATCATTAAAAAGATAAAAGAAGTTAGCATTATTGAGCTTTTCTCCCGTGTCAGGCCTAAGTGCTAAGGTGATTTTATTTTTAACTGCCAATATTATGGGCTAGGTGATTTGAACATCCTTTTCTTTTCCTCTTAAGATGAAGAATGCAAGGTCCGCAGGGCAGGGGTGTCTTACTTTTTCTTTTATGGGGGTGTTGGGGGAGGTTAACTGGTTTTGCTCCACTTTGCGGTATCCCTACTGCCTAGATTAGGGCTTCATTCATTAGGTGCTCAGCACATTTTTGTTGAACAGAAAAACTCAAGGTCACTGACCCAGTGAGCAGAGGTGCCAGTGTAGGAGCCCAGGCGGTCGGATTTCAAGGCTCTCGCTCTGTCTTTTACATGGTAACATGCCTCCTGTACACGTCTGACACTTACTAGCTCTGGCATGTAGTGTTTGCTAATCATTCTAGGCTTACTGGCCTTGCGGCCGCTCCCCCATCCTGGGAACATCTTGCAAGAAACCCGATTCCCCCCGCACCTCCGTTGCTGTGTAGACAGTAGGGGTGGATTACAGGTGGGTTGGTTGCTAGGCTGCAGGGGAGGCAGCCTGTACCCCGGGTGGGTGGTGGGAAGGGCAGGTACGAGTTCTCAGCTGCTGGATTCAACTTGCCCCAGCAATTCCTCTCCCCACGTGCCTCCTTCTGCAGACCGAGCCAGTGCACCATCGCCGCTCCACTAGGGGGACCCAAACGCAAAGGAAAAACCTGTCCTGCCCTCAGAAGGCCCCGGGGTTCCTGGCCACAGCCCCGAGGAGAGGGCAGGGGCTCCACCAACCTCAGCACGGGTGCCCCTGCTCTGCGCTGGTTCTGCTTTCCTGAGCCTGATGGCAGCATTGACAGTCAGGGCTTCTGGCGTGAATCCCACCCTCGTGGGGCCAGGATGGCTCTGTTCCCGGCAGCCCCGCTGCTTCTGCCGGTGCTGACATAGGCATTTGTCGCGGGAGCAGAGAAGATGGGATTTTGAAGGGCTGCCAGCCTGGTGATGCGGCTGCTCTGGTCTCACGCGGGAAGCCCTGAAATTCAGATCTCGTGAAGGGGAGGTACTCCATCTTCCGCAGCTTTCTCCTCTTCCTCTCTAAAATCAGGGGCCCTGAGCCACGTGGACGGTTCAGTGTGAGGCCATTCAAAACTGAGTGCTTCTAGCCCTGGCTGGCGTAGCTCAGTGGATTGAGCTCAGGCTGCAAACCAAAACATTGCAGGTTCGATTCCCAGTCAGGGAACATGCCTGGGTTGCAGGCCACGGTCCCCAGCAACCACACACTGATGTTTCTCTCTCTCTCTCTCTTTCTCCCTCCCTTCCCTCTCTGAAAATAAATAAATAAAACCTTAAAAAAAAACCCAACAACAACTGAGTGCTTTTGTTCCTCCAGAAACAAGAACTGACGACGTGGTTCTCACCAGGGCAACCTGGCTTGTTGAGACAGAGAGAATGATGGATTTCGACAGTGACCCTTGCAGGGCTGGATGGATGTGGGAAATGTTGGGTGGTTTCATTTTTTTATTACTATTTTAGCACCGGGCTGCTGTGCCGTGGAGCGACGCCTCTTCTGCTTCAGAACAGCTTGCAAGCGTGCCGCGGGCACTGGGGAATCTTCTCAGCTGCATGTTTTCTGCCATAAAATCGGATACAAAGTTATGTCTCCCTGTGATCTCTAAGTAAATCATTTGATTTAATTTTTGTGGTAGAGGTTTTATTTCTTTTACAATCTCGTTTTTTTCCTTAAGGAGACTGTTATAGATGTTCTTCTCAATGTGACATGCTTAGCATCGTGGGCTGGAAAGAAACTGTAGCAGTGCAGGCAGAGACCCCAAACAGAACAGGCAGGGGAGGGGTTCGTGGTTCCTTGGCAGTAAAGATGGGGTGCAGAAGATGTAGGCATGAAAGCCAGGTGCAGCAAGTCCTTTCGTAGGCTGTATGCTCAAGGGGAATCCTTAGAGATTGTTCTTACTTAAAACTCTCATCTGACAGATGAGAAAACCGAGGTCCAGAGGGCAAATGAACTTGGACTTGGCCGGTCACAGAGCCGGTGTGCAGCAAAGCCCTGCACGCATCTGGTCACCACTCTTTTTATAATCCCACAGCCTTTTGCTGCCAGCTGAGGATGAAAGTATTTTTCCCCCTGTGGCCTTTCACTGTACATTATTCTGCCAAGGCAGCGCCTGGGGTAATGGAAGCGAAGCAGAGGGAGGGGAGAGGCAGGGGCCTTTGGCCACTGTGTGATGATAATAGTGTCCTGGCGGCTCGGTGCCCAGTGACCCGCAGCTGACGCGAAGGGGAGGTGGTGAGGAGCCCTTTCCAGGAGCCGCAAAAGGCTGAGGGCGCTGCCTGAAGCTTGTGTCCAAGAACAGAAGGTGCACTCAGCAGTCTCAGCCTAACCACCCTTTAATGATGCGGTGCAACGTTCTGGAAAACACCGCCTAGCATTTGACACATCCCGTACATTCTCTAAGCACTTTTGCACACCGCCCTGTCCTCACGGGATGCTGCCTGTGTCAGCCAGGCCCCTGGTGACGCTGCCTCACCTGAGCATCCAGAGGCCTTCTTGGAAAGAGGCAGGTGGGTCGCTCAATGACAGGACCAGGCTTCTGTGGGGACGAGGGTGCAGGAATGAAACGACAGTCTCTCCGGGGCCGTGCCTTGGCCCCACCTTGTCTCCGAATGTTTTCAGCTGATGTGTCGCTCTGCTCAGGGTCCCATGCCAGGGGAAGGTGTGCGTGTGCCTCGGCCTGTAGCACCCATGCATTCCTCGACCGGGGGTTGCTGAGACCTCTTGATGGGCGGCTTTTCTGAGGCTGATGCCTAAGCAAAATCTGAGGGCTCTTGGCAGCAGGAAGGGGAATGAATAACCTACACATATCCCCTCTAAATCCTAGGAGGTGGGATGCTGGATGAAATGGTGACCTCCGAGGAATACAGGGGAAACGTGAGGCTCAGAGAGGCGAAGTGACTTGCCCAAGGTCACACAGCTGTGTAGAGCAGAGACGTGTTATTTCTCCCGACCCTGTTCTTTTTACCGAGAGAACTGCTGGCATCACCTTGCTCCCTGCCCCTCCTCCACCAGGGCCCCTCCCCCATCACCGGCCATCTCTGGACCATGACGCTTATGCTCTTATGCCACTCCGTTCCTGGATCCCCACGTTTCTGGGCACCAATGGAATAAACCAAGGACTACTTCACTCTGTGTGCTAAGGGAAAGAATCTCTCCCAGACTGGCGCTCCAGACACTCTGCACGTCCCCTCCCACTTCTTATCCCACTGGCTAACTTATTGGTGGGGGTCCGGGACTCCTAGGAGGGAAGGTCAGGCAGACGCCCATGCAGATGTCTTGGAGACAAGGTCTGCCTACAGGCGGGGCCGGGCCACGGATTGATGGCCTCATTACAATATCATTACTCAGAAGTGGGTGAATCTTTGGGGACAGTAGTTCAAAAATACATGGTTCTCCACGATCCAGACAAAGGCCCATATTCCCCCTTTTTAGCTCTCTGATGGGCCGGTTCTGATGTCTGGGGGGCTGGTTTAAGAGAATTCCGAGTCTCAGGGAAGAGTGGAAAAGAGTGACAGGTCCTCCTGGTGATGTCTGCTGGGGGCGTGGCCTGGGGAGGGGTGGCGCGTGTGCTGTGGATGACGTTCAAGACCGAAGCGTGACCTGCTCTTCTCCCAACCTCCCCTTCTCGCTGCGTCCCCACTTCCCTGCCTGTGCTTAGTCTACGCTTTGGCACTGTGGTTTAAAACACTAAACTACCAGAAGCTAAACTGTCTCTTCAGGTGAAATTATATGCAGGAGCCCAACACACACAATAAAGGAAAAGACTGAGATGAGGTGGGAGGGGTTCAGAGTCTACTGTGGCCTTGAGCATCTGTCCTGGGATCTCCTGGAACTGACTGTCGGCTCTTCGTCAGACTTATTCCCCCTTTGCTTTCCCTCTCCCTGCTGCCTTAAGCTGGAATGACCTTGCCAGTCCTTCAAGGTCTCAGAGGTGACCTCTTCCTTAAAACCTTTTCTCGTACTCTCCAGCTGAGCACAGTCTCTCTGAAAGCAACAGCATTTTTCTTGAACTTCTCTGATGGCCTTTACAGTTGCTCATCTGAGTCCAGTTTACTCTGATACGTTACAGACACCACTGGGGAGGACCCTGTGTGGTGAGGAATCTCAGGTCTGTGCGGTCAACTCTGGTGAAAATGCTTGTATTTTAATGCATGACGTTTTGTACTTTGTTTTACAGCTCTGGCAAACTCTTCGCGGTTTTCTGCCTCCTACACCCACCTACACTTAACCTTTCTGAACGTCTTTGTTTTTTGTAAATTTGGGGTAATATTTATTATTGACTTCTGAGTTCTGAAGTGAGTTAATTTTATGTATGCAAAGTGCTTATAACAGTGCCTGGCTCAGCGGATGGGCCCAGTAAATGCTGGTTATCACTCTGGTTGTCATCACTGCTGTTACCTCAGTGCCACTCGGATCACACTTCCCCCCTCGACTTCATGCCCAGGCTCCTGCCCGAGGGGATGCCTGCCTTTGCTCTGTAGTGGGATGCGGGAGGAAGTGACCCTTTTGACTCTTGGCCTGGCCCCTGGGTGCACGACGTGAGAACTAGTCATGGCCTCCTTCGCACTCTGAGAACAGTTACACGTGTTGCACCTGCTTGGAGCAGCTTCCATTCAGCCAGTGAATTTTGCAGTTCCCAGCCCCAGCGTGTGCTCTGGGGAAGCGCTGACTTCCAAGGCATCCTGACAACGGCTCAGTGACTTCATTCAGGAATGGGCCGTCCTGGGGGAGGGACAGAAGCTCTGCCCCAGGAAGGCAGCAGAAAGCTACAGCCGTGTTTTCTCAGGCGGGGTTCTCTGGCGCACCCCATCTTACCTGTTCCCAGGGTAACACACCCTAAGCAGCAAGGGTGTGTTTTTTTGCTAAGAGACCAAGGACCTTTCGGGAACCTGCTCCCTGGAGGGGACAGGTGGGGAGCCAGCTGGCCCAGCCCTCTGCTAAGTCCTTCACAACATGAGCTCATTCAGTCTGTACTGCGCTGGAGCGGCGACGTCATTGCCCTGCTACCCCACCGGCCCCAGAATCAGCTCTCTCTCCTCTTCTCAGAGAGTTCTCAAGGCCACTGTTGCCGACAAAGGGGTCGGGTAAAAATCCATCAACCCTGCATTTGCAGACCTTTTGTAACAAGTAGACTGTTTCCTTTTTCTTTTTAAAGAGAAGGATAGATTCCTTGAAGGCAATAATGCTAATTAGGCTTCGCAGCCTCAGCAGGATAAAACGAGTCGACCAATCCACCTTGGGAAAGCCAGAGGTGGGGAAGAGTCTCCTCCCCAGCTGGCTGCACACCAAGAGATAGATCCTTATTTCACAGCAATTGTCTGCGGAAAGTTTCAGTAGGCAACTCAGGAGGAAAATCTGGCACGATTCCTAGAGCTGGACAGAGACGTTTGAAAACCCTTTCAGAAATTGTAACTCTGATGCCCCTTCCATCTGCCTCATTTCCTCGCTCACAGGATTCTCAGTGCACTGGAAGGCTCCAGAATGCTATGCCTGTCAGGTGGGAGGCATTGCTACTTCTCACAGCGGACAATTCGAAACCTCATGGACCCTTTTCTGACCAGACGCTTGGGGGCTGAGAGCTGTGTGATAAGAAGTGTAGAGACGTGCTTATGTTAATGGCTGTCCCTGTTCCATGTTCCTTCAAGGCAATCTGTGTCTCATGAAAGTGTAAAGCTTCATCTAGCACAGCCAGGGAGCGAAGGGCCAAGGGCAATGGAACTCTTTTTAAAAATCAAGAGGATAAGATTCTGAGGCTGCTCATAAGTATTTCGCTTCTGTTCTTTGCATTGGTAGGATTGTACTTACCTCACGCCATCAGGATAAGGCGTGGCTGTGTGACTGGCTATGGGCAATGAAATGTGAGTTACAGTGGTATCTGTCAGTTCTGGGAGAAAATGTCAAGAGCCAGGGCGATTCATCACGTTCTCTTTCCCTCTGCCATAATGACAGGCAACATTTGAAATGGTGACTAATTTTTAGCCTGGCAGTGAGAGTTAATTTTATGTATCCATTTGGCCAGTCTATGGGTCCAGTTGTTTGATCACACAGTCTAGATGTTGTTAGGAAGGTACTTTTTAGATGCAATGAGCGTGCACCGTATTTTCCTGTGTATAGTGCATACCCACGCTTTTGTGTGCATTGTACATGGGACTGTTATTCTCATTACTGTAGCCGTGGTATGTTATCATTATACCCATGTAATGTATGTCCTTATTTTTCCCTCAAAAATTTGGACGAAAACGTGTGCATAGACTTGAATAAAGCAGATTGCTCTCCACAATGTGGGTGGGCCTTACCCAATCAGTTGAAATCCTCAAGAGAGCAGACTTAGGTTTCCCACAGAGGAGGAGATTTTGCTGTAGACTGCAACCAAGAGTTTGCTGCCCTGTGCTGTTGAGACCCAGGACTGCAACATCAAACCTTATCTGAATTTCTAGCTTACGGGCCCATGCTACAGATTTTAAATTTGACTCACCACCACCATGTGAGCAAAATCCTTAAAATAAGCCTCTTTTTCTCTATGCATATGTCCTACTGATTTCTTTTTGTTGTTCTTCTTCTCTGGCCAATACATGAGGTGAGGATAGACTGGAGCAGAAACTTTAGCCAACTCATGAAGAAAATGTAGGCTGAGCAAGAAATAAGCCCTTGTGTAATAACCTAGACGGTCCTTACTGGTAGGGAACATAATGTGTTCCATTTGTGTGTTTTTTTTCTTATGGCTTTTTTTTTCCTAGGAGCCCAACTGCATCTCAGTTGGACCTCATGATTCAGCTTGGCTTAAACAAACCTGAAGTCATTCTAGTGACTTCAGAGTCAGAACAACGTGTTCTAAAGCTTATGGCAATTCCGTCATTTAGGATTTTGAACAGCAGAAAAGGGGTGCATTGCAGTGGCATCGGGTAGCTCACAGAATTAATGGGAAGAACGAGAAAACAGTTCATAAAAGAACAGGCGGGATGAGGGCACCGGGGCCCAGGAAGCAGGAATGCCTCGATGGTCTCCCTGGGAGAGGCTGATGAAGTGAACGGGCTCCTCCTAGAGTGTCATGTTTTTTTTTGTGTCTGTGTAGAGGGTGGTGGGGGTGCCATGAGGCAGCCAAAGGAAGAACACCTGTATGACTTGGCTTGCCTGGAAAAACACCAGTTTAGTCTGTCGTCCTGATGTCATATTGATAGAAGCCACTTTCATTCTTTAACATCTCTTAGTTTGGAGCGTAAGTCATGGGGTTGAAGACATTTGGGTTCCAAACCTAGATTCTGGCATTTCCCTTGGACAGGTGCACAAGTGACCTGCTTTTCTAAGTTTCCCTAAGAATGAAATGGGTATGAGAAGCATGGTCAACCCTCATGGATGAGTGAAGGCATGCGGGGAGGAACACGGCTTTGGGACCAGGGGCCCTAGGTTGAAGCAGCCCTTCACCTCTTCTCGCTGAACAGCCTGAGGAAAGCGAGCCCTCTCTCTGGGTCTCCCTTCCCTCATTGTTTGCATTGTACTAATGACAACATCTACTTCTGAGTGGGTGGTGGGTATGAAACGAGGACACCTAGATGGATGTGCTATGATAATTACATATTCCTTATTATCACTGAGAATGGCAATGATGACTTTCTTCAAAGTCCCACCTTACAACCATTCCTACCCATCTCTTTTCAGTTTGGGGGACATGATATGAATCAGCTTCCCTGACGTATCACGGCACAAGCCAGAGAAAGCTGAGCTGTATCTTTTGTGGTGGCCTCCCAGGTCTGGATGTGCCGTTGTTAGCAGCAAGGGAGTCACAGCAACAGGTAGGTGGCACCTTGCCCAGTGGGTCAGTGGGCCCAACAACACTGCTAGGTCCACTCTGACTTGCGCTTGCTGCACAGTGCGTGCGGGGCTATGTAAGCAGCACACACAGGCGCAGACACGTGATGGGGTGCGGTGTGCATGGAGCCCCACAGAATGGTGCAGTGCATGACTTGTACCATCGTGTAACTCTGGCATCCACCTCTCCTTCCATAGGCCTCTAAATTTTCTCCTTTTAAGTTGGTGTGTAGGCCAAAGTCCTGGCTTTTTTGTTGGGGTTTTTGCAGTGCTGGAGGCTGTGCTGGAGAGTTTTTCTCATCTTAGTCAACAGGGGGCCCCAAACCGAGGCAGCATGCAGAGAAAAGAACTGCAAAGGAGGCTGAAATCTAGGGGCCAGCAAGTGAACCCAGGTGGCTGCCCAAAGGGGCCTGAAGCAGCTGTCAAAGCTGGGAGGGGAAAGGAGTAACCCAAGAAAAGGGTAAAAGAAGAAGTTCAAGTGGATAGAGTGCAGAGGGAAGATCGGGTCAACTCCTGGGAGCAGGCAATATTTGTCTAAGATTTGCTTTAATGTGCTGGCTGAGGTGTAAGGGACTATTCAATCCCTGCCAAGTTCAAGGGCCAAGAATTTGGCTTGGCTCTTATACCAGACACCATCAAGCTATTGTTTATTTTAAAGGTTTTATCTTCTCAGGTAAAGGAAGACCCGAGGTAGGCATGACAGAGCTGGCACGGTGGATGTATAGAATGATCCAGGAGCAAAGGACTATTTTCATCTTTCTGTTCCAAGGTGTCCATCTCAAGGTTGCCTCATGGCCCAAGGAGGCTGCTGGAATGTTAGCTGTTACAGCAGCATCTCAGGTACCAGGATAGAGAATGGGAGGAATGTCAAAAAGGATAAAATTCCTGGCTCAGTCAGTTCCTTTTAAGCAATCCTTCTAGGAGCTCCTCACACTCCTGCTAACTGTCTTTGGCCAAAATTAGTCTCATGGCCACATCTAACTGAAAGAAGGAGGCCAGGAAATTCGGAATTTTTACTGAGTGCATTTCTGCCCCCAATACAATTGGGATGTTATTTCTAATGAGGAAGGGGGAAACGGTTATTACAGACAAGTGACAGCCTCTGCCACACGGGCCTTTTGCATATCTGTTTCTATGACTATTTTGGTTGGAATTGCCCCTCTTGAAAAGCAACGGGCAGGCGCAGGTGATTGTGCTTGGATACTGTTACTGCTCAGTCAGTGCTAACCGGGTTATTGAATTAGAGCCTTTGTTAAACCATTACACGGACTGAAGGGCAGGGGAAAATATGAGCCCCTCTGTTTGAAGACCTGGTGGTCAGGGCCAGAATAAACATTCTCTGTAACGTCAACCTGGCTTGCAGAAAGCCCAACTGTTCCAAAAGCTCAGCGTGGGTGAGAACTTGATCTTGCCTTTGTTGCTGCTTCAAATGACAGTTCCTCATTAGGACATTGTGTATGGTGGCTACTGGTGCCATAAGAAAGAGGTTTGTGATTCATGAAATGACTTCTTAGCCAGAAACGTATAATGCTGAAGTAATGAGGCAATGACATATATATATTTTTTCACATATATTCCAAGGCATTACCTGCCAGTGATTGCTCAAAGAAACTTGGCCTTGAGGTGGCATACCAGCATATGTTGAATGTTGCAAACTTTTTTGGGTCATCCAATAAGTGGAAAAGCCGGACCATATGTGTTAGTCAGATCATTAGAAGTTCAGCTTTGTTGATTTATGCTTTGAAGTGTCCATCATTAGCAGTAAGAAAAACCATTGAGCATATACTCTGATATAATTACGAGGGGGCAGCTACAAAGAGAAATGATATTTGGTCGTTGCTTTTGGAAACCTTACCATGTAGCACAGGAGATAAGATGCGGACGGCAGGGTAAACCAGGTGGAATGGGAGGAGGGCTCTGACAGGGAAGCGGTGGGGACAGAGAGAGTGGCTCCCACTGGGACTGGGAGGGGGGCTCCAGGGGGCGCTGCATGACACAGGTGAAGAGGGAAACCTCCAAGGATGCGGGAGCTTGGGACCCACAGAGAGAGAGGAGCTGAGAAAATAGATGCGCCCTCACCAGGAAGAGAGCTTCCTGAGCAAAGGCCGGGAGAGAAGACAGCCTCAGTGTCTCCAGAAGCTGCAGGGAAAGCCGGCTGGGTTTGCAGGGGCAAATGTCCTCAGGGGGGAGGGTCCCATAAGCACATATGCTTGGAGAAATAGTAGAGACTTCAATGAAATATTAGCATACCGAAAGCTCTGAGAAGGTCCTTTCTTTAATGGCAAACTTGTATCTACACTACATCCTCACTGAACATCACGGATAGGCTTCTGAACGCTTAACGAAACCAACTTTACTGTAGCTACATGACATTAAGAAGTAGTGGTGTTTGAGAACCTGCCGTATTTAACTGTGTTGAACAGGTAAACAAATTTATCTGGGCAGGAAAGACTTCTATCACCCCGACGCAGAGTGCTGGAAGTGCGGGTTAGGTCCGTGTCCAGGAGGAAGGAATGCGGCTGCGAGGCGGCTAGCGGTCCACTGGCGAGCACACTGCGGGAGGGGGACTATCCGCGCCACAGCGGGACAGGGTTCCAAGGCCCCGGCGCTCTCTTCCCTACCACACTGTCGACTGTTCATCCAGAAAGGAAGGAGAAGGCAATGGTCTTTAAACATTTTTGCCCTCGAATGCCCTAATAGTATTTTAAAAGATTATGTACCCCCTTACATATTCCTTAAGTTAACCTATGTTTCTCCTTCATAAATTTAAATAATTGCAAAGGGTAAAATGTCTATATCTTATCTTATTGGAAATGTAAATATAAAAGAATATGTCACTTTTTAAATTAATCCAGTGGCATAAGATTCCAGTCTTTTGACACCACCATCTAATTTAACAAAAAAAAAAAAAAAAGAAAGAAAAAAGAAACGTGGAGGAGCTTTTACTCAAGTGCAAAAAATTCCGAGACAGCATTAAGGACTTCAGCACAGGAGCGAAAAACGCTGGGTGGCCAGGAAGCCAAGGGAAGACCAGGGCAGCAGAAGGAAGGCCGCATAAGCTGACCTACGAAGGTCACCACCCCTGCACTCCGTACTCGAAAGTACAGGCAGCTGATTTTGTCTCTTCTAACTAACTGCCCACGTTGAAACGATGGACCCACAAGCGCATTTGATTGAAGTCTGACGGTTACACGACCTTTCCAGGGGTGGCAGTCCTGAGGACTGCTGCTTTCTCCCCCCACGGCGCAGGCGCAGGCGCCAACACAGTTACCAAGCAACGCGGCTGGAACGATGAATGCTAATGTGGAAAATTCCATTCCTGAACCCTTCACAAGACCCCCTTGTCACGTTAGCCCACTCCGTCTCCGGCTTATGAAAGCGGCCGAGCCCGGCCCGCCCCAGACCCAGTTCACAGGACTTTGCTGTCCTCTGTGTGCTCAAGCATGAGCTTAATAAAAATCTGTCTGGAAGTTGCTCTGGGGTTCCCCCTCGATTTCTGTCTTGGGGAACCCAAGAACCCGGACACGGGCAAAAATTCTGTATCACATCTTTGTACCTTAAAAACCACATTTTCATTCTTCTCCCATCGCAGAATTTTTTACTTATTGTAACATATTTTCATGTTTGGAGATCTTGTATTGATCAACCATTAAAACTTTTTGGCAATAAACCTATGTTTCCACAGCGAAAAATAATTATTTCTCGCAACTCCAAGGTTCCAAGTTATAAAGCAAATTTTGTTTGGATTGAATCATCATTGTAATTACTATTAGTTCACAACTGATTAAAATAACATATGTGTATGTGCTATACATTTTAATAAAGATCAGCCATGAGAGTAAAATGCTTTTGGAAATGCTTCTCTAAATGGTAAATATTGGTTGAGGTTATACTTCTCTATTAGTGGCTCTGCAGATATCAACATTTTAGATTGTCCTTTTGATCGGTACCTGGGAATTCTTGCATTGTATGGCTGAAAAGTGTGTCTTTTCTTTGTTGCAGAATGGGTGAAAACGGGGCAAGGTCCTGGGAAAGGAGAATCGGCTTGCTTTCTGATACACCTCGGTCGTGTACAAAAATAAGCGTTTGCTCACTGTAGACCTGGAAGTCGTTTCCTCTAAAATGGTTTTTCCTGTACCCGTCTGTGCCTTGGGAGGTTGTCACGTGGCTATAGCCCAGTTTGGAGACGGCTGGTGCGTAGAGAAGAGAAATGACCCTGATGGCAGGATGCAGGGTCATGTTGCTCCTAACTGGCTGTGTTCCCCTAAATACATTACTTACCCTCACGGGGGTCAGGCTCCTCCTGTTCCCCAGAGCTCCCCTCCCAGGACCCACAGTCAGACCCCCAGGCACCCTTCTGGGGACGGAGGTGATGATATCACCGAGTTTGCATTTATTACTGAATATCTCCACCCCATCATCTTTTCCGAGTAGTTGGATTTTGTAGTCGCCTCATCTCAACATATCAAACAGATTTATGAAATTAATCTTTGACCTTTGCAACAACTAGAAAAGAACTTAGATGAAGGGAATAGAGCTTTGGGGCCTTTCTTTTCTTTTCTTTTCTTTTCTTTTCTTTTTTTTTTGATCAGATGTTTGGTTTCCACAGCTTGCATGACTGATTCTGTGCTTCAATGACTCTCTTATAGCCTTAGCATGGAAAGCTGGAAAAATTCCCATGACATTTTCAGGAAACATTTATTATAGACGATTTTATATGGCTGGTCAGAACGGGCTAACTGATTTTTCACAAGAACGGGATCTGGCAGAAGGCCTGGCCTCCTTTGGCCCCCGTCTTGCCAAAACTCACTCCAGAGCTGACCTGGAGGCCCCTTGATGTCCCATATGAGGTCAGATTGAGAAACAGCTTGGGTGGGGGTAACCTTTTCACTTACAGTGAGGTAGGGGCCCTCTCCATACCCATGTTTCTGGGAAACCCAGGGCAAAGCTTGGTGGCTTTATGTTTCTGGAAAGAACATGATGTCCCATCGTATGTGGAAGGTTGGGGAAGTCCCGGAGGAGCCAGGCCCCACTCCATTCTCCAAGCTAACACGAAGGACAACGTAAGAAGATGGTTGCACACTCTTCTCTTCCTAATCTCCCCATATCGCTTGGGTTCCCCGGCCCAGCCCGGTGCTCAGCCTCAGCATCAGCCACGTTCCCCTCAGGTAAGGCCACTTCGACTCGACTCCATCAGAAGATCCATCCTCCCTCTGGCTCCCAAGGCAAAGACTGACAGGAAGCAGGAGGTCCCTAAGCCGCAGGAAGGGTTTAAATAGGATGCATCAGCATCAGATTGCAGCTTTAGATTCACTGCTCTGGCTGCAGCTGTGTGGAGGGTGTTCCGTTGTCATTCTGCCAGAGCAACCCGATGACTTCGACACGTGGGGGCTGCCCATGCTTTGCAGTGAACGCTGACAGTACCCCTGCCTTGTGGCAGAAGGCGGATGCTATCTTTTTTGGAGATAAGCAAACCAGGTTGCATTTCTGAAAATGGAGATTTTGTTTTAGAGGGTCTTCTTCACTAAGCCATCTGGGTAGGCCTTGAGCTCTGGACTCAGGGAGTCCAGGGTCCGTTTGCCCACACCTCGGATTACCGTGTGACTTTGGGCAAGTTCCTGACCTCATCTCAGCTTCTTCCTCATCTGCAAACCTGGGAGAATAATTGTATCTACAACACAGAAATTTTTGTGATGTTTCCGTTCCTGGCCTGTGTCAATATTACGCTATTTTCTTTCCTGAGCCGGTGCTGATGAAAGGGTGGGGGGAGGGGGAGACTGCGGTTAGGAGCGGGAGCGAAGGGGAAGTGTGTGTGCGCAGGGGCCGTGGGAGCGGGAGGGAATGGTGTCTCTGAGTCGGATGGGCGGAGATGCCACAGTTCTGCCTAAGACCAACACTGGTCCTATCTCCGTCTCAGGTCCAGCTCCGACATCCTAACTGCTGGCCTCTAGGTTGCTGGTGGTCTAAGGCTTTTGTTTGGCCCCAGGATCAGATGGATCTGTGTGAACAGCTGGTACCTTGCGGCCGGTGAAGCAGTCAGCGTTCTCCAAAGAAACAGAAGCAACAAGGTTGTGTGTGTGTTTACTTATTTTAAGAAAATTGGCCCGCAGAATTGTGGGGGCTTGGCAAGTCTAGAATCTACAGGATGGGCTGGCAGGCTGGAGACCCCCAAAAGAACTGGTGTTGGGGCCCAAAGGCAGCCTGCTGGCAGAGTCCCTGGTTTCTGCTGGGAGGAACTCAGTCTTTGTTCAGCTGATTGGCTGAGGGCCACCCACATTATTTAAGGCAATTTGCTTTATTCAAAGTCCACCGGTTTCAATGTATATCTCATCCCAAAAACCACCTTTACGAAAGCGTCCAGAATAACATTTAACCAAATATCTGGTTACCGTAGCCCAGTGGACATGTCACAGCAAGTCAGCCATCTGGTAGGCGTGCGCCACCAGGGGCCATGGGTTGGATTCTCTTATGCTTGACCCATGCCACTCAATCACTCATCTTCCTGATGCTTGGAGGGGTGTGTGTGTGTGTGTGTGTGTGATCCTTACTCTAGCAACCCCCTTCCTGATTATGTATAAGATTTTATCATCCGATACTACGTGATAAGACTTGCCTCGTTGGATGGAACCGAACAGCTTTCTGGGTAAAAAAGCCCACCCTCTCTAGGGCTGGTGCTGAGTGTACCTTCTATTATCGTGAACTGGCTGGAGGACAAATGCATGGTGTGCTGGGGTCTTTGACTTGGACGGATGTGCTGGAACGCATATGAGCTGGGGTGTGGGATATGCAGGGATCGTAACAGCGCAGCCCAGGTGGTAGAGAGGAAGCTGAACATAGTAGGTCAGCACTGGGAAAACCAACAGGCAGGAGCCACTGCCTCAGGGGACAGCCAGCCCGGGGATCTGCCCCCTCAGTGTGTAATCGACATGGCAAGTTCTTTTTTTTTTAATTTTTAAAAGATTTTATTTATTTATTTTTAGAGAGGAAAGGAAGGGAGAAAGAGAGAGAGAGAGAAACATCAATGTGTGGTTGCTGGGGGTCATGGCCTGCGACCTAGGCATGTACCCTGACTGGGAATCGAACCTGCGACACTTTGGTTCGCAGCCGGTGCTCAGTCCACTGAGCTATGTCAGCCAGGGCTGCAAGTTCTTTTTTTTAACAGTGAAAAGGCACGACACTGCTGTCGAGTGCCACACATCCTGCTTTGACTCACATTTTTTCTGAGCCCATAATCAAAGGGTGCGAGGACAGCCACGGGGGCACACTGCACACCGTGCGAACGTTTCACAAATTTGCGCGCCGTCCTTGCGCAGGGGTCATGCTAATGTTCTCCGTATTGTTCCAATGTTAGCGCACGTGCTGCCTAAGCGACCACTAGATGCGGTAGGTTCTCATGAGTTTGTGCAGCTGTGTGTGCGTGGACAGGGAGGTTTCATCTGAAAGGGAGGTTCCCCCCTCCTGCACCACCACAGTGGGAGGTTCCAGAAGGTTGGCAGGACTCTCGGAGCCTGGGCAGTAGGGCCCGAGCGGGAAAGAGAGCAGCATGAGCAAGGTTGGGAATGGGTCTTCATTGGGAAAGCTCAGGTTCAGGTGGGGAGGGAGCAGAGATGAAACCCAGGTCTGGGGAATGGCTAGAGCAGACCCCAGGAGGCGGAGTTAAGGGTTCTGTGGTTTAGAGGCGGTGCGGTGAGCCCAGGCCCACCCAGCACAGTCTAAGCGGCTGCAAGCAGTGAGACTCAGCTCAGACCTTGCCTGTTGTTGCTGCTCAGGCTTCTGGCCTGATCCTTACAGACTAGAGAGCGGGGGATGGAAACCGTGACAGATGCGGACATCACTATGGACTGTGCCAGGCAGTGAGCAGGGCCAACAAGTCTGTGCGTGGGAGAGAGTGTTGATGGGAGCGGCGCCCTTGCTCCTCAAGGCGCTTGCCTTGCACCCATCCTTGGCTGAGGCCGGGAATGTGAGAGTGGATGCAGATGAGGCAGTGGCCAACTCTTCCAGGAGAGGGCGCTCACGGCTTGTGTTTGTGTATGCCTGTGGGTTTTCTTCTTCCTTTTTTTTTTTTTTTTTTTTTTTTTTTGCTTTAATAAACAACTCATCCTATAGAAGATAATGTTTCAGAATTCATAGAAATAGGACTTGTCTTCTAATCTACAAAGCTGATTCTTGTGCTTTCATGATTCCCAGGAGATCACACTTCTGATAGTGAACTTTTTCCTCCTGGGATGTGGTGGTACAGGGAGGTGAGATGCACGTTACAGTCTCCTTGTCCCCAAGGAGACTGAACCCCTCCCCCTCCCCATGGAGCTCACAGTACGGCTGGAATTGAAGATCCATCTCCTGCTCTGACTCCAGGTGGACTCGGAGATGTAATGTGCTAGAGGTAAACAAGATGGTGTCACTGGGTGAGGGAGGGGGAGGAGGAGGGGGAAATTCATCGCCTGAAGCTTTTTTGAGGGAAGATGGAGACGTCAATAGAGCCTGAAGGAAAGACAATATTTACAGTGGAAACCACGTTTTCCTGAAGACTCTGAAATGGAAACATCACAAACAACTCAGTGGCCACGTTGCGCAGGACAGACCTTCTCCTAGGAGCTGTTTGAGACGGAGGCGTGGCCTGTGAGTCAGAACTCCAAGGGGAGAGGGAGAAGGTGAGAGGAAGGGACGGAACTTCACAAAAGCCTAGAAGTACCCCTGACTTCTGGACAGAAAAGGGTTCCGGTAACCAGTAACACAAGGCTCTGGCAAGTAGGAGGAAATGTTCTCCTTTGAAGTTATTTAAGGCAAGAGTTAGAAGAGGTGAAGTAACAACGCACAGCTTGGGAATCAATAAGTAATTAATCACACACTTGTATGGTACTTTATTGTTCAGAAAGCAGGGTCCCAGTGTGGGGATTTTTGATATTTCTGTTTAACAGATGAAGACCCAGAGACTTGGCGAAGTTAAGTCAATTACTTAAAATCTCGTAAATGGTAAGGGGCCAAATCCTATTGAGAAGAATGGGTTCTGGAACATTTCTTGATTTATTTTTAGCAAGTCGTGAAACTCTAATCTCTCTTTCTTCAATAAACATTTATGGAGCATCTATGTGTAGATATGAGGTATCTGATGGTTTTGGACACAGTTCCTTCCATCTGGGAGCTCAAAGTGTAGCGCATGGCTCTCATCTGGGGTGACTTTGCCCCCCAGGGGCCATATGGCAACATCTGCAGATATTTCTGGTTGTCATGACTGAGGGAGACGGGTGCCACTAGCATCCAGTGGGTACAGGTCAGTGATGCTGTCACATAGCTTTGAATGCATGAGACAGCTCCCCACCCCCCACCTCCACAGCCAGCAAAGAGTTATATCACCTACACTGTCCATAGTGCTGAGGTTGAGAAACCCTGTTCGTTCATTCATTCATTCAATCACATATTCTATTCACTTTTTGAGTACCTATAGTGGACCAGGCACTCTTCAATGTATAGATGACATGGTGGGGAACAAGACGGAAGAATCCCTTGTTCTCACGTCACGTTTTAGGTGAGGAGTGGAGGATGGCAGGGAGGGAGAGTCACACATTAACAAAGACACAAATTAGTAGCGCAGGAAAGTATTGGGGGGGGTGGAATAAGTATTCTGCAGAAAGTTCAGCTGTGTTGGTTTAATGACGTATAACTTGTGGGTTGCTTTTGGTTGGCTGATCATGGAAGGCTTTTTAAAGAGGTCGTGCTAATGACTAAATTGAATGGCAAGAAGCCATCTGAGGAAAGGGCATGTAGATCCAAGAGCAGAGCAAGTGCAAAGGCCTGGGGGAGAGAATGGTGTTGGGATGTAATTTCAAGGGACAGAAGAAAGGCCAGGCTGTTCGGGGTGTGGGGGGAGGGGAGAGAGTGAAGGAGGTGATACCGGAGAGGGTGGGTACTCCATCCTGTTAGGGCTTTCTTAGCCCAGACAAGCAATGCGGATTTTCTTCTAAAGCTTTACATGAAGCTGTTCTCATGGTGAAAAATAAGAAGGGTTATGAAGAAAAAGAAATAGAGTCTTGGGGACAAAGTGTCTGAGGAGTATGACATTGAATTTGATGGTCAGAGAGGGCCTCTGTGAGACCTTGATCTTAAGAAGAAAGCAGTTGTGAGGAGGTCATGGAACCAGTAATATCCCTAGGGTTCTGGGTCAAATCGTGCCCCCTCTAATTCATATGTCGAAGCCCCAACCCCTGGTACTGGAACATGACTGTTTTTGGAGATAGGACCTCCAAAAGGTGATTGAGTTAAAATGAGGCCAATAGAGTAAAGCTTAATTCAATCTGATCGGTGTCTTTATGAGAAGGAGGCATTTGGACAAAGACACACCGGGGTGTGTGCACAAGGGAAGGACCATGTGAGGACACAGAGAGGAGGTGGCCGTCTGCAAGCCGAGGAGAGAAGCCTCAGAAGCAATCAGTTCTGCCGACACCTCGATCTTGGATGGTCAGCCTCCGGAACTGTGAGACATAAATTACGTTGTCCAAGCCACACAGCGTGTGGTGAGTTGCTATTGCTGCTCCAGCAGACTGGTCCATCTGGGGTTCACCTTTCCGATCTGTTGAATAAAGGGCCATTGAGAATTTTTAAATTAAGTTTCTTTCCATTTCTAAGAGTCTTTGAGTCTAAGAAATACGTGAGCTCCTTCTCAGGGCTGCCTGAACTCTTGTAGCCTTAGCTTCCTTCCATCATCTGAGAACGGGGGAACAGTTGTGGGGGAAGGAGAGCAGCCCTGGGGAGGGATCTGGAGTTTGATGCAGATTTCCCATCAATTTCAAAGGGCGCCTAGGCTGGGAGTGTTGCCCAGTCACTCTTCTCCCACATAAAGGGGATTTGAAACCCCAGAGGGGGGTCCATGGGATCACAATGACTCGTTATGTCACCCTGGGGGACAGGAAGAATTCTGTGCCAGAGTCTCCAGAGGGGAGATGGAACTTCAGGAATTTTCTCCTCGAGACTTGGGGGCCTTTCCCCAGAGACCACAGAGGACTGTCGGCTCCCCTGGCGCTGGCTGCACGCACCAGCCCAGGCACCGCGGGGCCCACTTGCCGTGTGAAGGAGCCTCTTTGGCTCCTCTTGTCCTTTTGCTTCTGGTAGCGAATGCTGGAGGGTGAGACCGGCCCCAGGACTCAGGAGCTGGGCAGGTGAGGCTTCTTCCAAGCTCACGGAAGCCCTGCTTGCGGAAGAAATCTCTGACCTAGCAGGAAGTGCCATTGTCCTCAAATGGTGGATGCTGTCTGAGCAATTAGTTTTGTTTTTAACTTTTTTTGTTACAAGCTGAGATGCATCAGAACATATTGAAGGGGAAGACTGTACCTTGACGTCCCGCCTTTCATATCTAACCATCTGTCCAAATACTGTAATTCAACAAGTATTTACTAAGCAATTCACATTGCTTGCCATTTGGGGGAGAAATAGGTGGGGAGGAGACATGGACCCTAAACCAGTATTTGATTGTGTGTGTGTGTGTGTGTGTGTGTGTGTGAAATGTTTGAATAAAGTGACTTGCAGGGAGTAGTGGTTCATTAAGTGGGTAATGAATGAATGAAGGAAGGAACACATGAATGGCTTGGACATTTTATACTTTAGGTTCCGTTTCTGCTTCTGCTTCTGTTTACTAATATAAAACCCCAGCCAGCACTGAACAATGCTGCATCCCCAACAGCCAGAATAATACCTAGTACATAGAAGCATCCAACAAATACTTAGATGGGTGAATGAATGGCTTTAGAGAATAAATGAACTTCTCTGGGGGGTCTCATTCATTTATTCAGCACACGTGTGCTAGTTCCATGTGGGGTTCTGAGGATGCAAAGGTGACCCATCTGAAGTCCCTGTCCTCCAGGAGCGGTTTAATGGTAAGCAAGCATACAGTTCAGTGCATGTTGATGACTTCTATGACAGAGGAGAGCACAGCAGTGCTGAGAGCACGGGGAAGCCGGAGCTCTAGCTTAGGAGGAAGTGAGCCCAGTAGGAAGCAGGTGAGGAAATCGGATGAGTGAAGGCACGGTGCTCAGAGGTTCGAGAGGCCTGGGCTGCAGGGCGTCCAGTAGGGCTGGACTGTGGGCACTTTTCTGGGGGAGTGACAGGAGATGGCATTAAAGAGGCAAGTCGGGCCAGATCATGGGAGGTGTTCCTGCTCACAGGTGTGCACTGTACTTGGATGCAGTGAGGAGTCATTTAGGCCGGGAAGTATCAAGATCTGCAGGAACAAGCATAAAGGACACATGGACAAAAACAAGGGGTAGGGGTGGGAACAGGAGGGAGGTGGGGAGGGTGAAAGGGTGGGCTGAGATGGGGGTAAAAGGCAGAAAACTGTAGTTGAACCACAATTAAAATAAAATTTAAAAAAAGAAAGAAAAGTAAATGATCAAAGAGCGGCACGCCAGTCCCTGAAAAAAAAAAAGAGATATACCTTAGAATATACCTCTGATGGCAGAGGGGAGAGTGACCTACTCTTGGAACAAGAAGTGGAAGACCCTTGGGGAAGTTACCCCAGTAACCCAGGCAAGAGATGACCTTCCCGGGCAATCCGAGGATGCAGATATTTAAGAAGCAGAAGAGACCCCACCTGGTAACTAGGAATGGGTTGTGGGGGTCAAGGGAGGATAGTAGAGGGTGTCTCTAAGGATTCTGCATCCAGGTGAACAGAGCGCCAGCGCAAGGGTAGGGAGGAGGTGGGCACGACCACTGGCTGGTGACAGACAGACACGTGGAGCTTAAGAGGGAAATCAGTGTTACTCAGTGTTAGCATGAGGTGCTCACTGGAGCCCGAGAGAGGCGGGCGAGCAGGAGCCTGAAGGCACAGCCCTGGGGAAACAGCAGCATCCGCATGGGGAGGAATGCTGGGCATTGGGAGGAAAGTGAGAAAGTGGCCCCTCCTAAAGTCAGAGGATGTCCCCTCGCTACTCTGTAAGCTCCGTGGGTCCCAGAGATAAAACCTGGTCGTTGACATGCCAAGCAGGACACACTGAACACGGCCAGCTTCGAATGCATCCCTTTGTTTCTTCCTTCCTACCCACTTCCTCCCCCTTGTCATGGACTCGGGGAGGCTGGCTTCATTTTCAGCTCTGGGACAGGTCCTGTCTACTCTTCCCCACTCTGCATGTGACAGTCTCTGGTGACTGCCAGTGATCCGGGGACCTAAGGTGACCTAAAAGGGCCCTATCAAGCTGAAAACAGAACTTCCACGCCGTGCCGGAGGGAACAAGGAAGACTGGAGCCCCAGTTCCATGGGTAGCCCCAGAGGGAATGGAGATTTCTGGTGATGGTACAGCTTGCACTGATATTATAGGCACTTTTAATGGTTCTTTGTTGCCACCCTGCTCTTGTCATACTGACTTTGGCATTGGCCATGCGACACGCTTTCCCCCGTGGCTGTGAGTAGACACGCCGTTTGCCTTTCTGAGCAGAAGCTTTACGTGTGATTGCGTGGGGGAGCTGGAACTGTCCGGTTTCTGCTGTCCACCCGGACACGGCCCATGCAGTGGTCACTCCCGCACCCTGGGCCGCAGAATCAGGCACGAGCACTGAACAGAGCTGCGAGTAGCTCAGCCAGGTCCACTCGGAGTCCAGCAGAGCCCAGTCAAGCCCAACTGATGACAAGTATGAGCTAGTTATTGTAAGCCACTGAAAATTTTTAAAAACAGCTGCTAGTCAACATATTAAAAGGGTTGATTTAAGCATCTGCAATGGCGACTTCACCCTGGACTCCTGGCTCAGTATTGATGCCTTGAAGTTGCATTATCACACTGCGCAACCTAGGGAGAGTGGGTGAAAACAGGAGGCTGCTGCACAGCTGAATCCATTGACTCAGGGCGTGCATGCTTTCAGGTAGTTGAGAACTTTTTCTTTTTATCATTGAAACCACTGTGAGTTAGAATTTTCTGCTACTTGCAGCCAGAATGGTCTGCCCCACACAGCGAGCTATTCATGACTCAGTTCTCCCAGTCTCATGTTCCTAAGCTTGTTGTGTCTTTGTCAGAGCAGTTCCCTCGGCTTCATCTGGCAAACCTTCATTCCTCCTCCACCATCCAGATGAATCCTTTCTTCTACATGACCTCTTTTTTGACTTTCTGGAAGAAGTTAGTTATTCCTATCGTACTTGAACCTTTCTCATATTACGACCTTTATCACATTGCATTGTACCTGTTTACAGATCCGTCTAGCACCCTAGACCAGGAACATGGTCTGTGTGTCTTATGCATCTTTGTATCTGCCTCATCAATGCATACATGGTGTAGAGTAGGTGCTCAGGAAGATTTTGCTGAATAGATGAGCGATATTTTTAAATGCATTTCTATCACGTGTTCATGGGAGGAGATTAGGCATTTGTTCTATGTATTCCCCTGGAGCTGCCGGTCACTAATGGAGTCAGACGACACTGGGTGCATGGGGGTATCATCATCCTTCCAGATTTGAATGGAAAAGGGGGAAACACTGAGAATCCAAGACTGTCTAATTGTCTGACTAACACATTCCGGCAGGTCAGCAGGCTCTGGGATTTGGCAGCAATTTTGTCCATTTGGAGACTCAAAGAATTTACCAACCCCCTGAGAACCATTCTTGCAAAGATTATGAGATTTCAGGTCAGCTTGTCTGACTCATTTGGCCGCAAATGTCCTGAAGAAGCTTACGTCAATGCACACCATTTCAGTCTGATTTTTGTCATCTGGCCATATAGTTCAAACTATGAGTTATTAGCCCATACCATGTTGTAGATGCTGTTACAGGCATTTCAAATGAAAATCTCTCATAATACCCGATACCCATTTTAAAGTTAAGAAAACTGAGGCTTGGGGGAGAGCAATGGGACAAAAATTGGGACAGCTATAATGGAACAACAATAAAAAAAAAAGACCATTCCAGTTAAAAAGAAAGAAAGAAAGAAAGAAAGAAAGAAAGAAAGAAAGAAAGAAAGAAAGAAAGAAAGAAAGAAAGAAAAAGAAAGAAAGAAAGAAAACCAAGGCTGAGAGAAGCCAAATAAAAACTCAAGGTCACATAGAGTAGATCCTCTGATTCCAATTCCAATTTCTGTTTGTTTTCTGGCCTTCCAAATAGAGACAGCATCTGCCTTGATCACCACGCAGTAAGAATTATACGAGATTGTGTAAATATATTTTTTAAAATTTAGAGAGCAGTGGAATTAGTGCTACGTAGCTGGAGTTTGTTTTTAATGCCTTTACCCGAATTACTGAGAAACATGGGGGCATCTGGCTTCCTAGGGCGCCTGTGGGGAAGTATATTGGGTGGGACGAACGGAGCTGCCCAGCCCCCTCTCACGTTCATCACGGAGGAAGATGTGTAGCCCCCCATGTTCTAGGCCCTGGGCTGCCCAATGTCCTCACTGCTAAGAGTCGAAAGGAAATCATGGTGGCTTTTGGTTAATGCCCCTGTCTGCTGCTATCCCTGTATAGTTTTTAACCCTGAAGGAAGATAGATTTCATTATTTTCTTTTTACCGGAGAAGACAGTGAGGTTCAGAGAGATGCAGTACCTTGTCCACAGGTGACGAGGAACGAAAAGTCAGCTCCGAACTCAAGTGTGTCTGGTTCCAAAGAGCAAGAGAACCTGACGTGGTCATTATTCTTTATTCTAATAGTTTATGGGCGTGGTTCAGGGACATTCCTTTTCCCGACGGGCTATCGTGACTCAGGATAGTTAAGAAAACGAGTGTCCTTCCTTAAGTGAAAACTCACTCACCTTGCCAGTCCTTTGATGCGCATTTTCAGATATAGTGTTAGCCACTGGAGATCAGAAACCGAATTTAATTCTGTGCGTGTTGGCCGCTTGCACTTATAATTTGAACATGGGTTGAACAACAACACTGAATGATTTGGGAATTCAGTTGATGACAAGTCACTGCCTCTCACCCTCCGCTGCCTTGATCAAAGCAAGCTCAGCCAATTAGACGTGTAACCAGGGGAAAGGCAGATGGGCCTTGGGTGGAGCAGCTGGGGAACAGGCCGGGGGTTGACAAGCTGTGGCCCACAGGACAAATAGGGCCCACGGCCTGTTCTTGGGTAGCCCTCAACAGCTAAAGTGGCTTTTACATTTTTAAATGGTTGGAAAAAATTATGGAAATTTGTTTTTTGTTTTTGTGTTTTTGTTATGAACATACCCCCATATCTTGGTTTTGCTTGTGGGCCTATATAACCTGAAATACCACCTATCTTCCTACAGTAAAAGGTTGCTGACTTCTAAGCCCTGGCTGGCGTAGCTCAGTGGATTGAGTGTGGGCTGCAAACCAAAGTGTCGCAGGTTTGATTCCCAGTCAGGGTACATGCCTGGGTTGCAGGCCATGACCCCCAGCAACCGCACATTGATGTTTCTCTCTCTTTCTCTCTATCTCCCTCCCTTCCCTCTCTAAAAATAAATAAATAAATAAAGCTTAAAAAAAAGGTTGCTGACTTCTGACATGGGTCTTTATCTCTCTGAGGTGAAGAAGGAAAAGAATATTTTCTGTTTTTTTTCTTCTTTCAGTTCATTGTAACAGACATTCCTGAGTGGGGCTTTGTTTGGAAGCTGTGGGGAGATAGGGGTGGGCTGGGCCAGCAACTCACTGCGCCCTTGGGCGCTGTGGCATTGTCTGTTTTTTTGGAAGAGGTTTGTTGTGGAAGGAAAAGAAAATATTTCAGGGAAACCATTCTGCAGTGAGCAGAACAGACGCCTTTGTGAGGCCCTGGCTTCTAATCAGAGCCTTCCACGAACCTTGCCTGGGCTGGCCTTCCCTGTTGCAGAAATGCCTGGAGAAACCTTCATGTTTGTCGGGAGAAGAAAGACTTCCTCTTTTTCTCCAGGGCAGAGAAATTAATGGGGGAAAGTCTGAGAGAAGCTCTCCTTTCTACATGGAGAATGAAAGGGAGTCTGTTGTTTGAACGGGCATCAGGCACGAATCAGCTCTAAGTCAGTGGTTGGCTGGATAGCTGGGCTTTGTGGCTTCCTAGTCTATTAAAGCTCCCTCAGTTAATGCCTCCTCACAGCCTGTCTTCTGAAGGGCCAGGTTTTCAAAGGGACGTGTCCAGAGCACACACTCCCGTGGAGTCAGCGGCAGAGAGCCCGGTCAGGAGCCCTCAGAGCCATTGCCTGGCTTCCTCTCACACCCTGTGCTTTGTGGCATTGGTATTAGAGATGTGAAGTTGAATGTGTTCAGGTCAGTTTTGGAAAACCATGTGCATTCAGGCCCTTGCTTTTCAAGGTCAAGGTCAAGGTCAAAAAGCTCTAGGTCCTTTGCTGTGAGATTTCACTCCTGTCTCCAGATTTCCTCCCTCCTGTGTCTACCTTCCTGGTCCTGCCCCAGTGCCCCTCCGAATCCCTCCTCTGCCACCTCAATGGACTCCTGGCCCTTAGCTCCACAGGTGAGCCATTCCAGGTAACACAGGGAGATGGGGGTGCGTTTTACTTCTTGACTTCCCAGGCATGGGATTCACATGACAACACATTTGCTCCCGGGAATGCATTATTAACCCATCTAGTAGTCAATAGCTATAAGACGCATGCTCTGGGCTGCTCCACTCTGAGGGCCCAAAAAACAAGTCACAGTGACAGCAAGGACTTTTTCCTGGCTCTGACTTCCTTGGTCAAACAGAGCCTCCAAATACCACTTGTCCCCATTTTCTGGGAAGTCTGTGGTGGCTCCTCTGTGGTGAGGAGTTTAGGCCTGTTGTCATCTCATCTTTGTCACCTGCCCTTGTCCTGGTCTCCTGCTCTGGTCTGGGCTCTGAATTACTGGATGGCGTCCCTAGCCTAGCCCAGAGGCTAAATCACTTTCTTGCCAAGGCCACTACTGGGCTGGCCAAGGCTGCTCAGCCTGCTGCATCTTCAGGGCTGCAGCTGGGGTGCAGAAACCTCGCCATGGTCCCCAGTGGGGTGAGGAGACCTCCCTCTCTACCTTTGGGCTGCTCCCCCCACTCTGTCTCCACATAGGGCAGCCTTGTGTTGTGTCTCAGTGAGATTGGTCATGGAGATGGCCCTTTCGTTTCTTGCCGCCCCTCTTCCAAAGGCTCAGGTTCCAGTTCCCGGGGGCCCGGGTGGGGGCGCAGCTGAGAGAAGGCTCCTAGGTAGCCTCAGAATCTCTCCTGACCCTCAGTGGGACATTTCTGTTGGACCAAGTCATATGCCTGGTTGTCTCACTGTAGATGGTGAATCCCTTCCTAGGAGACTTCCCTGTCCCTCATGAGATAGACTCATGGCTGCCACTCCCCTATCCCTCCAGGTGTTTCCAGACTTATGAGAAGAGGACAGACAGCCAAGGGTCAGCCTAAGATACCTGCTTCAACCAGAGTCCTGTCGTTTTATTCGCTATGTGCAGTGGGCTGCCCGACCCCCCTGCAGATTCCTGGTCTGATGGCCACACCGGCAGGCTCAATGCATTCTCCTGATGCAAGGACACTCGGTGCACATCTCAGTGACCACCAATGTGTCTCCAAGACCAGGGCACTAGTCAAGGTTCTCCAGAGGAGCAGAACCAGTATGATATGTGTATGCACTGAAAGAGATTTAACCTAAGGAACCAGCTCACATGATTATGGAGGCCTGTGGGTCCAAGGTCTGCATCGTGCTCCTGGAGACTGGAGACCCAGGAGAGCCGATGCACAGTTCCAGTTGGAAGACCACCAGGCCGGATGATTCCCTCTTGCTCCCAGAGGCCAGGTGTTTTGTTCTCTTCAGGCCTTTGGTTGATTGGATGAGACCTACCCACGTTATGGGGGGTAATCTGCTTTGTCACAGTTCATACACTTTATTGTTAATCTCATCCCCAAACTCCCACCGTACTGATACATAAAATTAACCATAGCAACCCACTAAGGCACATGTTTTAAGAATGGTCCCAGCAAAACAGTCCTTTCTCTTGGGGATTAAACTCATGAGGAAAAGTGTCAAAATATGAGAATTGGAAGGGGTCAGAGAGGTCCTCTAGTTTTGACTCCTGGTTGTATGATGAGATGCAGGGGGGTTAAGTAAACACAGTTGATTAATTGGTGCATTGACCTCTTCATTTATTCTGCACACATTCATTTATTCAATGCTTTCTATGTGCCAGGCACTGGGTTTGTCCTGAGGCTACAGTAGTGAGTAAGGGTTTGGTCCTTGACTTTGAACTTCCAGGTTGGTATATGCAATTTTATCATCCTTTAGGGTTCACAAAGGGCATTTGCAAATATTGCCTCATTTAATTTCACACAGATTTTTTTTAACTGAGTCTCATTTTGATGTGCATTTTAGAGACGAGGAAATGGAGCCTACAGAAAGGAAGTAATTTTCTCCATATTATAGAGCTAATACACAGCAGAGCAAGGATCTGAATGCTTTTTTTTTTTTTTAATTTGAAAGCCCAAGCCCTTGGGTCACCCATACAGCTAATGAATTAGGAAAAGCAAACACAATTTAGGATTTGGTATATTCCTTATTAAGTTGCATTGTAATTCTCCACAAAATTGTAATTTTTCTTATATCTGTCTTTTACTCTCTAGACTATTTGCGAGGACTGGGTCCGTATTGATTTTTAAACACCCGGAGACAGGCAGACTGCCTAGTGCATAGTAGGTGCTCAGGAAACAGTGGCTGAATACGTGTTACTGAGGGTCCTTTGTGAGCCAGATGCATCCTGATTTTCATTATGAGTGGGAAACCGGGCCAGGAGGGACGTTTGGGAGGCCAGGTGGAAGCTTTCAGACAGAAAGGCTGCAGAGGGGATGAGGTGAGATGCAGGCTGGAGGGCTGGGGCTGCCCCATGGTGAGCTTTGATATTCAATAATCCAGACTTTGATTTCCATGCGTGAGGTTCAATTGCTGCCTTTGTGTACAGATTCATCAGGGAAAAGCGGGGGGGGCTTTTGCAAGTCGGGTTTCTAGTGAAATCTGCACGGTAGGGACAGAAGTCAGGTCCGCAGTTCCGGCTCCCTGTCTTGGCCACATTTCAGAGGAGATCCACGCAGGAGTCGGGGGTCCCTGGAGCAGACACGTGTCTGTGATTACTGGTGCCAGTCTGGGAGCGGGAAGGATATTTGCTGGCAAGGGCCGGGCTGGGGAACGGTGGTGGTTCTTTCCTTTGATTTCCTTCCAGATCTTGTCAAGGTGGTCGGTGGACAGGAGCCTGGTGGCAGCGGGACTGGGGGTGAGGGGCAGCGAGGGGGAAGTGCACTCACTCTCCTGCCAGAAAAGCATCTGCGACTGCTGGGCACACGGCGGGACCATTTAAGGGTGTGACAAACCCAGCAGCCACCACTGGGAGAGTCGAGCCATTGCTTGTACTGGTTTGTGACAACATGAAGCTGTAAATTGTCCTCCACATAGAAAATAAAGAGAAAAAAGGATGAGCACCATGTTATGGACACAGAGGCCACGTGTTCAAGAAACTGGGTTGCCTTTTCCTACCCCTCCCCTCTGGGCTCACCCTCCGCTGCCAGTCACTACGAGAATTTAAAGACAGAGGTTGCTGCCTTGTGATCTTGAACAACAGTTTCTCTTCTGTATTATGGGGGCTGCTCGAGTACACTACGTGGACCCATAGACTAATCAGAGCTTCAGCCGTTCATATTTGGCCACTATGCTGTTAATTCATCATTGCACATGACCGAGGCAAATGTTGGAGAGCTCCATTTATTCAGAATCAGCACACTGATCCTCTACAGAGGATAGTGACAGGAACGCTTGAAAGAGATTCAACTCATACACGTGTTATCAGTTAGACGTGTGAGTTTGAACAACAAATACATCACGTTGGACATTTATTTCTCCATCTTGAAAAGGAGAGTGTTGGGGGGAGGCCCTAGAGAGAAAAGCTGAAAGGTTGATGAACATCTGACTTTTTCTGAGTGATTCTCTTGCATCTCATTCCCATCCAGAAGCTGAGATGATGAGCCTACCCATGAATTGGCTCTATTAAAGAGAGTGGCGATTCAAACAGGTGTTTGTTGTCTGAGAAAACGAATGCATCACACCTCAGTCCTAAAACTTTTAAGATAGGGGTTCACCATTTCACAAAGTAAGTGGCTAAGGGGTGTGTCTGCCTCGCTGGGTCAGATTATGATGAAATGCACAGTCACGCACGTGGCCACGTCCCAGAGAGGGGAGACGTTGCAGCTTCAGAACATTCCAAGGTTGGAGCACGATGTCATCAGAGGAGAGCGAGGGGAAACTGGCACCCTCGCACACCCCTGGGGCCAGCGGAAAATGGTACGATCCTTGTGGAAAGCGGTTTGGCCTCAGGTATAGAGAGCCATCAAAGTGCTCACACCGCTGGCTCATTCTCTCTTCCGGGAGTTTATCCCAAGATAATAATAAAAAAGAGAATGAGTTATTCGTGACGGTGTCCTGGGAGTATTGTTTTTTAATGGTGAACAATTGGAACTGTCCAAAGCAGAGGCTGGTGAACTTTCCCTGCCAAGGGCTGGGTGGTAAATACCTTAGTCTTTGTGAGCCATGCACTGTCTGTCTCTTGTACTCGCTGTTGCCACTGGTGCACGTAAGGAGGGATGAACAAAGTGTGATTAGATAGGTGTGGCCGGGTTCCAATAAAACTTCATTTATGGAAACTTGAGTTCAAATTTTGTGTAATTTCTACAGGTCATAAAATATTCTTTTGATTTCCTTTTTAATCATTCAAAAATGTAAAAATACATTTTTAGCTTATGGGCCTTTTAAAAACAAGAATGGGCAAGATTTGACTCATGGGCTATATAGTTTGCTGGCCCTTGGTCTAAATGGGAGAATAGTTTATTCAATTATTATATAACCATGTAATAGAATATTATATAATCAGTAATGTGATAATTGAGGGAAGCATGGAATAACATAAATTGCATTTGTAATATGTGAAAAATTCAGGGCATGAAGTGGTAAAAACATCCCAAACTATAAGAAATGAAAATAATTATGGTTAGGATGGAAAAATGAATACATTTTCTTTTTATTACATTTTCTTTAGGATTTTCATGTTGTCTTTATTTTTTTTCATCTGGAACTCTGATTAAATATTTGTTGGAGGTTCCCATTTTATTCTTCATGTTTTATTTATTTATTTTTAAAGAGGGAAGGGAGGGAGATAGAAAGAGAGAGAAACATCAATGTGCGGTTGCTGGGGATCATGGCCTGCAACCCAGGCATGTACCCTGACTGGGAACTGAACCTTCAACACTTTGGTTCGAAGCCCGCACTCAATCCACTGAGCTATGCCAGCCAGGGCCATCTTCTTCATGTTTCTTAACCTCTAGCTTTACTCTGAAAAACGTGGCTTGATAGGATAATAAAAACATCAGCATCAACATTTAACATGATTGAAAGGCCTGCCCTGTGCAAAGGGCCTTACATTCCTTATCTCACTTAACTTTTGCAATAATCTAATAAATAAACCAAGGTTCAGAGAGGCTGAAAGTTTGCCTGAGATCCATACTTAGAAGTGGTAGATGATGGACTCACTGCTCTGGAATTTACGCTACCACATGGATGATCTCTCCTGATTAGTTGAAGTCGTTGACAGCTCAAGGAGGTTCTGCGTTAATGCCTCTCCGACTCAAGTCCGACAGTTCTGGGTGGCCCTTTCTAGCTCTCTCCCAGATTCGTGCATTTATGCATTTAACCAGTGATCGTGTATTGAGTACCGGTGTCATAACAATGCATATGACCTCATTCTGGTTTCATATGCAAAGCTACATAAAAATATTTATGCAAATAAACCCCTGACTAAGAGTCACATTAGTCAAAGGGGTGCCACAAGTTGAGTGTTCAAGGAAACCCTATGAAAGAGGAAGAGAACCATGAACTGGAAGGGCATTATGGGAGAGGGAACAGCAAGCACAAAGGCATGGGAATGTGAAACAGCTTTGTCCATTTGGTGAACAAGTGTTTTGACATGGCTGGAGCAGGGCAGCCTGTCAAAGGTGTTGGGCCAAGAAGACAAAGAGATGTGTAGGGTCAGAATATGAAGATCTTACATGCTCTACTAAGGAAATTGGATACGATACTTTAAAAATCAGTTACTTTTGCCAAAAACACGCTGCATGACAACCCCCACCACCTCCGAAGCTTGCAGCAGTGACTGCTCACACGTTTGCGTGGGGAGGTGGCCCCTGCCGATGCTGATGGGGCTCGTGCCCTGTCTGGGGCTCGGCTGGATGTCAGTTCATCTAGCACGGCCTCTGCTGGGATGACTGCAGTGACTCCGCCCTGCTCTGTCTCTCGTCCTCTGACAGGCTCGTTCTCACGGAGACGCCCGAGCACAGCAGGGAGAAAGCCCCGTCACTCTGCGGCTCTTGCGGCCTCTGCTTACACCGCATTTGTTAACACCCTGCTGGCCAAGGCTGGTGACAGGCTCTTCGAGATGCAGGAGTGGAAAATAAACTGTGTCTCTGTAGTGGGAGGAACCCCCAAGGGACGTGGCAAAGATGTGACCCTAGGGAGGGGCAAAAAATGGGGGCCTTTGGTATTACCAGTTTACAGGTGGCCTCCTGTCTTAGAACTAGCGGGGCCGATTTGTCCAGAATGCAGATGCTCGAGCCCAGGAAGGAATGTTTGGCCCGAGTGGAAAACGCAGACCCTGAATCAGAATGGGAGCTGTCTTGCTGGGCACCTGCACTTTTTACATGATGGGTGATCGATTCTTCTGCTTAGAAACTGTGAGAACTGCTGCTGGAGGCGTTTGCACGGGGGAGACACAGTTGGGTTTGCTCGTAGAAAAGCCGCTCCAGCTCCAGGGTGGATATACCTCGGGGCAGAGTCAGAGAGGCAAGACCGAGGACAAGTGGGCCAGGAGAGGCCATTGCTGTGACTGGCAGTTCAGGGTGGGGTTCGGGCTGGAGGTAAGGCAGGCTTGGGATTGCACTGAGCACCTGTTGTTTGCAAGCTCTGTGGCCCTGGTGAGTTATGTGGGCTCTGAGGCTCGGGTTGTCCACCTCTCCGATGAGAATAATAATAACCACCCTCACCAACTCGGCACACCGGCTTCTGCCGCCAGGGAACAGATGGTGAGGTGAGGGTATCGGGGGTATAAATGTGAAGGAAACGAACCCTGCCTAGCAAGGCAGCCTGCAGGCTCTCACACTGTCCACTGTGACGCCACGCACATGAGGAGCCAACAGGTCACACGTCACAGGTCACTTCCCCCAAGCTTCTAATCAATAATATATGTTAGACTGTTCTTCTAAGAAGAAGAAGGAGGAGGAGGAGGAGGAGGAGAAGAAGAAGAAGGAGGAGAAGAAGAAGAAGGCGGGAGGCAGATCCTTTCAGGGTAGTTCTGAGTCCCCAGCCAAACACCTAAGGGACCCCAAGTATTCTCTCTCCTTCCTGGACCACGGAATTCCGGGTTACAGGATTGTCTTGAAGGTTCCTGGTGGAGTCTAGTTTGGCGGGAGATGGAGGGGGACTGAGTGGGAGAACTACTTGACCCCGGCCTTGAACTTATGGGACAGCAGTTTAGGTCTCTGACGGGCCTTCCAGGCAGTCGGCCTGGCAGGGATGTGAGAAATCACCCTCACGGAACCTCTGACACACCACCTCATTTAGGTCATTCTTCAGGTTTTAATGTCCTGGGATTGTAAAAGTAGGGCAATACCCGGGCCACCCTTGACTTCCAACAGGGCCTGGGTTTGGGTGTGCAGGTCTTGAGAACTTCTGGAGGCCACTGATGGACGTGGGCAGTGAATGGGGCCTGGCCACTTGGGAGGCAAGTCTGTGCCTGATCCTGGGACTTGAAGGTTTGAGGGACATTGCCCATCATCCTCGCTCGGCCAGGCCTTGAAGGAAAGTGTTAATGATCTAGCAGGACCAGAGAGAAGCTCTGGGGATCTCAGAGGGAGGGGATTGTCCTTAGAGCCACAGAGCTGGGCTGAGAGCAGGCTCCTGGAAGCAACCAGCCCGGCACGGCTGACGCCGAGGTGGTGGCAGCTGCGGGAGGGAGATCTCCAGGCTGTCGCTGTGCCATCTGTTGGGAAGCCTGCACTTCTTATGACCCAAGTGCTGGAAGTGTTGCAAGCAGGCAGGCTGATTAATTATTTCCCTGGGGTCTCCCTAGCCGGGGATCGAAACTGATGCTTGGTGGGCGTGAAAGAGAGGCCAAACCTTTCAACTAGTAGGGAATTTGTTTCCTGGCCTAACTGCAGCCACATGTGATGCTATAGAAAACATATGTGCCTCTGATAAAAGATCACATTGAAAGTAGAGGCTCCAAAGAAACCAGCACCGCAGCATCCTGTTTCTCATCAAACACCAAGTGCCACGTTTTCAAACGTTCTGTGTTAGCACAGGATGTTGAGAAGCATTCCAACAGGGCTGGGCTCCGCTTGCATTAGCACCTTCGGTGTGTTTGTACCGTCGCTCTCTAGTGAAATCAGTCCTTTACCGCGGTGGTTTCCAAGCCTGTGGCCTTTCTGGTCCACTGAATCGGAATCCACCGGAGTAGCCACCAGAGGCTGGACTTTTCAGTCAGCTAGCTCTTCTAGCTCATTGGTGTGCAGCAGGCTTTGAACTTCTCTGTGGATGGAGAGATGGACAGCTACAGGTTGTTTTTAATTTTTAATTTTATTTTATAAAAAGATTTTATTCATTTATTTTTAGAGAGAGGGAAAGGGAGGGAGAAATAGACGGAGAGAAACATCCATGCGAGAGAGAAACATCGATTGGTTGCCTGTTGTACATGCCCTGACAGGGGACCGAACCTGCAACCCAGGGTTGTGCCCTGACCAGGAATTGAACCTGTGACCTTTTGCTTTGTGGGATGGTGCCCAATCAACTGAGCCACACCAATCACGGCAGACAGCTATAGGGTTAGAGAAAATATACCTAAATAAGGGTCTGTGCTGAGCTGCTGGTAGCAGAGCGAGGGTCACAAATTATGTATCTATATCTCCCCATGTCGCTGTGTCTATGTCTGTCTGTACCTCTAACGTTCTCCCTACATGCGTGTAAAGGAAGGGCCGGGGAGTGAACAGAGCATGGCAGGGAGGGACGAGATAGGCATTCATAAGCGCTGAGGGTCGCCATAGGAACGGTAAGCACACCAAGTACAGGGAATCTTTGAAATAATAAACTGCCAGTAGAGGCTTATCTCTGTTAATGAAACCATCACCCACTTAGTTTCTCGAGCTAGAAACCTTAGCAGTATCTGCAAATTCTTCTTTGCTCCTCTTCTCTCCTTCTACTCCAAGCGAGCACCAAGCCTTGTTGGTGGACCGTGTTGACCGCAGCTGCTTGCTTAGCTGGCAGCGAGTCCTTCCTCCTCCCTTCTAAGCAGGCCCCGGGGTATGCCTGGGAATTCGGAAGAAATGTCCCCGGCCGGACTGTTGCGGCAGCTTCTTCAGTGGTCTTTCTGTCGACAGACTCTCCTTTCATTCACGTTCTGCTACGACTTGGGAGTGACTGTCCTTTAAAAAAATTCTAATAAGCTTCTTTTTTCACCTAGAGCAAAAAAACCCCTCTCTCTCTTTAAAATTGCAAATGGGGTAAAATGTAAACTGTCAGGATGATTCTCTCGATTTGGTACTAACTTTCTCCCCCCACATCATCTCTGCAGCAAGTTACCAATGGCAACACATCCTGTGACACTCCTTCTATAGAGAGGTGGGGCCTTTCTGCTCAGCTCTTGTTTCTGGGTGACGGTTTTCACCAACATTGTACAGGAGAGGTGACGCTTTGTTTCTGGCGTAAGCCTTAAGAAACTATAAGCTTTCATTTCCTGTGCCTTGGAATCTTTTATTGTTTCCTCAGGCTCTTCTGAAATACTATGTAACAAGTTAAACTGTCCTGTAAGTGTAGATGCTCTGTGGATGGTATTGGCTATACCCAACTGTTTCATCTACCCTTGGGGAAAATGCCACACAGGTGAGTAAACCTATTTGGACTCTGGGGACAAGATCATTCTCCAGCTGAATGTCACTGAGTGACCTCGATGGATGCCTTTTGGAGCATAAGAATCTCCCAGCTTCACCCTGTCCCAATCCCCAGTTCATATAATAGCCAAATATAGTAAAACAGTCATAGTGTTAAGCCTCTAAGTTTTTGTGGTATTTTCTTAATGCAACAGAAAACTATTGAATCACTTTCCTACCAGTCCCCCAAGCATCCCCATGCCAGTCAGTTGCTCACTACACAGAACAAGCGTCAGCTTCCAAAGCCCACTAGGCGCTCGCGCCAGAAGTGCCCTTCTTCCCGTTCTCTGCTTGGCCAGCGTCTGCTGATCCCTCAGATACAGCCCAGAATGCAGTTTTCCCCTGAAGTCATTGTTGAGCAAATGGGTAAAAGAATTCCTTCGTGTTCCATCCTACACTGCCATGGGTTCTTGGCAAGTACCTCTTCCAGAGCAATGCAGCATTGTGATTGTTTGCGTCTTTGTCTTACTTCATGGTTTGGTCGTTCCTGGAGGGTGGGGACTGTGTCCTGTTCATCCTGGCACATCCAGGGGGCACACACAATACGTGGTTGTTGCATGGAGGGAGGCCTTGATAAACGAATAGAAACCAAGACAAACATTTTGGTCTCTACATTTTTTGAAGGTCCAATCACGCCTTTCTGACTTATTCCAGTTAGAGTCACACAGAAAATAAAACAGTAAACAATCGGGTCTAATTGGGAGCCCACGTGATGGGCTCAGCGTCCTCCTAAGGAAAGAAAAAATGCGCCCGAGCTTTCTCTCGCTGCCCTGGGAGGCCGTAGCAGGGAGGCGGTTGTCTGAGAGCCTTCACCAAGAACCAAATGTGCCAGCACCTTGATCTGGGACGTCCCAGCTCCCAGAACTGGGAGAAATACATTCCAGAATTGTTTAAGCCACCCAGTCTAGACTATATTGTTATAGCAGCTGAGCTGCCTAAGACATAGGGTAAGCACCCAATAGCATCTCTTGGTTGATAGCTTCTTCTCACGTGGCTAGTCACTCTCCCTTCCTTGGCTACTTGTTCGCTCCTGGGCTTTCCTTGGGCTTCACGAGGGAGACACCTCTGAAGGCTGGCGAGCCAACACACCCCAGTGAACTATGCATGATCCTCCAGGTCTTCTTGGGTCTTCCTTCATCAATCGGCTTTCTCACGGCAGAGAAATAACCATCGACCGAACAGCCGACCCCAGTGCGTGAGCGCTCTCAGCTGGCGGAGCCCTGGGCGTGGCGCGAGCACCACTTTGTTTACTGAAGCCTCGTGAGTTCTCCAGGAGGAAGGATGATGGTCCTCGAGACTCGGAACGGGAGTGGGTTCCTAAGAGCGCACGGTTACTAAGCGACGGAGCTGGAATGCAAACCCACGGCAGCTTCCCTGCAAGTGTGGTCGGCATTCTTGGTTTCCGTCCTGGCCAGGGAACGGAGCCGGCCCTTGTGCCTGGACCTGCCCCGGGGTGGAAAGGAAACACATCTTTTCATTTGAGAACATCTCGACCCGGAGTTGTTACTGCGTTCCGTATGCAAGGCAGTGTTTAATTTTTTTTTCTTTTAACTGTGGGCGGCGCTTCCCCCAGACAAGAAACAATAAAGTTTGGATTTAAGTGTCAATTAATGCGCTGAGACAGGGAACCCCGGCATCCAGCTGGAGAGGGGGAGAGCTTGCCAGGCGAGGCATTCGTCTTGGAAGTCACCGCGTGTTTTCCTTGGCTTTGGCTGCCTGGAATGAGACCTTTGAAAAAGAGCTTTTTAATTTTACGTCACTTCCATTCCAGTGGTGTGGACTGGGTCTTTGTGTGAGTCGTGCTGGGGACATTTATCTCAATAGAGGACGGAGAGTTGATGAGCCATAAATTCTCCCACTCAGCGCCCTGTGTTGGGCTTTCCTCCCTTGCCGCTCAGATGGGACCCTCTTAACCAGTCACGGAGACGGCCTCTGGCTGGCAGGGGTCCGGGGAGGCTGCGGGAGACGGCGGGGCCGGGCCTGGAAGCGGCACCAGCTCTTGTTGCTCAGAAAATGTTGGAAACTTCCTTCTCTCTCCATTATCATCTTCTGTCCTCCAGGGGGCGAGTTCTGGAAAGGGGGCATTTAGTGGGTCCTCCCCTCTCCGGGCACAACATCACAGGGCAGATCCATGGAGCTGTGAGGGGCAGTCTGGCTCCTCTGAAACTGGGCACGCACCCTGGGCCCCCGTCCGCCCCCAAAGTTTGACACTAACTTTGTGCCAACTTGTGTGGTCATCAGAACAGGCTCCCGGTAGCTGCTGCTTGGAGTTTTTATCTTCTCTCCTGGAGTATTTCCTTGTCTCTCTGCCTTCTGGTGTCCGGCGTCCTCCTGCTGTTTCTCCTATTGGCTCTTGTATTATGGTTCTTTATATTATACTGGCTCTCCCCTTACCAAAATACGCTGCTGGAAATTCTTCCTTCAACTTGAAATACATCAAGTTCAAACCAAGCTGGCCGAACGCATTCTGTAATCTGGGCCCTATGAACCCTTTGGCTTTGGCCTTGACACAACACCCACGTGATACTCTGAACAGCTTGAATGGACCCCCCCGTGAGTTCAATTCTCTTGACCCTCTCACCTCAAGGCCTTTGCACATCCTGCTTCCTCTGCATAAAACTGATTTTCTAGCTGTCCTTCACGTGTGCCTGCTGTCAACTGCTCAGCCAGTGTCAGCACGAGTGTTCCTTCCCCAGGAACAGCGTTCTCTGCCTCCCCCCGACCGGGTTAGGTGCTCACTGCACTTGCTCCTCCCTCTGACAGATCCCGTTTCCTTGTGACCTCCTGAGGAGGAGGAGGGCTTGTACCCCTTGAGTAACCTCTAGCATTGTTGCCCATTAGATATTTTTAAAGAAATGAATAATAAATGATACACAAGTGACCACTATTTCTGCATCGTTCAAAAATCTGCACTTCAACAGGCTTATCTCGAGGGGACTGTGAGTTGAAATAGAGGAAATTCAACTTTCTCTAGTGTGCATTCAACTCTTCCCTGTGCGCCTCACACAGTTTCTGGAGAGGTGGTGGCGTCAGAGAAGAGGTCCCGGCAAAGGAGCGCTCCAGGACCCAGAGACACCAGCACGTAGTTTGCTTCACGAAGGTTAAGTTTGATGTGATTGGTCAGACCAAGCAAATTAAGGCAGAACTTTGTGGTGGAGAGTGGAGGGTGTGCAGCACGCAGACAGAACTCTCCCTGCTGCGTTTGCTCCCACGCCACTGGACCCTGGACACCAGGACCCAAGACAGTGGCCGCAGGAAATCCCAGTGTCTCCAGTATTGTGGTTCCGAGGAGCTGTGCCACTCTGCTTCCTGATGACCTTTCCTGCCTCTCCTGTCTTACAGGGTGGATTTGCTGGAGAGCAGCTGGGTCCCGTAGGAAGTCCTGATTACAAAGGGGTTTGGGAAGCAAATCCTTTGGCTCTGTGGCCGAGTGCACGGGAAGCTGCCGTCCGTGGGTTCTGGAGGACGGAGCGAGCCCATGTGCACTGTCTGTCCCCCCTGTGAGACGAAAAGTCCAGCTGAGGACGGGGAATTCAGTCTCATTACCTTTAAGTTAGCCATGGCTTAAGAGTTACAAGACAATAGCTATTATTCAATGTAATTTCATTTTAATCAAAGAGAAGACAAAAGATGACACGTGTGATCTATGTTTGCATGAACACCGATGAACGTGTAGATGATGGAGCATCAGACTTACGCCTGGATGAAAAGACTTAGGCAAAAAGTGTGGACCAGACTAGACTAGGTTCTTACTCCTTCATTCTCCCTCACAGACAGCAGGCTGGTTGTCCAGGAGATGTACTTAAGACCCAGAATGTATCATAATGTAAAAGGATGTGGCTTCTAGGGACCTTCTTAGTTCCCCTGAGCAGAGCAAGGGACTCAGGTCAGGGGAACCCCAAAACCACTTCACTGTCTCGTCCTTTAAAGACAAGGAGGAGACTGGGGACAGGCCAGCGCGTGCTATCTGGACCCAATGTTCCAGGTTCACAGTTTCTTGCAACACCATAGTTACATGACTAAAAGACTCTGCAATTTAGTTCTGGCTCTTGCTATGCCCTTGGGCCTCCTGGAGTTACGAGGACAATAGATCTGGCCATGACTTTCTGCTGGAAACATTGAAGGTCTCAAGTGGGTGGAATATGAAGGGAGGAGGGCGGGACACTTGTTATCCAGTTGAACGTTATAGAGAAACTTATCAAACTAGTTAGCATAGTATTCGTATAATGGTAAAACTTCCATGTCTAGCTTTCTCATATAATATATTTTTAAATAGCCGGTGGTAGAAAATCTCAACACAGTAAAAATCTCCTGGGCCACTAAAAATGCTCCAGGGCGAATAGATGAAGTGCAGGCGTCAGAATCACCACTAGGTCTGGATGGGGTGGGGGTGCGTGAAAAGCGACACTGTTCTCTCATTGAAATGACAAGTGACGAGAGCAGCTGGTGCAGGAAGGGAAGCACGTTCACGGGGCTGCTCATTTTGCTACTTCTCGTCTAAGGCCACACAGTATGGCAGCTAAGAGTGTATGTTCTGGGTGAAGTCTGGTGGACTTCGTTTCTTGCGTTCACCACTCAGAAGCCTCAATACCTTGGAAAACTTCTTTAACCTCTCTGTGCCTTGGTTTTCTCATCTTTACAGTAAGATTATTATAATAATGCTTGCTTCAAAGGACCAGGATGAGGATTAGATAAGATAATTTAGTCTACAAGTGCTTGTCCAAAACACAGTAAATATTTCACAAATGCTGGATGGCATTGGAGGCACTTGGCATTGGAAGAACATCTGTGGCTGGGTTCGGGGTGTGGTACAAACATCTGGTCTTTGGTACCACAGCTCTTTAAAGAGATACGTGAGCTATAGAAAGTGAGACAACAAATACCTAAAACTTATAGGACCAAATTAAAGAAACATACCAAAAAAGAAATTATTAATTATGATCGTTGAAGAAGATATGCCAAGGACCGTAATTTTTTGGAGGAACTTAATCAACCATTCAAAAAATCATCTTTTCCAAATAGATTTGAGGCATTTTAAAACAGAGCATGTTTGTACTATACGTTTGATAAAACTGAAATCTGGTATCAAGACAAAGGAAAGGAGGAAAGACATAAATTAGAAACTGAAATGGCTGTGACTGAACGTCAGGGTTAAAGCAGAAGATGTTGCAAGATGAATGGGATGCCTCCCCTCTTTTCAGCCGAGGCTTTGTGGGTTGGGGGTGAAGCAGAGAAAGGCTTAGCGGGCGGGCAGGACAGAAGGCTGCTCTGCCATTGCTGCCATATCAGTGTTAGTACATTGGGTGACACTAGTGTGACAGTGGTTTTACATTTAGTGATTTTAGCTAAATATTTTGTAAGACTGACATCGGCGAAGAAGGCTCTCATCCTCTCCACTTACCCTACGTGCACCCCACCTCCCCACAAACATCATCTTCCTTATTGTGGACTGATCTCTCTCTCTCTCTCCCCCTCCTATCTCCATCCATCCATCCATCCATCCATCCATCCATGTGCATATCCATCTCTATTTCTAGTCTCCAGGTAAAAGAGAGAATGCACAGAAGGATTAGATGACAGACATGCCAAAGCCGCCATGTGGTTCCTTGCGAGGCCCCTGGGAACCACCCCTTCTGAAGTCAGAAGACAAACTGCTACGAATCTGTTGTTGTCCACTCAAATAAGCGACCCTTTCTGCCTCCAGCTCGTTCCTGTACTAGGTATGATTAACAACAGTTTGATGACTGATGGAATAAATGCATTTGGGTGAGCTATGAACACTTATGGGATTAATCCCCTTCCAGGCCTTCCCCTCAGACTCCATGCAATCGCCTACCTTGGCACCGCTCGCTGAAGCACATCTGAAGTTCATCCTTTGAAGTCATCTTCAAACGGTCTGTTAGTCGGATCTGATGGTTTCTGGGCTGTCAGATGTCTTTTCTTTCATGGTCTGTTTCGATCTGAGGATCAGCCAGAAGTCACGAGGTGACAGCTTAGGTGAAACCAAGAGTTGCTGTATGACACGGATGCTTTTACTTGCCAGAAATTCATGCTCAAATTTTCTGCTGTTCAAAACTGTTGCTATCATGAATAAAGCTGTTGATGGATTAGGATCAGTCAGTCAAAAGGTGATAGAGTCTTGAGGGAATTATTCTGGACTAAGTCTGATCCCCTGAGGTTCCCCTTTCACCCCGTGATCATTAGTCGTGAGCTCACTCATTGAACTTTTCAGTAGCAGCGATGAAGGAGTTATCAATGTATGGCAACCCGGGTCAACTATATACGTGTGTGTTTCTAGAATTGACCTGGGTCCTTGACCGTGTTCTTTTTTCTGCTATTGGACCTTCGCCACATCAAGCTCACATGTCATTTAGGACTATGTTGCCCCTTGCAGATTGAGTTGAAGCTGACCCAGTTTCCACTGTGATGGCCAATGGCAGTCTGGAGCCTTCAGTTTCTGTGACTTCCTGGATCTTACTTTATCTACTTCTCTTTGTCAACGTCTTGCCCTCGTGTGCATGAGTGGTTTCTTCCTTGCATTGCTCTGTGTTAGATATAAAATTACCCCACTCCCTCTGGTAACCCTGGGATGATGGTGAGTGTGTGTACGAGACGGCTTGGCCACCTAGCACAGAGCTTTCATGCACCGACTGTACTGGTTTCCTATGGCTGCTGTGACACATTTTCACCAACTCCATGACTTAAAACAACACAAAACTGTTCTCTTATAGTCCTAGAGAACTCCAAGTCCTAGAAGTCCAAAATAAGCCTGATGGGGTTGACCACAGGGTGTCGGCAAACTGAGTTCCTTCTGGAGGCTGCAAGGCAGGATCCATCTTCTCGTCTTTTCCAGTTGATGGAGGCCGCCTGTGTTCCTTGGCCTGTGAGGCCTTCCTCCATGCTCAAAGCCAGCGACAGTGCACCCGCATACCTTTCCCTGACCGTGCTGCCTCCTTCATTCACTTGTAACGGTGCTGGGATTGATCACATTGGGCTGACCTGGATAATCCAGGCTGCTTGCCCTCTCTCAAGATCCTTAACTGAATCGTACCTGCAGGTGAGGGACCGTTGCACAGGATCTGGGGATTAGGGTGTGGACACCTTAGGGGCCGAGCACTATTCCGTCTACCACCGCAGCCTAGGATTTCCTGTCCCTTCCTGGTTTTCTACCACTTAACAAGCCACAGCAGAGAGAACCTGGGAGCCATCACCCTGGGAGACCCCATGTAAAGTTGGGGACATGTTGCTTTTGTGTCCTGGTCTGCCAGCTCTGTGCTCTTTGCTCTGGCCTCAAACATTTGATTTTATCTATTTTTGGATTAATCTTTCTTTCTTTTGGGGGAGCTCTGGTTTTAAAGGTGTTAAGATGATGAACACGTTTTCCAGCACTGGGAGCAAGACAGGAGATGGTGAGCATTTAACAGACGAAGCAACTGAGGTTTTCAAAGACTGAACAGTTTGTGCAATCTAGGGAGGGGTCGGCTGAGCCTGACTCCCTCTCGTTGCCTGTAATGTGCTAGCTCTCTCTCTCTCTCTCTTTCTCTCTCTCTCTCTCATTAACCTGGGAGTCCACTTTTTAGGAAGGAAGGAAGAATTACAATTTAAGCAGAAACTGAAGGTCTAATCTGATATCAGACGATTAAAAGTGGCGAAGATATAATTAAAAAGACTGGCCAATAATGGTAGTAAATTTTGAGCAATCATTTTTCACTTATAAATCAAATGGAGTTAACTGTGAAGTTAAGAAGCAGGAAACATCAAATGTATTTCAAATTTCTAGAGGAAGACACAGGTGATGCTTCCCTTCTGTACCAGAGGTTTTTTAAAATCTCAGCTCCTCCTTTGACGAATGTAAGCATGTTACACTCCACAACTCCGATGCCCTCCCGCTATTTGCTGGAAAATTGTGGCGTCTCCTGTACATTTTGAACAATTGAGAGGATATTGTGCCATTTTATATTCTATATTCTGTACTTTGTGTTATGAAAAAAACCCCACTTTTTTCCAACTGTAAAATTCCACCGTAATTACTAGATATGTTTTTTCACATTGCTCAGTGGAGAATCCCTGACCTCCCTGAGCTAAGAGGTGTGTTTCTACACAATGTAATCGCAGTAAAGTGCGGAGGTTCTGTGTTTGGCTCAAGTGTAAATATTTTGGAGGTTGAGATCTTTGGCTCTCCGGAAAATATAGGTTTACTGCTTCTGGAGTAAAAACAAAATTAATAAAGGGTATAGCACGCAAGCCTGTCTTAGCCTTGCCCGGCTGAGCAGTGTGTAAGTGAGTTACATTTGAATGAATGAGAAACATATGGATGAGACGTCCCTAGTGGCTACTCAGAGCTGGAGGCGGGGGCATGCTTAACCAAGTGCACCATACTGGCGTGAGGACCGTGCCTGAGATCACATTGGGACCTGTTCTCTGGAGCCAGGTCTGTGTCCTCCGTCCCTGAAAGTGCGTGTTGGCAAGGCTGACGGAAGCTCTCCTGTGTCTCAGTCCTTGGCAGGGCAGTAGGGTGGGGGGAATGAGGAGACTAGAACTGGACCACAGTGGGGTTCTTTTTTTTTTTAATCTTTTTTTATTATTTTTTAAGATTTTTATTTATTTATTTCTAGGAAGGGAGGGAGGGAGAAAGAGAGAGAGAGAAACATCAATGTGCGGTTGCTGGAGGTTATGGCCTGCAACCCAGGAATGTACCCTGGCTGGGAATCAAACCTGGGACACTTTGGTTCCCAGCCCACGCTCAATCCACTGAGCTACGCCAGCCAGGGCTCACAGTGGGGTTCTGAAGGCGTGATGGCAGTGAGTGTTCAGTTCAAACTGGGCTTTATTTCTTCCTCTGGTATAAAAGTGTACCTCAAGGAACTGTTCTGAGAAAGTCGATTTCCAACGAACTAGGGGGACAGAGGGACCTTCTTAGAATCAGGAGACAATAAAGGAGAAGCTGGAAGTATGGATTCTCACCAGGTGAATCGGTTGACCAGTTGCTTCTGCCAAAAACTGAGAATCTGGGTGCCAGACCTTTGATGCCTAATAAGCTTTAGCGCTAGAGAAAGGCTCCAAGGCTTTCTTCTCTTCAAAGGTAGGCGGTAAGGCTAATTTCCTGCAGTTCTTAATCCTCGACACCTCACAACAGGTTATTCCGTGCAGCGGCTGCTACCTGACTCCCATAGGGGAAGAAAAGATCCGCGAAGTGTTGCTTTGCTAGTCCTTTTCAGAGCTACGCCCCCAGGCTAGGTCTTTGGAGCCCCGTTCCCACGATCTTTGCCCTCAACCCGGCAGCCACGCAGGTGGCCCCGCTTCCCTTCAAGATGCTGTGACTCAGGCAGCAGGAAGCAGCCCTGCACCCACCCTGCCTCCCCTGAGCCCCGGGAGCAGGGCTTTCTGCTCCCTGCTTAGTCGCACTGGTCTCTCGCTCCCCCCTGCCTCCCTTTCCTGTGTGGTGAGTCACCCGGTAATCACAGCCTCAGCGGCGAATAGGGCAGGGTTACTGACCAGCTTTATTCTGGGCGGGCAGATTTCAGAGTGAAAATTCCATGCCAACAGGTGAACATAGGTGCCTGGCTGAGACATAGATTCCTCTGGGGATGATGGTGGGATACGCTGGATGTATCTGCTCAGTGTCTCTCTGTTTTCCCGCCACCTGGCCACACTCACCTTCCCTGCCCCTGCAAGGTCCTTTCTGTGGGGCGAGGACGTCACTCTTCAGGCTCAGGTTAAAGGAGCCCTGTGGAACCTCACAGCTGGTTGCTTGCTCCTCTGACTGAGCTTCTGGCCAGAACCTGCAGACCTCTCCCCGCAAATCTGTGCACCCCAGCAGGGTCTAGGGCCCGTGGTCTCTTTTAGTTTGGGGACATTTATTCTACTCTCTCATTTGCTTTCTGTGACTCTTGCTTTTATCCGGGCCTGTCTAAGACCTGTTAATGAACCTCTGTTCTCTCTTCTCTGGGGTTGTGTCACACGCCCTGGTCTTCCCTGAGGTCCAGTCACCCCCACAATGGGATGGTCCTGGGTGTCTCCCGTTTCCTCACCTGTCGGTGGGCCTCACCTGCAGTGTTGTGGGACTCAAGTGAGACAACATTTACGATTTCTGCCACTTAATCATCATTTGAATGATAAATGGAATGTTTCCCCCCTTGCCACTAAAAAAATAGCAAGTTGAAGGTAAGAAGTTGAGTGACTGGCACATAATGTGATAGATCAGTGGTTCTCAACCATGGACAAATATTTCTCCCAGGAGACATTTGGCAACGTCTGGAGACACGTCACCACTGGAGCGAAGGGCATGCTGGCATCTAGAGGGTGCCGCCAAGCGAGGCTGTCACTCATTCCACCGTGCACAGGACGGCACCCCAAGACAAAGAATCATCTCGACCCAAATGTCAACAGTGTGCACATTGAGAATCCCTGCCAGAGCCAATGAACTCTGCTGACTCTGGGCTCAAGGAAATACCTGAGTACTGTTCTGACTGCTGTGATCTTATTTACCAATATATACCAACAGCATCAACATCAATAATAAATCTATAATGACATCAATGCTAAAGTAACAGAAGCTTTATTGAGTACCTGCTATACACCAGACAAACCCATGTGCAGACTCCAGCATCCCAGACACACCTTTCCTGAGTTACTTTTATTGCCGTCACCTGACAGAGGGTGGAGCCAAGATTCAGTGCGGTCAGGGCCCAGGTCACATTTACTGGAATAAATACTCCCTCCTGCAGGGAGAGCCCTTCAATGCGATTCCATTTCACCCCTCCTTCCTCCCTGTTGTCTCTCAGTTCTTGGAGTGAGCAGGAGGAAGGTTGGGAAGAGCTGGTCAGCAGGAGGTCAGCTAGGACCTCCGAGGAGCCCGTTTGACGTCCCAGTGGCTGCGCCATTTAAAGGATGAGGGGGCCCTCACTCTGTGGTGAAGTCTGGCCCCCACCCTCCTGGATTCCCCCCTTCCCAAAGGCTGCTAGGGGCTCTCCATGGGGGGTGGTGAGTCAGAGATCCCCAGTTGCTCTATTGAGTCCAAGAAGAGGGTGTATCTCCTGACAGTGGCTGTCAGAGGGCAAGGAAGAGTGGAGAAAGCGTAGAAAACTGTGCTCGATTGTAAAAAGCCCGCTGGTAAAAGCGTTTTTACACTTTTCTCCTTCCTGTCTGCAGTGAAGGGGCTGGTCCTTCGAGGCTCCCCCCTGCAGTGGGCAGCGTGGTGGGGAGCACAGGGGTCCGGGATGCACAGCGAGCTTCTGGGGCCTTTGACTGCTCCCCTCCTGGAAGGCGTTGACTCTCTAACGGGCCATTTACAAGGAGGAAAATCGGCGTGAACGTATTTTTTGCACAGGAGGACTTCCTGTGGCAAAAGGGGTCACACATGTATCAGCAAGCTCTGTTCATTGTGCTCCGGCCATCTGGACCACCCAGGGCCGTGTTTGCCTTTGGAGGGCAGGGTGAGGGGGAGCAGCTGACACACCACAGCCCCGAGGTAGTTACCAGATGGCAAAATGCTTGTTTGCACTGGATGATTCAGAGCAACCGAGTGGCCCCAGCAAAGCTAATCTGATGTCTTCAGCTCCGAGCTCTCCCCTTTCCTGGTTGGGCGGCTGGCAGTGGAGGCTGGCTCTTTAAGGCTGAAGGATGAGTGTCTGATTCTGAGATGCTGACAGTGCGGGTCAGCATCTGCTCCCTTGTCCCATGTGGCCAGAGGAGGTGCCAATGGGCCTGGTACAAGGTCCGGGGAAAGAAGCTTTCCTCTCCCCTCCAGGTTCTTTCTGCGGGTCTAATAATCAGGAGACAGACAGGAGACACATTAATAAGAGAAAATGATCGAATTTACTTACATACATGTGTATGGGAACCCTATGAGACCGTTAGAGGCTCCGCGTACATGAGAGATTCCGAGACAGAAGGGACACGGAGGTACGTAAGACGTTCTGAGCTAGGGCTGAGGGGAAGCATCGCGGGGCTTCCGCAGCGGGTGGCAGAGAGAGCCCACGTTCAGTGCCCAGCCGCTTGCCTGCCATGTTGGTAGGTAAAGGGTCACTTCTGGTGCTGACTCATTGTGGGCCAGGCTCCTGATTTAAATTCCTGTGAACACTTAAGTGGGGAGCAGAGGTGTCTCCGGAGCCCACGAGGTCTGTTGCCTTGAGCTCAAAACAGTCTGCATACCACTGAGGCACATCTCGGGGTGACTTGCCCCAAACCCCTCTACCGCACACTCGCTGTGTGACTGTGGGTAATGTTGCCTAGCTTCTCAGAACTTTGCAAAATATGGGGATTATACTTCCTATTTTATAGGGTTAGACAAACCACGCGAGAAGTGCTTGCCCCGGGGTCTAGTTAACGCCTCTTCAGTTATGAGGCCGCACTGGCCTTATTAACAACCATCGAACGCTTCCCTGATGGGAAACGTCGAACCTAAGGGGGATTGGGAGGCAGCTGTTTCTAAAGTCAACGAACCCAGGTATTAGGGTGAGTACACACACGCGCGTGTGTGTGCAGCGATGTTTACTCTTTCTGCATTGCAGTGACCTTCAGCTTTTTGTCTGCATCGTAGTCCGCTAGCATTTTGCCTGCACTGCCGTCCTGACAGTGCGAATTGGGTTAAATGAGGAAAACGGGTACGATACAGCTTGCTTTGTAGGAGTGTTTGAGAAAAGAAGTTTTTCTTTTTTCGTTTTGAATACATTTCCTTTAAAGTTTTTGTTTTGGTCCGCCTTGGAATGCCTGCTATTCCTGCTTCTCTGTGTAAAAAAAATTTTAAAAAGGTAGGGCACGGACCTAGGTATCAGGGAAAATTTATTGCAAAGAGCTGGTTGAGGGGCCCGTTCACCGCCCCCGCCCCCACGTGCACACTCATTCCCAACAGCTGAGTTCATGACCAGCAGAGGGCGCCAAAGCACAAGCTCAGTGATGCTGGAGCTTCAGCTACGCCAAAGGTAAGCGGTCAAGTGCTTACTACTTAGTGTCAGGTCAATGGTGACCTAACGCTTCCTCACAACGCCTGCGTCCTTCAGTTCACTTCGCCCTGTCACATGGATATTGTATCACCTCACATTATGACAGGAAGGAGGGTCAGTTTGGTACAATAAGATATTTTGAGAGACCACATTCATGTCACTTCTCTTACAGTATATGTTATAATTGGTCTAGTTTATTAGTAATTATAATGGTTAATCTCTTAATGAACCTAAGACACAAATTCAACTTTATCATAGGTGTGTATGCACAGGAAAAAACAGTATATATAGTGTTTGGTACTATCAGGGGTCTCAGGTATCCGCTGGGGGTATGTCTTGGAATGAATCCCCTGTGGATGTGGGCGGGGGGACTACTGTACCCAAGTGGACTATTGTGGTGATTATTTCACAGTGTGTATGTGTATTAAAAAATCACACTGTATACTTAAATATATACACATTTTATTTGTCAGTCATTCTTTGGTAAAGCTTGCTGGGTAGAAATTATGACATGAAGACTCTGGTGAGGTATTCTTATAGAACAAGCATATGAAGCCACATCAGGGGCAGGAGTGGATCAAGGGAGAAACCAGAGAGGACTTCCTGGAGGAGGAGATAAAGCCTGAGATGAGTCTCAAAGAATGAAAGGAAGTGGGACTGATTTTAGCCACTTATTTTTGAAAATAAGTGGAAAAATAATGTTAGAGGTATTTCCTAGAGTCCATCAAGTCCTTCACGTATATTTTTAAAAAATGATATTATTAAAGAAAGAAAGCAAGTGCCCATAATTTCACCTCTCTGATTTAAACCTGTATTATTACTTCTGTGTGTGTACTACTATTTCCTGTCATGCATCCTCATGCCTATTTCATCCTAACTGTAAGCACAGGGCTCACTGCATCCCGCATTTTAAACATTTTCTGCCGCAGCGTGTTGAATGGAAGCACAGTGTGGAACCTGGTCACGGGCTCTGAATCAGCCTGTTCTGGCCGAGCTTCTCCGCTCTGCCGCGTATAAACCCGGTGAACTTGGCCCTGTCATGTAACTTCTCTGTGCGCCAGTTTTCCCACCAGTGCAACAGAGCAGAGAAGAGTAACTACTTTATAGAGTTGTTGTTGTGGAAATTAAATAAGACGTGTAGATTAGTGGCTTGCAACCTCTGGGGGCCATGGTTTGGCCTCCCAGGGGACATCTGGCAATGTCAGGAGATATTTTGGGTTATCACAGCTAGGAGAGGGGGATGCTGCAGGTGTCTAGTGGGTAGAGGTCAGGGGTGTGGCCGAATTTTCTACAGTGCACGGGACAATCTCCACACCAAACAATCTTCTGGCCCCAAATGTCAGTAGTGCCAAGGTTCGGAAATCCTGCTATAAATTGTGAGAACAGCCTGTGGCACGTAGGAAGCTTTTAATGATTAATTCCTAAACCTTCCAAAGTTGGAAACCTGACAATCAAAGGTAGGTGTGATTACAGCCAACCTTGGCACGTTTCTCTCCCATTTCTCTCTTGGACAAACCGTAAACCCTAGCCAGACAGTCCGCTTGCTCTCCCCTGACTATGTTTGCCCATCCCTGAGCGTGGTCTCTGTCCCTCTTCCTGGACCTCCTCTACTGTCACCATGGCAACTCCTCTACCTCCCTGCAGACCTGCCTTCTCTGTGAAAGCCTCATCGCAGTTTCTGCAGGAACCCAGATGGCAGTTCCTGTAAACCATTCTACCGATGGTCACATGCCTTCCTTCTGCATGCAGGTTCTGTTCCCCACGTGAAGCCCTGGACCACGCGAGAAGGAGCTTACCCTGAGCAAGGCATGGAGCTTGGGGTGGGGGGGGCAGTCTGAGTGCATGACATTTAACAAGGTACGGTCCTACCTGCAAAGAGTGTGCACTGTGGCTTCCTTGACCTAGTGTCCGTGCACGGGCATTCGGCACCTGGCGGAGGCTCTGAGGTGTAACGGAAAGAGTTTTGGAGGCTGGCCCACGTGGCCGAGGTTAAATCTAGACTCCGAGCTGCTTAGCTCTGTGACCCTGTTTGACTTACTAATGATTCATCTCACCTTTATAATGGGTGTGATAAGAGGTATATAGGGTAGAGGGGCAGCTTAAAAGTGTCCGTGCCTTTCTGCTCCTGTTGTCTGGTGTGTAAAACAACTGCCCCTCTGTCTTCTGGCCCAAGGTCATTCCTGCACGCCCCTCACTACCTCCATGAGTCACTCTCCAGGGTCCCTGCTGGGAAACACCCCCTGAGTCAGGCCGCTGCTGTGTCATTCTGTTTAGGTTGCACGCCCGCCCGGGGTGCTGGGCCAGTGCTGAGGCTCTTAAGTAGGATTCCAGGAAAAGTGAGTCCTCACTGGCGCTGCACTTGGCCGCGTCTGTGTGTCCTCTGCCTCTTCTCTTCGGTGTGTCCAAAGGACGGTCTGGTTTTGGGAAGAATCCTTGTGGGTTGTTTCCACACAGTTGGGGGTAGAGAGAGCATCCCCGATCGGGGAGACCCTTAATGTGGAGGGCAGATGACACATGTTTTGACTTACAGCGTGTATTGTCTGCTTTGCTGAGTCAAAAGACATGCAAGTGTTTTTGGTTAAGCTCTTCATTAGGCTTTGCATCTGCAAGGCATGGAGCTCGGTGGGAGAGGCCTGGAAGGAACAATACGATGACAAGCCAGAGGTGACGATGCTTTTATATCTGACTGTTTGTGGGTGTTTATTGGGTGCCTCCAGGCAAGTCACTTACCCTCTCTGGGCCTCTGAGGGGCAAGTTAGTATGGAAGTTGGAAGTACGCTGACCTGTACCAGCTGGGTGACCGGGGGCCTGTTGCTGAACCTCTCTGAGCCTCGATTCCCTCTTTTGTAAAATGGAGGGAGTGGCAGCATGAACAAGAACGACAGAATCGCTGGGGGATGAAGTGAGACAGAACTCAGAGAATCCTCATCACAGTGCGGCAGACACTGCGGGGGTCCCGTCCACCCCCGCCGTCTCACCCTGGAGATGGCCTGCACGCTGACAGCTTCTTTTGCTTGTCTCTTCCCAAGGGTGGTCTCTGGCCTTGGTCCAGTTCCTGGATGTGGCAGCATGGCAGGCTGGGAGTGCCAAGGATTTGATGCTCCGGGAGTGACCCCGACCAGTGCAGGGCAGAAGTTGGTGGGTAAATACCCCAGCCTCCTTGTGCCTCAGTGAGACAACCCTAAAACGCACTTCACACACTCTCTCCAAGGTCCGCGGTGGGGCTGGGCCTCCGTCGCCCACAGTGGTAACCTGGTTATCAGTATGTCCTTCATTGCTTTGCCTCTGTTTCCTGTCTCACGCTTCCACCCTCTTGCCATGTCCTGTGGGATCCCATTTCCAAGGAAGGATGTATCCAAATCCTTCTCTCAGCCTCTGCTTTTGGGGAAAGCATGGGCCAGGGATGCCCGTGTCACATGCCTGCTCTCGGCATTAAAATGGGAGAGCCCTTTGAAAATAACTCAGCCTCCACATGTACGTGCAAACTCCGCTTCTGCAGAGCGATGCGCTGCTGTCACTGTCCGGTGGCGGCACGCACAGAGGAGGTTCCGTGTGGAGCACAGCAGGCCGGCCGCAGTAGGTGCGGGGACTGCAGCGCTGGCCCCTTTCGGGGTCCTCAGCTGGACAGCCGGGGACAGTGCAGGTGTGGAGGCTATGGCCGAGCCCCAGTGGGACCTGAGGTCCATGATTATTTTAGTGTTTTTGATTAAAACTTTTCCTATGATAGTATATACATTTGGTTTCGTTATATAGAGGACAAAAAAGGTTAATGAGTTCTTTTTTTTAAAAAAAGATTTTATTTATTTATTTTTTAGAGAGGGAAGGGAGGGAGAAAGAGAGAGAGAGAGAGAGAAACATCAATATGCGGTTGCTGGGGGTCATGGCCTGCAACCCAGGCATGTACCCTGACTGGGAATCGAACCTGCTACACTTTGGTTCACAGCCTGCGCTCAATCCACTGAGCTATGCCAGCCAGGGCTATGAGTTCTTTTAAGAGTTCTAGGAAAGAGGAGGGTGGAAACAAGGGTCATTCGTGGGGAATATGGCTGATGACAGATGGCCATGGCTCTCCCATTGGGAGGCGGGGCCCAATTCCCCTCCGCTTGGTTTTAGGCTGGCGTTTCTGGATCATAACCAACAAGCCGTGCAGGATGGTGCTGAGTGATGCCAGAGATTGTGCTGGAAGGAGGCCTGCAGCCTCTGAAGGGGTCTCTTGGAACGTTTGCTCTTGGGGCCCTCGGAACCCTGCTTCCATGCGGGGAGAACCTCCAGGACACATGGAGGGGCCACGTGGGGATGCCCTGATTGGCAGTCCTTGCTGGGACCTCAGCCTACCTCCAGAGTCAACCGCCGGTCATGTGGGTGAGATGGTTTGGGCACCGGCCCCATGGGACCCTCAGACCACTATAGCCCCAGTCAAACTCTGACTGCAGCGCAGGAGAGCTCCCCAGCCAGAGGCCCCAGATGAGTGCTTGCTGAATTCTAGAGTCACGAAATCACGGGCATGGGAAAACGGTTGCTTTGAGCTATTGTGTTTTGGCACCATTTGTCATGCAAAGGTAGATAAACAGGTGGGGAAGAATGGGGTTATAGAGTGGAGTGAGATCCTAAGAACATTTAATTTAGATAAATCAAAGCATATGTCTTTGGCAGTGTGTGAGTGTGTGCGTGTGTGGGGGGGAGAGCAAAGGAGAGGGAGGGAGAGAAAGAGGGAGGAGGAGAGAGAGAGAGGGAGAGGGAGAGAGGGGGAGAGGGAGAGAGAGAGGGGGAGAGGGAGAGGGAGAGCAAAGTGTGAAGAGTGTGGACAGTTCCACTTTTCATTCTGTCAATGAGCCTATGACACGGACTGAGAGTGACATGGTGAATGAGTTTTCTCTTTGGTTAGTTGAACTCCCATCTTGCCACCCTGGGCGTGATTCTGCCATTCACAGTCTTATATTTTCACACATCATGGCCCCTAAAAGCAAGTTGGCTCATTTACCTGGTGCTCAAACAAGGACAAAATAATACGTGCTTCAATTAAAGAAAACACAGTGGTGTCAGGTTTCCTGGGAAGTGACACGCTAGTTTGGAGGATGTGATGCCCTGCAAGGGCAGCTCCAATATGAGACTTAAGCCTCATGATCTGAGTTGAGAAGTAGCCCTTTTCTTAAATGTGACTCAACTGGATTATATTTCTTCGCACCCGTGCGAGTACCAAAGGAGTATCTTCACAGAGGAGATGTTCGAAAAATATTAGCTGACAAATATTGGATGACGTTTGGACTCCAGGAAGAGCCCACTGAGCGTATCCATAGCAATGGTGTTGGCTCACTGCCAAAATTTCCACCGTTGTTAATTGCTAAAGGGGATCTGAGGTTTCCTCCATTCTAACGGCTTCCACTTGAACTTGGGTTTTTCTCTGCTAGATGAAATTTTCACCACTGCCGGGAGTGTCTTCCCAG